>NC_084481.1:78666994-78974666 GCF_030035675.1 Rhineura floridana | reverse complement strand
AGGAATGGTGGTAGCGGTCCCGGGAGGCAAAATCTGTATTCTCTTCAGTGAGCTGAGTGGTCTCCATGCCAACTGTTGCAAAGGACGGTGTCACAACAAATCGCTCCTCTGGGGATGGCCTTCCCCTGAAAAACAAAGGAATGCAGAACCTTCAGATACCCCATTGTTTCCCAATGCATCTGCAGCTGCACTCTGAACTGCATAAACAAAAATAAAAAGAAAGAAAAGGAATCCACTTGGCTATGCAGAAAGACAAGGCACTTGAAGAAAGAATGCAAACTTTTCCGTATGACTCAAGGGTTTAGCCAAAATTCATCACAGACTTTCTTTATGTAAGTTTTTAAAAAATGGCCAGTAAAGGTTTTCTCATTAATACATACACTTGCTTCTTCTCAGTTATTTCCCAATTAGTTCAAATGCTCCAGTCATATAAGACTGCTCTAATATTTGTTCCCATTAAAATTATACCTTACCTCCGAAGATCAATTCATTTGAAATGATGCCTTCTAGATGTTTTTCAGTTAACAGGCAACAACTCAAAGAGGGAGAAAGCTCAGAAAGTTTATCATGCACTTCTACTATTTTTCAAAAGAATGGTAAAGGCCACTAAACACTTATTCAGTACAGTTTTTTAAATAATACCTCTATGTTCAGAATGTGAATTTAAAGTGAATGTGGCGTAGTGTTCAAACTTGTAATCAGTCATTAAGGCCTTCTGAATGGCCAAACGAATGCAAAAAAGGCATCTTTGCAACTAGGCAGTTTGCTATATAGAGGAGCTGAGCAAACTTAGCTCCTAAAATGGCCTTTTTACCTGTAAGACATTCTCCAAGTAGTTCACACTGCAAGAAGCACATTTTGTGGATGTTTCCACACCATCAACTGTGGCCACAGAGTGGTTATATCTTGAACTCACAAAAAGCCATTCTCAAAGTGAAGTCTGAAAACTACCTGCTAGGATCAAAACTGACAAGCACTTTCTGCACAGTTTACTTCTAATCCCATGGAAGACCCCTTTACAAGCTCAACACTGGTGTTGGGGTCACAACATGGTAAAGGCATGAAGGGGGAAAGCTAAGTTGAAAGGGAAAGTTGAAGGGGGAAAACTAAATTAAGACCAGCAATTATGGTCTTAGGCAGTATCTCATGATACTCATACAACCACTTTCTAGATAGTTTTTCAAATTGCTTTATTGTTCTAACTGGGTAAGAACTTCAATTTCATAGCAACAACATGTTACAAATGGGGTGCTTTGTCCCCAAACAGAAGCTCTTTCTTGAGGAAATATATAAAGGAAATATATAAGGTATATAAAGATACTTAGCAACAAATGAGAAACCTTTATTTGTTGCATTACAAACTGATCAGCTGAAAAAAGATCCCTATACAGGAATGTTGTTCCAGATATTTAGAGAAGCATGGGATAGTTAGGGTGATCAAATGCAAAGGAGCCCAGGGTTCTTGTAACTTCTAACAATTGTGGAAATGTGGGAATTGGTAGGTGCAGCTGGTTAGAAAGGGTGTAAAATGATGCATCTGCTGAAATGCCCTCTTCTATAATAAAACTAATAGAGCTGAGTGCAGTCCTCCTTTGTACCTAATAAAAGTAGCTAGTGGCAGATGAACTTATGTGAAGTAGTGAGAATTAAATGATAAATAGCAATCATATAAAGAGGAAAGATAAGAGATATGGAAAACAGAAACCAAAATATTTTCATCAGGTAAAATATGTCTCAATCATCTATAATGCCCTGGCCCATATTCCAGGAAGCACTGTTCCTGTTGGATGGCAAGATAAAACACCGTATGCTTACTGGCAATCTTCCCTTACATACCTTTATCTGTTCTCTATGGTCATTTCCAATTTGGCAATCAGGCAATAGGTACTATATTTGCCTTTAGTTGTGCTAGCTCGGCTCTAATGTTAGTAAATGAACTGTAGCAGCAACACTAAAAACGGAGTTTGTAGCATGAACTGGGGTCTGCCCAACCCATCTTAGAAGATGTACATAAATAGTCAAAATGAAATTTGAGTTGATGACTATTCTGAAGGAAATATACATAGGGGCCCTTGGGCAGTTTGGCTCATCATATGGATCAGCATAGCGTCATTCATGTGTCTTTTCCAGTATTGTAGTCTGGAAAAGGATGTTGTAGTCAAAAGACTGATTCCGTTTAGTTCTACATTATGTTTTGGGTTTTGAGCAGTTGTAAGACAAAACTGAAGAAAGCTGAAATTGAGGGTCTCAGGGTGAGAGGATGTAAGAGCATATTTCTAGCATCCTAAACCTGGGGTTGTTGGTGTGTGTGTGTTTTTAACTAACTGAAGTTTTTCCACAGTTAATTTGCTTTTACTTATTCATGTATGCATTAAAAATGCAATAAATATTACATTTACCAGTACAGGTGCACAAGTACAGGTGGCAATAGGTGGGAGACTTGGCTTCTTGGTTCTATAAGTTATCTAGTAACTACACAGTTGGTGCTGGCAACACATAAACCAGCAACAGCAAATACAATAGAATGGGACTCTTTCCCAGCAGAGTCTGGGAAAGCACAGGGTAGAAATTATCATAGAGAAAAAAGGACCTACAGAGCATGGGAACCAATGTGGCATCCTCGGATGTTCTTGTGCTACATCATCCCTGACCACTAGCCGTGCTAGTTGGGGCTGATGGGAGATGTAGTCCAACAATATCTGGTGAGGGAATGACATTGGCTACCGCTGCTATAGAGGCTAACTCAAACAACAGACTTTGTGTAACTTTATCCACAACCTTCCCCTTGCAGAGGTAGGAGTGGCTTGGGTGGGTTGATTTTTTGCAAGAAAACAGCATGGAGGGAAAGGGTTAACAGTAGTGTAGTGTCAAATTCAGAAGTGCAGGGTCCCTTCACAATAGTCATGCCACAACCTGTCGCAGCCATGGCCCCTTTTTCACTTTCCCTGGTCTCCTTTGTTCTCCCTGTCATCATAAGAGTCCAGGCATTTTAGCATGTGTTTTTTTTTAATTGTTTTAAAATTTTTAAATTGTGTTTTAAATTGTTTTTAAAAGATGTGTTTTAAATTTGTATATTTGTTTTTAATGTTTTTAGTTACTGTAAGCCGCCCAGAGAGATTCGGCTATGGGGCGGTATACAAATACAATAAATAAATAAATAAGAGTCCACACTTCACTACAACAGACATCCCTAGGAGCCAATCAGCATGAAAATGGAGGTCTGTGTGTTAGCTCCTGAGAAGTTTTCAGTGGCTCACTCACCTCCTTCCACTATGATTGGCTCCAAACAGCAAGAAAGGACAAGCACTCTTCTCAGTGGCTAACACGCTCCCTTTTCATGCTCATTGGCTTATACATCAGGACCTGGCTGGAACACTGCTCCCAAGAACGGTAACAGGTCTGTGATCCCTGGATGACTACACCTCTGGTTAACAAGCTCCTCCAAAACTGGAGCCTTGTTGGCTGCATTTTGTAAAACAAAAGCAGTCTGTATAATGATCACAGAATGACATGTGACGTATAGCTCTGCTCTAAGAGGTACTATTAGTGCTTCCAACTTAATGGTAGTGAACTTCTAAAGCAACTAATATTATAACTATTAGCACTGGAAAAATGGTCATATATATAAAAGAATTAAAGTTCATACAGCTTTAAATCCAAGAAAGTGTAGTTGTTGAGCAATCTGGATTATTGTAGAGACTTAGACAACCAGCCAGAACATTTCTCTATTATTTGAAAAGGGCTTCCTCCTTTTCCTCATCCCTTGCTTCCCTGTGGACACAGTGGAGTTGCTCTTCATTCAACTAGAGCATCAGAATTAATAAAGCAATTGTGCTATTTGCTGACATTTCAAGAATGCATCATACAATGTACCTCGATGCAGTTCAAGTGCATGTCTGTTAATTCAATTTTTGGAAATATCTCAGTGGCTCTGGAGGATACAAAATGGATACTTTGTCTGAAAAATAGGTGAGATATAAGGTGGTATGCTATTTATCTCTGCAATGTAAAAATGGGAGGTGGCATAGTCATCCTACCTTAGGAAGCCTTGCAAAATTATTGCTCCCTCAAAATCCATATTAGAGCCAGATTATAGTTGATAAATTTAGATTTAGCAGATGGGTTATAGGAGAGCCAAGATTAATTATAAGTGGGGAGGAGATAAAGACTCGACCTTCACATTACAGTATTAGCTATGCTGAACTGCTTGTGATAAATATGTCTTGTGGCATTTTGTAATATACCTTAGGTCAAATAATTTAGGCTGCAATCCTATAAATGCTTATCTGGGATTAAGTGCGGCTGAACTCAATTTTTTACGCACGCATAGGACTGAACTATTAATCTCAAATTAATTAAGGATATGGAATGTATCTTGTGCTAGTTACTAACACCAACCTGCAGGCATTAAATAAAAGTCGTTTCATCCATTTGAAAAAGCTGAAGTTGGCAGCTGCACCTGCAGAAAGAACAGACAAAATAAGACATACTGTTGAAAAGCTGCTCTGAATTACTTGACACATCATCTAAAAATTCATCTAAAACTTTTAATATATATATCTCCCTACACTGATCCTTAATAATCCAAGTTGACCCCAAGTTTAAAGGTTTAATAATGGTGGGAATGTATTTTTCACATTTCTCTTCATACTGAGGCTTTGTAATGGTCACTGAAGCGATTAATGCAGGCTGTAGATATTGCATATAATTACTTGGTGACATTTCATGACTTTTACTCTTATGTAATAAAATACATAAAAATTTAAGAAAAGCTTCAAAAAGGCTTAAAATTTATTTTAAATTAAAAAGGTGAACAGAAAGAAATTCCTATCATATTTTTAATAATCACACCTACATATAAAACTTTAGAGATGAGCTGTTCCCAAATAATTTGATAAAATTATTTAAAATATTAAAATATTCTAAAATATGCTCTCTGCTGTCAAGTACTGTTCCCAAGCCAGCATGAATAGAAAATGAAAGTATAGTCAACACTTTTGGGATAGACAAGCTACACTTTACATCAGGCATGGGGAATCTCTGGCCTGGGGGCCAATCTTGGCTTGCCAGGGGGTCCAAGTTGGTCTGCAAGGCCATTTTCCCCAAATCATACCCACGTGTCCATCAACTGATGTCACTCAGTGACATCAGCTGATGGTCCAGGGTTCAAACATGAACGTGCTTTGCCAGCACGTTCCCCACAGGAATGCACTGGTGAGCAGAGTCCTGCAGGCAGCAGGATTAAGCCCTCCACTCATCAGCTGGTGAGCGAAGGGTTCAATCCTGCTGGGTATTGCTTCACCAGCATGTTCCCAAAAGGAATGCATGGGCAAAGCAGACCCTTGCATGCACCTATTGAACCAGATTCAGAACCTTGTGAGTAAGGAATCCCTGATAGTCCTTCACCACCAGCAGCAGTGGGCAGGGTGTGATCTAGAAGCCTAGACAATATAAGGTCTCCCTCTTGAGCCTTCTAATTGCTGGGAGCAACACAGATGTCTTGTTCCCCAGTCTTGTCTCTCCTCTTTGCTGAGCTACATCTCACCTGGTCTCTCTCTTTTATTGTCCTTGGACTGTTGGTAGACCTTGCCTCTGGATCACATTTTGGATCTGAACTGATTTTCTGCCCTTGACTCTGGTTTGTTTGGACTGCACTACACTTTTAACTCTGCTCTCATCTGATTGGCCACTGTGGAAAATGGGATGTTAGACCAGATGGAATGTTGGTCTGATCCAGCAGGGCTCTCCTTATATTATTGCATGTAGTTCTATGATTCTTTTTTACAGATGGTTTTATTTTTACAAAATGCAGCCACTGAGACTGCAATTTGAAGGGGGCTGTTGTGGGGGTAGAGGGTTATCTTGACATTTTTCTACCACAAAATCTCCCACAAATTGCAATTACCCACAAAGGAAAATATACAGGTACTCATATCTTTACTCAAAAGGAGTAAACACAGCTCTGTGGGGTCAACATTTGGTGGAACAATGGCTTGAGAGGAAAGGCTAAGAACTACCCCCTTGGACAAGTATGCCCCTTCAAACTGCTGCCTCAGTGGTTCCATGCAGTAGGAACAGAACTATCCTTAAAGAGAACCACATGTAGGCCTGCAATTCTATCTAAGAATTTCGCTGGTTGCCACTTAGCTACCACACCAAGTTCAAGGTGCTTGTTCCAGTGTAAAAAGCCCTATACAGCTTGGGACCAGGACACCTAAAAACTCATCTCACCCTTTATATACCTAATCGATCACTGCACTCTGCAGTGATTGGGAGATCCATTCCTCTCAATATAGGAATCAGGCCTTTTTCAATTTCCTCACATTACATATTGAGACTATCTTTGTGGTCTTTTTTTGGTGCCTACTGAAGACCTCCCTCTTTCAACAAGCCTTTTAAATAGAGATATTGCCAGCCTGCACTTGCATTAGAAATGTGTATATAATAACAATAACAATAATAACAATAACATCCCACCCTTCCTCCCAGTAGGAGCCCAGGGTGTGTGTCTGTGTTTTATCGCTTGTGTGTTTGCTGCCCTGGGCTCCTTTGAGAGGAAGGGCGGGATATAAATTTAATAAACAAAAAAGAATTTGATTTTTGAGACACAGTTACTGAAATCTTGGTTTCCCAAAATTGAATTAAAGCTTGGGAACCACTAGCATAGATTATGGTACTTGGTCTTTTAGTGCCATTAAGTATTACATTCTAAATCAAATTAAAAAAACTAATCACCTGACCTGCACAGACTCTTAATACTCTTTTAGTTTGAAGAGTATTTCCTCAGATTACATTTTCTGAATATTTAACTTGTTTTAATTCCTAAATCAAAGGGGCTTTGTAGTTGGAAGTTCTGATATTGAATGAGATTCTTATTGAGAGTCCAGTCTTCACTGCATTTTCCTCAAGAGGATTTTTATTCGAATACTAAACAGATGGGTGGATGGGAGACTGTGAGTGGATAAGATCCATTTATATTTTACCATTCTTATTCCATCCTAAAACAACTTTCCTTTATGGCAACTAGTCCACCTAGTTTATTCCATGGAGATGTATCAGAAAGCAAGTTGCTCCTAGTACTGTTCCACAAATGCTTGTGGAATGCTTGCACAAGGTTTCACACACTGCTCTAAGATTCTGTAGCTGTTGTCATGTTTCCACTCATGCAAGAGGTTATGCAAGCAGAAGAACATCCTTGTATTACTATCACTTTCCTTGAGCAATGCGGTGAAGTGTAAGACAGCCCTTCTGTGAGCAGAAGACTTCTTCCCCACGCAGAAAGGAAAGTTTAGTTCCAGCCCTATCTCTTTGAGCTGGCTTGGGAAGATTTGGGTTATGCCAACAGAGGGATGGGTGTAACTGTATTTTAGTCTGCCCAAGTTTTTCTTCTGTTATAGTTGAATTTTATATGCTCTTTTCATTGTTGCCCACCCTGAAAAACATTGGATAAACTAAGCTATAAATGTAAACAAGTAAACTAAAAAGGATTAAAGTTAACTAGGAAACGAGCCATTTTCATCCAAGCTAAACTTGATGAAAACTGAAGCTGATCTAATACTACAGAATAAAAATACTTACCAGGTGGTAGTCCTGGACTCACTTGGCCAATGTAGAAATATAGAATAATTGCTAATCCCAAGTTAACAAGGGTGTAGAGCCACTGAATAACAAACATAATGGCAAGTGACCCTATTGCCTATTAAAAAACATAAAAATTAGGATTATACTGTGGTACATCAGCTAATACTGCCATTTCCCCCCAGAATGTTTATATTATTTTTATTGAAAAATCAAACATTACATGACATTCAGAAGAACAGAAGATTGCTTAGAATGATTCTTCCAAGTCTCACCCTACTTTGACAACTTTTCAGGACCTAATCACAAGACCCATTTTGGTACATAGCAGGTATGGAAAAAAACCTCTCCTCAAACAAGTGGCATGGAAAACATGAGCTGAAGAAACATACTGAGCGTTTAGTCTGAAGTAAATCACATGGCCCACATTCTCAAAAATGCCAGTGTGGGTATGTTACTAGTATTAATGTGAATTTTCAAAGAGAATATGGTGACCCAAATGGGAAAGGCAGCCACAAGTCTCAAATCTAGTCCTTTTAGTTTGGGTAACAGGGATGATAGTTATAAGAACACAACAGCCCTGCTAGATCAGCCCAAGGCACCAAGTAGTCCAGCATCCTATTTCCTGTACTGACATGCCAGATGCTTCTTAAAGCCCAGAAGTAGGGAATGACTTCCCTTGTCTTTTGCTCCCCAGCAACTGGTATTCAGATGCATACTGCCTCTGAACCTGGAAGTTCCAGTTAACAATCAAGGCTAATAGCTGCCGATATACCTCTTCGCAATGAATTTTAAAGTAATCTAAGTCATGGTTAACAAGGTAAACCTAAGTTTGTATCGATACTGAGAAACAACAACTTTGAAACCTTAATTCCATTGGGTTTCATCTTACTCAGTTGTGAACAGGCTTCTAGTGATGCTATACTCTAATAGACTAGTCTATTAGTATTTAACTTTGTAGGTCACAGTAGCTCCCTGATTTGAAGCATCACCAAATGTCCTGACCTCACTCCAGACTGCCTTGCATTTTGCCATTTCTTGTTTCCCCCTTAGGTTTCCAACCCAACACTCCCCACCTTTACAGGTTAAATCTTTATATTCACAGAAATTCTGCTGCATTGTATATATGCAGCATTTTCTGTGATGTTTGAAATGTGCCTATGGATCTGTTAATAATATTTTTTGCCTACTTGCTTATCATCCTAAAGAAATATTTGTAATATTAGTGATTAACTCACACCAACAAGGGAAACCCAACGGTCACAGAGTCTGGAGTAGAAGGATGCTGGCATTTTCTGAATTTCTAGTTCTTGGCTTTGTTGTTTTACGTTGAAATCTACAGAAGGAGAGAGAGAGAGTAGAATAATTAGAATAAAACAAAAATGGATAAGCTCAGAACGGTCAGTCCTAGGCATCAAAATACTCCTGAGAAATATCAACTTTAATTGTGCATACATCATGCTTGAACCAATATTTCAAGCTCTAACTGATTTGCCAGCTGTGGCCCCTTTTGGATAGAGATGACTTCGCAACAGTACTCCATGCTCTGGTAACTTCCAGATTGAATTGTTGGAATGCTCTCTATGTGGGGCTGCCCTTGAAGATGGCTCGGAAACTTCAACTGGTTCAAAATGCAGTGGCCGGATTACTGGCTGGGGTTTCTTTCAGAACTCATATGAACTCCATTCTAAAACAGTTGCACTGGTTGCCAGTTCATTTCTGGGCCCAATTGCGTATAAAAGCCCTAAATGACTTAGGCCCCAAATATCGGAGAGACAGACTGCTTCCTTCCCTACAGACCCTCTCGGGTGTTAAGATCAGCAGAGGCGACCTTTGTGGTAGTTCCACCACCCTCAGATGTTTAGGGGGGGCAGGAGAGGGCATCCTTTGTAGTCTCTGTCAGAATTCTACTGAGTTGCGTAGCAGAGCGGAGTGTATTGAGCGAGCTTATGTGTGTGTGTTTGAATCTTTGCTAAGATTCTACCTTCCCTGCAAATTAGTCAGACAGAGACTTTAAGCTGTAAAATAAGAAACAATTACTTTATTCTGGAAGTACATGCTTGATAGGAAAGAGTCCTATATCTAGCTAACTAGCTATATTGGAGCAGTCTGCACTGGTCCCAGTGCAGCCCTCATGCTGGTTGAGAGGGAGAGACAAAGGAAAAATGTCTGCTCCCCTCTCGAGAGAGAAGAAGGAACTGGGAAGGGGGAAGGAACTGGGATCAACTTCCTTTGCATATCAGTCTAGCAGGAGGGGGAGAGACGGCAAGGATCAAAGGACAGGTATAGCCTGACAACAAAGAGGTCTCCTCCCTAGCTACCCTTTTTAACCCCATGCAGCCTCGACCCACCAAGTTGGAGTTGAACCTCATACATTCCAACAGTCACCACTAAGTTGTGGAATTCCCTCCCATAGAGGTGAATGCTAAGATGCACCTCTTTCCCCTGGTCTTTGGTACTATTCTTGTGAATGTAATTCATTTTCATTGCTTTTATACTGAATTTTGGACTGTTGTAACCCACCTTGGGACCTGCTGGCGAAGGGTGGGCAATAATATTAACAATAACAACAACAAGCCATCCCATTTGTGCTTGGCCACAGTTCTGCTTCTTCCCTCTTCCTATCAGAAATTCAATTCCAGATATAGTGTTTACTCCCACCCATCCCCAAAACCCCTATTGAGGAAAGGCTACTGGTGGCTGCTCAAGACCATAGCTGAAATGAAGGGCTTGTTCAATGGCAGTTCCACTGGGGTAGAAGTCTGGTGAGGCACAAGTAGCAATCTTTTCCCTACCAAGCAGATTTTTGGGGCTTTCCTTACAAGCTCCAAGTTTTCCAAGGAACGTAAATATGTTGCTGGTACATGTAAAACTACAGCTGGCCAGCTCAGGACTCTAGCTCTTAACCTTTGTCCATCTCCTTCCTATCACTATCTCACTACTTCCTTGCAAAAAAAAAATAAATAGTAGCAGTAATTATGCCTCAATAAGAATATTAATGGAGCCTAAGACTATCAGTGGCTTCTAGCCACTATGGCTATACTCTGCCTCCATGGCCAGAGGCTTCTGAATACCAGTTGCTAGAAACCTGCAGGAGGGGAGAGTGCTGTTTCACTCCGTTCTTGCTTGTGGGCTTCCCATAGGCATCTGGTTGGTCACTGTGATAACAGGATGCTGGATTAGATGGGCCACTGGCTTTATCCAGCAGGCTCTTCTTATGTTCTTATGTGCTCATTTAAAAATGCATTATGCATTCTGGTCACAGAATCTGGAAATTATGTTCAGATAACACAGCAGTCCAAGATATGAGCTATTCTAATAGGACTCTTTAGATAAGAACAGCTTTTACTGAGTATAGCTACTGAATGTTGCATGCCTCGGGGGGTTTTCACACTACAATTATACAGAAAGCAAAGTTTTAAAAGGGGGAAAATATCCAGGCATGAAATAGAATGAATTTAATTTCTAAACCATAATCACAATTATCTGATGATGATCATCACAGTCATTTCTGCTTATAAATAATGGAGAATTGGATGTTTAGGATGTTTACATTTGGAACCGATTCCTTCCCATGTCAAAGTAACAATAAATAAAGCATCTCCTAGTGTTGTATTTATGAAGGATCACTGGACTGAATGTTGTAAACAGTAAACATTCATGCACTGAATTAAATCTGGGTAGTTTTTCCATAGGCAAATTAGATTAGGTTAGAATCTCTTATGAATCATTAAAATGGACTCTATGCTTGCTTATACATAAAAAATATTGTTGCCAGGTTTGATAGACTGACCCCATAAAACTGATCTCTGGTCTTGCCTATGGAAGAATACCAGCAAGATTCTTCATTAAAATACAGATTTCATTGTGCCTCTGGTTACCTTCCATTTTCTGACTGGCAATTTTCTGCATCTCTTCAAAATGTTGGCCTCCATCTTGGTCCTGCTTCTGCTTGAGTTCTATGGCTGTAGCACTCTCCTTATCCTGGTAATTCAATTCTGAAAAGCTCTGCATATTTTTGTCATTGGATTCCAAGTCATCATTGCAAAGCTCCTGAGCAGAGCCAATGTTATTATCAAGATCCAAGAGAAAGCTGTCTTGTAATGTTTGTTTGGCTGCCTTCTTTTGCTTCCTCTGCTTCACTATTTGGATAACACCCTTGTTCATTTCTTTTCCCTCAAGACTAGCCCCTGCATCTTGACTGAGAGGCCTAAAAAGATGGTCCATGTCTTTTGTGAATTCTAGCAAGGTGCCATCCGATCTACCTTGAATTATTCCATCTGATCCATAACAGGATGGTTTGTCAAGTATTAATGGCCGAGAACAGCCTAACACAACCCTGGAATCTTCTCTCAGCAGCTTTTTGGAGTTCTGCTGAAGGTTGTAGCTCATGGAGACAGAGAAATAGGAGTAATCCACCACAATATATGTAAGCATGAAGTTTATGGTGACTATTGGAGCGAGGACATTCACTTGGCCAATGAAAACGAAGGCCATGGTGATAAGGCTTGTTAAGCAGATTGCAGCCACTGGGGTTCTGTTTGGACCTTTCTATATTAAAAACAAAATATATGCATACTGTTATGTATGGGCAGTAACAATGTATCATCTCTCCAGATAATATTCTAAATATGCAGATCTATCTGTCATGTCCACCTCCTACTCCTAAACGATTTCATTACCCTAGGAAGAAGAGGCACTGTTAGGGAAAGGGGGATGAAGAGTGTTTGTAATTGCTCATGACCCCACAAAGGGATGGTCCTCTCTCCATAAACTGAGTGGGGGCATTTAAACAGCCAATACACTCCTGTAAAATATCATTTCCAAACTATATTTTCCTTTGCAAATGCTTTGTACTAAACTTATTCAAACAGGAGGAAATGATCTCTTTGTTTCTTCCGTAGTTATTTGTTAATAGAAAAGAGAATTTTTCAAATACAAAAATAACGGTGTTATGGGAGTTGTTAGGACAGATGGCAGATTATACTGTTTTTAAGGACCTAGTCCTAGACAGTAACACTGTTGTCTTTATTGAAATAGAAATATAGAGATCTTTAAAAACAAACAATAACAGTAATACCAATACCACCACCACCACCACCAACAACAACAACAGTAATGCATGCCAGCTGGGAAAGGGCCATAGCTCAGTGATAGAACATTCTTTGGGCCATGAATCACAGTAAGAAATTGTCAAGGTGATGAATATAGGAGAGTGTTGTGCTTTGCTTTATGGTCTTCAGCTTGTTGACTGGGACTCAAAAGTGGGTTGTAGCCTGGCCTAAAGAAGGTCACACCAGTGGAACTACCATTACACATTCATTTTTATTTATAACAACAAAGAGCTGCTGCAGAAAATGTAACCCTCTTCCCCACCCCCTCCCATGCCCCAATGTAAACCATGCACTCCCTTAAGCTATTAACCTGGGGAACAGTGGAGTTCTCATTAGTGACAATGAAAGCTCCCATTCCAAAGTTTGGGAGTGGGGTATTTTCTCTTGGATTGCAGTGGGGAGGAAAGGGTTAGCCACACCTCAGTCGCATTACAGATCCCTCTCCCAGCCCCTGCTCAGCAGATATTTCCAAAGGAAAAAATGCACACAAAGAGACAGCAAGTGCATGTTATTTGTCTGAGCAAACAGAAACATTTTATTATGCAGCAGATTGAGAGGTTTAATGGGGAACCACACTTTACATAGTATCTCTTCTGGTGGAGAGTATTTTTTAAGTCCAGCTTTCAGAGAAAAGTTTCTCTGTAGGAACACTGCCCCACAACAAAAGACTTTGGAATCATTTGGCAAAGAAAAATACAGGGATATGTTGAGAGGTAGTAGATGAAATACTAACAATGTGGAATGAAAGCCCATTCCAAATAAAGTTCATGGTTTAGAAGCTTGTTTGGGTTTTCTCTTACACAAAATTTGGAAGATTACAGTATTTCCTACTCAGACTGACTGGAGATCCAAATATCCCTCTGCTTCTGGAAACTTAATTATCAGTCAGTTACTATTTTGGCAAAATATACCCAATAAACCAAATGGACGCATGTCTGACCTTTTGTGTACTGAAAAGGCAGATGAATCTGAGATCTTTGTTTACTTACTCCTTGTCCAAGAAATGAAAGAATTGGAACCACTTTCTCTTGGGCAATGCACTGAAGGATTCGTGGTGCTCCATAGAGGCCTCCCATGCAGGATGCTAAAGATGAAATGTACAAACCCAGTAAGAATAAGAATCCCACCAAGGATACCTAAAATGAAAAAGCAAAAAATGATGCACTTCTTGATTAATGTTATAATCCAATGCATAAAATACAGGGCCAGTTCTACCATTAGGGAGAGTGAGGTGGCTGCCTGAAGCAGCTGATATGGATGTTTTGAAAGGACACAAAGTGGCTGTGGGCACACTTTAAAAGCAGCTCTCTTTAAAAGCAGCCAGAATGGTTTTTCTGGCTGCATTTTGAAGGAAAGTGCCCTCTGCTGGCCACATCTATCTTCCCTACTGCTGCCTTCAGACCTTTGAGGACCACCCATGGCAAAGCATTGGACCAATCACTGTCTTCGCCTGAGCCTACAGCAAAGCATTTCCATTGGCCATACCTAGAAGACAAAGGGATCGATCTACCAATCAGTTACAAAACCTTCCTGAAGCTGAATAAAAAACGCACTGGAGCCAATCCACTGAGGTTTTAAGAGTACAAAGGGGCAGAGTTTGACTAGCATCGTGTGCCCCAGTTTTGAGACAAGAGGTAGAGATGTACTGAAACCAGCACAACAGTAAGTGTGTCTCCACCCAGTGTTAGTTATTTCATTTACGTTATTGTACTTCTGCTCCCAGGGAGGCACACTTGTGGAATTTTGTGCCACAGGGTTCAAAATAACTTGGTCAGGCATGGATATTATGCACCTTGACTGGGGGATGGGTGTGTCATTTATTTATTTAATTTATTATTTGATTTATATCCCGCCATTCCTCCCAGTAAGCGGTCATTTGCTGTTCCACATCAGGCAGCAAAATAATAATAATATTTATTACCTGCCTTTCACCCAAAGGTCCTAGGGTGGGTTATAACAATTTTAAAATACAGCATTAAAATAATTAAAAACAATCTAAAATCACAAACTAGGGTGGATTATAAAAATATACATCTCAGGTGTAAAACACCAGGGACAAGAGGTACGTCTTCAGCTTTGCCTAAAACTGTCTTGGGCACCAGCCCTGGATATCTGTGGGGGTTATTTGCTTATTTTCTTACATTTATACCCCACCTTTTTTTCATCAAGGAACTCAAGGTGGCATACATTTGGTTCCAAGGTGGTCTCTCATCCAGTCACTGATCAGGCCCAGACTTCCTTAGCTTTAGGAAGGTGGCGGCCTCACATGCTTTCAGACCATACCCTGGGACAAGGGAGGTTACACAAGGGAGCTGATGTAGTATAATGGTGAGTTGGTAAGCCTGGAGCCCAAACATCATCTCACCCATTAATTCACCAAGTGGCCTAAGGTGTACTGCTACTATCTCTATTTCAGCTCCCATTGGTATTTTAGGGATAACAGCATTATTCTAGAATTACAGAAGGCTGAAATAAGGCTGGCATAAGGATTATTGAGACAATTCATGTGCAAAGCTTTGTACCCTTGAAATACAGTATGTTAAGAATAATTCCTTCCAAGTAAATGTGTTCGGGACCAGGTTGAAATTTAAACTGTGAAGAACCTGACCAAAAGGGATGGGGGTGGAAAGCATGGCTCACAATCCACTGGGAAGCTCTCAAAAAATGATCACTGAAAAGAATGGCAGCTGTTCAAGTACAATTTAAAATGTGACATTTCAGTTAAGCTTGCCCAGGAAAACATCCTGGTGGATATTTCACCTCTAATTAACAACATGAAAGAATACACTTTAATTTGCTCTGCAGAGCTAGCAAGTATGAGCTATGAAAAGAGTGAAGCAATTTCCATGGAAAGAGCTCCACTTTGCAGTTAATAGCAAGAAACCTGTACCGCTAACAGGAAATGCAGCAGATATTCTATTCTATTTACATACTGGAAGCAAGCTTGAAGAGAGTTTTATTTCAAGGGAGTGCACTTATGTAGCTAGATCATCAAACAGAGAAAGGCACACAAAACTAAAAGCCTCCCGATAGCTGAAAGATGATCCCATCTATCTGCCTAGTGAAGAAAACCCATTTTAGATGTTTATTTGTTATATGGAATAAACCAGATCAAATCTTGCATTTAAATCAAATGTTCTTCTAAAACATGTTCCAAATGATTCAGTGAAGTTATTGATTTTGGACAGAGGCTCCAAAAGGCAGCTCCTGTGTCATATCAACAGGCTTGCACAAGCATGAACACTGGGTGGATTATGTCCTTATCTTTCTGTCTTAAATGTGCAAATATTTCCCTTTTCAAACTATATGAGCATGTAACAATCTAGTCGTTTAAGGAGTTTGCAGAGAGAACACTTGCATTTGATCAGGTTATCCACCTAAACTTTTTTATGCATACTAACAAAAGAAAACTAGCTCTCTCTCATGTTTCTTTTCTTACCATGCCAATAGCTACAGGCCTCAGCTCAGCGTTCCATTCTGTATTACATATTCCCTACTCGATACTTGCAAGGTCTGAAAATCTATTAAAAAGGTGGACAGAGTAGGCTTGCCCAGAAGTCAAATAAGATATTACCAGGTAGCAGCATACTAGACGATGCTTAATAGCAAGCAGCCTTATCCTATCTGTCACTAGGCCCACACTCTTCACTATAACTACTGCTGCTGCTTCAGTGCTTTCCTGTTGCATAGATCAACCTCTGAGGCCAGTCCGTCAGGCAGAAATCTTACATGGGAATATAATGTGGTGCTTCATTAGTACACATGATGATGGGAAACAGTTGGCTTCATCATTCTCTGCAGGATCTTCATATTCTCTAATATTTAAATGCAATCTGAAAGCAGGCAGGTGCCTTATACTGAATTAAGCCCATTGGTCCATCTAGCTCAGTGTCATCTACACTGACTGGCAGCAGCTCTACGGAGTTTCAGAAAAAGGATATTTCCAGGCCTACCTTGAGCTGTCAGGGATTGATCCTGGGGCCTTGTGCATGGAAAACAGATGCTCTGTCACTGAGCTGTGTCCCTTTCCCAGCTCACATGCATTATTGGTATTGTTGATACTAATACTACTAATAATTAATATTTATTTTCCTAAGAAAATATTAAGATCCCCAAGAAAACATGGTGTATTCTAAAAGCAAACCCCTATGCATGTTTACTCAGAAGTCACTCCCACTTTGTTCAGTTGGGCTTTCTTCCTAGTAAGTGTCTTTAAGATCACAGCTTAAGGGTTTTTTTAATATATAAAAGCAGTGTGCAGCACAAGGGAGATAAAAAATTCATGTAGTATTTCAAAACCTATAAAGCCGTCACAAAAACCAGACTAAGCTTCTTTCTTCCTGTACAGTAAAACTGCACTAACACATGAAAAGTAAGAAGAAACAGGGAAGGTTTGGGGCAAGGGATATAAGACTTCAGCTGGAAAATAAACAATTGAATAAATACCTAAATTGAAAATAGCATTGCTACCAACTATAACAACACATTTTAAAAGTCATCTCACTGTGCACTTGAAAACAAACAGTTGCTTGTTTTAAGCTTTGCATATAATTTTAATTACCCAAAAGATTTGTGTTTGAAAGTGCTATTTGACATTCTATTCACGACTTGGGAGAAGTTGCCTTTTCATTTTGATGGTCAAAAGTACACACACTTAATGAAGTCAAATTCTTGATAAAATTCTTAATTCTAGTTTGATCACCTCTCACATTCCATTACTTCATTTCCTTATCCCTCTCCCCAAGTTAACTAAAATTGCATTTGAAGACAGTGTTTCTTAAAGAACACGACAAATATTCTACCATCAATTTTTTACAGAATATATTTCTCATGCAAGACCAGTGAATTGTGCTGCTGTTAGCATATTTTAATCCTTTTATTTATCATCAGCACCTTGTATGCTCGAAATAGAAAGAAAACCCTTGTCTCCTGATTCCTGTGTTTTCATGATGCATAGAAATGGGCT
Organism: Rhineura floridana; assembly: GCF_030035675.1. Lineage (NCBI taxonomy): Eukaryota > Metazoa > Chordata > Lepidosauria > Squamata > Rhineuridae > Rhineura > Rhineura floridana. The sequence continues at coordinate 78,957,008 of NC_084481.1, read as the reverse complement.
CAAAAGAATTTGCTGAGTAGACTGCTTTCCCAAAAAGCAAAATTTAAACTAGAGTTTTCCATACGGCTTGCATTTTCCCTGTTTGCTAAAAGGAACAGCCAAACTTCTTCTCTATTGAACCCACTGAATACATATTATGAGAAAAAGGATAGTCACTATTTCTCAGCCTAATCTACCTTACAAGAGTGTTGTGAGGAGAATATGGTAGAACACAAGTGCTATCCCAAGATCATCAGAGAAACAGCTGGATTAAAATTGATTATTAATAACTTGTGACTCATAAAGGCAACCCACTAACAACCATTCAATATCCTATTTTTGCAGTCCGATGGTGGCAGCAAATCCAGGAAGTTTACTGAGCCCCTGGAGATCTAAAATGCATGTCTTGTAGTTTGTTTTTTAAAGTTGGTGGGTCACAAATTGTTCAGGCTTGTTAAACAGATGAGCTAGCAGTCATTTACTTTTTTTAAAGCACAACAAAATATGGTGAAGCAGCAAAGTCAAGTGATACAGACAAACAGCTGTCAAAGTATGCTGGCTAGGGAGAGTCTTCTAACGTTGAGAGTCCATATTACAGGTAGAAGGTAAAGCTGTCTTGAAAATATTGTTAGAAAGAAGGCTGAAATATAGTTATGACACAAAGACAACTGGTTTCTAAAATTAGAACATATAAAATGCTACTGTTCCTTGCCAATGATGACTGAATGAGTTTATGAATCTATGCTGAAAGCCCCTTCCCATAAATCCAGTTCATGCTTCCTGTATCTTTCACACACCCCTCATAAAACTAAAGGTGTGCTTGGGTCTCCTTAGCAGCAAGAATATTTTACGTAAGAAAAATGGCCACAGGCAATCCCACAGTAAGAATTATATTAGGCAGTTGGCTTCCCAAAGGATGGTACAATGATACATGTCTGCTGTACAACTTAGGAAACTGGCTCAAATTCCACTTAGTTTCAAAGCTGTGTGAACACTAACTGTCAGTTCAGCTGTAAATCAGGTACCTGGATCCAGTGAGTATATCCCACAGTCCTCTCTGGCAAACAGATTTTTCTATTATTTAAAAAACTAGAGAAAGGTAACCGTGAGATACAAGAAATGTGTGGGTGCATTATGATAAATGAAACCTCTCTCAGCACACTGTCAGTTCTTTGAAAATGAATTGTCTGGCTCCGGCCTTAAGCACTTGGCAATATGAGACTACGAAAGAAACCATAAGATGTAGCTAAAGTTTGTCCTATGGATTACAGCTCATAGCTTGTCTGGGACAGCTAAACCATGAGCCTAGGTTTGGATGCCATGCTAAGCCAAAACAATGCTCGGCACATCACAGCACAGCAGCAAAATGATCGAGGACGAGCTAAGCAGCCATGATCTCCCCTCTGGGAGTCTGCACATTTGCTTGCTCATGTTTGATTTAGTGTTACATGTGAACTAGGGCACTGTGTTCATGCATAATGCTAAAACACAGAACATGAGGATGAACCACAACAACCCTTTGGCTCACATGCTCTTCCATTCCATTCGTCTCCTCTGGTATGGCTACAGGGAAAATGAAAGCTTTTGCTTCCATTTTAGATTAACTACTTTTTAGCGTTATGTCCAAACCCTGAACTATGGTTTGTTGAAGCAAGCCAATTTTATAGCTTATGGCTTGAAGTTGGCTTGCTTTAATAAACCATAATTAAGGATAATCAGATTGTCTGGGCTCAGATGTGATGACAAGCTGTGGCTAAACTAAAACAGAAGCCTCATGGCCGTTCTGCAGGAGGAAGAGGGAGCATGTGAGCCAAAAGGTTGCTGTGGCTCATCTTCCTCATGCTAAATCATAGCACTACAAATTGAATTTGATGGATTGTTTTTTGTTTTTTACATGAAACACACTTACAGAACAATTCTAACCCCCAATCTGCACTGCTGGGGTGGAGTGTGGATGTGTGTTGAATGAAGCAGATATTTCCCTCCGCTAGCTATGCTAAACTCTGGTACGCGGGGGAGAGGTGTGCCCACTGTTACAGAGGACCCGGTTGTGCCTACCAACATGTGATTTGCTATGCAAGTATTGGCCAGACTAGGGATGGGAAAGAAATTCAATTCAGTTTGAATTTGAAGCTGAATCTATCAAATTTGCAGTTTCTGAACAGTATGAGAACCAAAACACAGCCATCCTTCGAAATTCATGCTTATCCAAATTTTGTGATACAGTTCTCCAATCAAATAGGATTTACAAAAATGCATATATTAGGGGAAAGTGTGCATAAAAATGAATATATCCGTGAAAATAAAATACAAAAATGCATTCTGTTAGGAGAAATTGCTTGCAAAAATGTGTACTTTAGTCAAAACTGCATACAAACATGTGTCTATTAGGAGTAATTCACACTAAAACGCAGAATTTTCATGACAATTTTTTTTAAGAAATCACAAATTGCTACAGAAAGGTGGAGAACTGATTTTAAGATTGGAAAAATGAGCAACTGAGAGAACCAGAACTGACAGATCTTTCCATCATTTGCCCAGACCCATATCTGCTTAACTTCAGCAAGATGTCTATACCATGTGACCTCAGACCAGGCATTTGGACAATAAGGAAACTGTTATTGATCATATATGGGTAACTTGCTGAATTCTGTCCTTAAAAATCCATGTACCTCTGGACTTTCAGACCAACAATTTTTTAATTCCAATCACAATAAGCTAGCGAGAGAAACCTTTTATATAGACTTTATGATTACAAATTGGCTATATATATATATATATATATATATATATATATCCATTATCATGGAATGTCGAGTATTTAATATTCTGGTGAATGTCGAGTACTTAACAATCGTCTTACTTTTATTGCAGTTATACTAGACCACATATGAAAGTGTATGATTTGCTTTCTGAAAGAGAGCCAATGTGATTTTTCAATGATTTTAATTTGATCTGTAGTTCTAATGAAGGAATGGGATACATTGAACAATAAAGAACATTTACTTTGGGAGTATTGGCTACTTTAATTCTTAAGGCTCTTAACAGTGGGATTGCACTAAGAGGTAGTAATACTGAGTTCTGTAAGAGAATGTAAGCTGCCCAAATCAATTTTCCACAGTAAATTTAGAGTGGGATTTTCAAAAAGGAAGTGGACCTCTATCTTGGCTAGAGCTAAAAGTGTTATTTTTAGGCAGTAATTCCCACCTTGTTTGTTGCGCAAATTACCATTTACTATAAGCTGCCCAGGGAAGTTTATGTTACGGATTGGCATACAAATGCTGAAAATAAAATAAATAAAACAATCTGCAGAATAACCTTTGGAACAAGTAAGAGCAGGTTTATGCTGGCACAACTCTTGGTGGGATTTGCTTGGCAAATCTGAAAACCTCCACAGTCCTCTCTTCTTCCCCTCACATCCATCCCAATTCTTCCAGAAGCCACATATGGCTTGCGCAACACAGTTTGGTCATCTGTGATCTACAGTTGCGGCTGTCTAATTGATGACATGAATAACCTGTTGCTCTGCTTTAAGGAGCAATAAGGACAGAACCGTTTTGGGGTGTGTGTGGATTTTTTTGGTTTCCCTAGCATATTGCAATCAATTTGTTTTGTTGTGCTGGTGCTTATTCTTGGTGGTGGTGTCAGTACTGGCTGGAGCTGCAGCTATTGCTAGAGCTGGTAATTACAACTCTGTGCACAACTGCCCATGTGTTGAGCTACCAAGCCTAAAACTTGGAGCATCTCCTCAGGCCACTAAAGAGTTCTTAGGTACTAGACTGGCTCTGACCACCCAGACTGGCCACTGTTCTATTTAACAAGGAAGGTCTCTAAATATGTTCTGTTTAGGCTGGGGCAGGGATGGTCTTTCTCTGTTTCTGCCAGCTCTTGGCTTGTTTCCTAGCTTAATCCCCTTGACACTGACTCCTAACATGACCTCCCAGCTTAGCCTCTTGACTATAGCTACCTATGACAGAGTCCTGATGGGACTCCAGTATATGTTAATCATAGATTTTTGTGATTAATTAAGTCATTGCTTTTAATGTTTACTAAATTGTTGATTTTAATGTTTTGATTTGCAAGCCATCGTGGAAACCTTGTGGTTGAAAGACAAAATCAAAATATTTTGTGGTAATTATTCTGCTTGCTTGACCATGAATAATTGCTGGGTAATTGCTGTGTGCTGACAATGGCTTTAACTCCAAATATTAAGATGTGCTAACTGTTAAGTCTGCTTTTTTAAAAGCAAGCAAAGGAAAGATACACACACTCAAGAATCTAAATCTCACTGAATTAATGACAAGACTGAATACATTTCAGCAGGTGCCTGCAGAATCATTAAGAACACATACAAACTTGTATCTGGTTTAGGATTAGGAATCCTGAATCTCTGCTTTCTATTTTTTCCTTTAAAACAGAATTCCCATTAGCTTTACAAAGTGTTGAAAATATATCAGAAATCAGGGCGAGCCCAATGAGTATATCCAAAGGTCATAAAGAACATTTCAATGTCTTGCATGGTTCCCCATCCTTCATGTACAAATCAGGCTCTTAAAAAAAAAAAAGGATCGGGGTGGGGATCTGGTTAACTTAACATCTGTTCTAGGTAAATTGGGGGAAAGCATTCTTAAAATTAACAAACATATAGAAGAATAACACTTTTTAAAGAATTAATATAGCTTCTACAAGATTACGTCCTGTCGCACTAACCTATTATAATTATTTGGAAAAGTCAACAGACGTGTGGATTTGGGGGGAGGAGTAATCTGGTGCCGTGAAGGCTGGTGGCTCCAATGTCAGTGGGGCAGTGAATCTGCTCCGGGTTTTAGTCCAAATTTTCAAGGAGCTGTCCAAGGTGCTTTCACTTGAAAGTTCAGACTAAAACCTGGAGCCAATTCATTGCCCCACTAACATTTGATTGAGCAGCCTCCACTTTCAGAAACCTTGACAAAGTCCCTCACGAAAGACTGGGAAAACTGTAGCAGTCATGAAATAAGACGACAGATCCTCTTAGAGAGCAGTAACTGGGTGAAGAAAAGGAAGCAGAATAGGAGCTAAGGAGTAGGGCAGTTCTCACAAAGAGGATATAAGAAGTGGGGTTCCCCAAGGATCTGTATTGGGACCAATGCTTTTGAACTTGTTCATAGATCAGAGGTGGGGAGCCTTTTTTAGCCTGAGGGCAACATTGCCTTGTAGACAGCTTCCTGGTGCCACATTCCCACAATGGATGGAGACCAAAGGCAACAGTGGGCAGAACAACGGATGTGACTTTACCTTTGTATAGTAGACCACAACCCAGTCATACCAAAGTTAGAGGTTTCTACATGTGCGCACACACACACCTCTGACAATGGCTTCTAATCATGAGGACTATATACATCTCCAGAATCAGAGGCAACATGTCTCTCACTCCCAGTTACTCAGGAACAGCAGCAGGAGAATGATTGCCCTCATGTCCTACTTGTGGGCTTCCCATAGGCTTCTGGTTGGCCACAGTGAGAAACAGATTGCTTGACTAAATAGTCCTTTGGCCTGATCCAGCAAGGGTCTTATGCTTTTAATTGATTCTGTCACTTTCTGCAACAACTTCAGGCTTCTACCGTCTAGTTCCCACTGTTGTGGTCTTCTGCCTCTTATCTAATTTTTCATCTTTCCTCTTTGCACTCTCTCTCTCTGCATATCCTCATCTATCTATAGGGAACAGCTCCAGCACTGGGGGACTGGAGAAGACCTGCCCTGGGAGTGAGTACCTGAGCATCTGGGTGCTTGCTGCTTGCTCCTCCGGGTTGCTGTCTTTAGAGACAGCTGAAGTCCCTAATAAGTACTTCAAGGACTGGGACCCCCTGCCTCACCCTGACTCCAGAGAGAGAGAGTGCAGTCAATCCTGCAGCCTCTTGCATCAGCTCCTGGCTGGGTCAGGGGGCATAATAGTCTGGCTGTTCTTAGATGGCGGGTCTGCCGCCTGCAGGGTTGCCACCAAAGGGATTGCCCCCTGGGGAGTCCCAAGGGCAAGGGCACTACCCTCTTCTATTTTTTTTAACCAATGTAGAGGAGGGTATATGGCTCACGTGTAGTTCCTGTGCAGAGTGAGAACCTATGCAGTAAACTGAATAATAGGAGAAAGTCGCCAGATGCCTTCAGAGTGAGAGTCTGCAACTGGCAGAAGGCTGGCCATACCTGGGAGTGAGACGGGGGGAGTGGATGTGCCCTGTGTGGGGTTATTGAGTGAGTCTGACTGTTCCCAATTCTCTCAGAGGCCTACTGGGATAACTGGTTCAGGTAGATTTTGTTGGTGGGCTCTTGTTGTGTCCATATCAGGATTTTAACAGGAGTCTTAGTAAGGAGGTTTCTGACAGTGGAGGCTGGTCGCTCCGATGTGATGCCACCCCAATTTCAGTGATCATGGGTAGAGGGAGGTATGGCCATGGGGAGGTGGTGAACTATCATAGAGGATGAGGGCAAGGCTACCAACGCCTTATTCCTCGCTTCCACTCCTCTCATGGACAGGTTCCTTGTTGCTCATCTGCTGTGCCCATTGACCTATGTGTCCTGTTGTTTAACACCAGATCAGTACACAGTAAGACCACACTCATCCATGATTTGATCGTGGATGAAGGTGCTGAATTGGTGTCCATTACCAAGACCTGGGTAGATGAGCTGGGAAGAGCTGGTCTGACCCAGCTTTGCCCACATGGATACTCAGTGCAACACCAGCCCAGGCTGCAGGGATTTGGGGGGAAGAGTTGCTGTTGTCTACAGAACTTCCATCTCTGTCACCAGGAAACCACTCTGTCCTGGAGCTGACTGCGAGGGCCTACAACTGGTATAGGGCCAAGGAGACAGTAAACTAGGGTTGCTGCTGGTATACCATCCACCCTGCTGCCTGGCAGCTTCTCTGACCAAGCTGGCAGAGGCTGTCTTGGCTATGGTATTGGAGCCCAGAACGATAATCCTGGGTGATTTCAATGTCCAGGCTGAGGTTACCTCTAGTGTTCTGGCTCAGGACTTCAGCCTTCCCTGCAGAGGTGGTGGCCAGATTAAGATGGTTCATCCCTGGAGGCTAATGGAATCCACAGGATTCCTGAATGCCCTCTGAGAGTTCCCAGTAGATAGAGCAGGTGACCTTGCTGAAGCCTGCTGTGGAACAGCAAGGTGCATTGGGCTCTTGAGCATTGTGGAGCCTGGTTTGCACCTTGGTACACCAGTGATCTAAGGGCAATGAAACAGGCTGGATGATGGCTAGAGAGCAAGTGGTGAAAGATGTGCTGTGAGGCTGATTGGGCACGAGTAAAACATCATAATCATGCCTACTGTATGGTGGTGAGGGCGGCAAAGAAGGCTCACTTCTCTGCCACCGTCGCATCCTCAAGTAGCCATCCAGCACAGCTTTTCCATATTGTAGGGGTCTGTTGACATCAGCTCCAGGAAATGGAGTTTTAGACCCTTCGGAGGCTCACTGTGAATTGTTTGCAAGACACTTTGAGGGTAAAGTTGTTCACCTCCGTAGCAATCTTGATGCCCCATCCACATCTACTGTAGTCCCCAGTGAGGTGTCCAGTGCAACGTCTGCTGCAACTTTGTGGGATTGGTTTCAGTTGATATGGCCTGATAATGTGGACAAGGTGCTTGTGACGATGTGGGCAGCAACGTGTCCTCTTGAACCTTGCCCTTCTTGGCTTATTAAAGCTTGCTGAGGGGGTTTGACCGAGTGGATCCAGGATGTGGTCAATGCATCATTGCAGGAGGGAGTGGTTCCAGCCGTCCTGAAAGAGGTGGTGATCCAACCGCTCCTGAAAAAGCCCACCCTGGACCCATTGGTTTGTGACAACTACCGCCTGGTCGCAAATACCTCCTTTTTAGGGAAGGTGATTGAGATGGTTGTGGTGCAGCAACTGTAAGTGTTGTGCCCCAGTCAAAGGGAGAGTTAGATCTGAGAGGGGAGTCAGATGAGGACAAGGCTCCTTGGGGAGATGAGTGGGGAGGGTTCTGGCAGCCCTCAAACTCCCATGCCCGGCACTTCCACCAAGGCAGCTCCTGCCCCGCTTGTGAGTCCAACGCCTGAGCAGTTGGGAAGCGACTCTCCAATCACACCATCTACTCCCATGCAGGAATCTCCACCAGACACTTCGAACGCTTCCCAGCCAATCAGCATCCTGCTTCTCGAGGCCAGGCTGTCACCTAGCGAAGCCCCACTGTCATATGGGCTGGCTGAGACTCATCCCCCCTTGCCCCGCACAAGGAAGCGCAAGAAGAGAGACTTTCAAACGGTGAAACTCAGGCGGAACTGCCGCTTACGCACAAAAACCTTCCCTACTTAAGCCAGTGTCTTCCAAGGCACAAGTGCTGAGTCAACTGTCCCCAAATGCTGCAGAGACTGCTTAGTTAGGATAGTTAGGGAAAGTAGTGAGTCAGAGTAGACAGGTGTATGAAGCACACCACTTTGGAAGTAACCATAACTCTAATAAAAAGAGAAAAAGACATCACCTTGCCTCAGTCTGAATCCTTCGTCTCTGGGCAGGACAGCAAGTACTTTGGATGAAACAGATTATCTTGACCCATTCCACTCTGGGTTCAAGCCTGGGTATGGGACTGAAACAGCCTTGGTCGCCCTGATGGATCACCTTTATTGGGAGAAGGACAGGAGGAGTGCAACCCTGTTACTTGTACTTGACCTCTCAGCAGCTTTTGATACCACTGACCATGGTATTTGTCTGGGTCGACTTCGTGAGATGGGTATCGGAGGCACTGTTTTACAGTGGTGCCAATCCTATCTCCAGGGTCATTTTCAGAGAATAGCATTGGGTAATTAATTGTCTTTCGGCGCCGTGGCAGTTGTGCTGTGGGGTGCCACAGGGTACCATCTTGTCCCCCATACTGTTTAACATCTATATGAAGCTTTGGGAGCAGGCATCAGGAGATTTGGGGTGAGGTGTCAGCAGTACGCTGATGCTATCCAGCACTATTTCTCTGTAACATCTGAATTGGGAGAGGCCGTGCAAGCCCTGGACCACTGCCTGGACTCGGTGGTGGGCTGATAAACTGAGTTTGAATCCTAGTAAGACAGAGGCACTGTGGGATGGTGGTTCCCAAGTTTGGATAGTTGGTCAGTTGCCTGCTTTGGATGGGATCATACTCCCTCTGAAAGAGCAGGTTCATAGTCTGGGGGTGCTCCTGGATCCATCTTTGTCGCTAGAGGCCCAGTTGACCTCAGTGGCTAGGAGTGCCTTTTATCAAGTTCAGCTGGTAAGGCAGCTGCGGCCATTTCTGGACCGGGATAACCTGACCACTGTTGTCCAAGCACTGGTAACTTCCAGCCTGGATTACTGTAATGTGCTCTATGTGGGGCTGCCCTTGAAGTTGGCCTGGAAGCTGCAAACTGGTGCAAAATGCAGTTATGAGACTGCTCATTGGGGCAGGGTATTGCCAACATGTCACCCCACTGCTGAATGAGTTGCACTGGCTACCTATTAGCTACTGGGCTAAGTTCAAGATGCTGGTTTTGGTGTACAAAGCCCTATACAGCTTGGGACCAGGATACCCGAAAGACAGTTTTACCCCTTGTGCTCTGCAGGTGAGGGCCTTCTGTAGATACCATTTAATCAGGAGGTCCATTCTGAATAACATAGGAAACAGACCTTTAGTGTAGTGGCATCTACCCTTTGGAATTCCTTTCCCTGAAATATTAGACAGGTGCCATCTCCGTTATCTTTTTGGCACCTACTGAAGACTTTCTTCTTTCAACAAGCCCTTTAAGTAGAGACCTTATCCCAGTCTGCTTCTGTGTTGGAATTGCTTTTAATGCACTGTAAAAGCTTTTTTTAAAAAATACGTTTTTAAAGTTTTTTTTTAAAAAAATACGTTTTTAAAGATGTTTCATTTTAATATGTTTTTAAGGATGTTTGTTTTAATAAAGTCTGTTTTTATTATGCTTTAGAGTATTTTTAGTGCTTTTGTTTGCTGCCCTGGGTTCCTACTGGGAGGAAGGGCGGGATATAAATCTAATAAAACAAACATCAGGCAGTCCTACCCCACCTCCTTCCTAGGACTGTCTATGTTTGAAAATTATCCCCCATTACACTCTCAAGCTATCTTGGTGGCCAGCCAGCTCCAGGTGCTCTTGGATGAAACTGATTATCTAGATCCGCTTCAATCCGGTTTTAGGCCCGGTTTTGGCACCGAAACAGCCTTGGTTGCCCTGTATGATGACCTATGTCGGGAGAGGGACAGGGGGAGTGTAACTCTGTTGATTCTACTTGATCTCTCAGCTGCTTTTGATACCATCGACCATGGTATCCTTCTGGGGAGACTCACGGAGTTGGGAGTTGGAGGTACTGCTTGGCAGTGGCTCCGCTCCTACTTGGTGGACCGCCTCCAGAAGGTAGGGCTTGGGGAGCATTGTTCGATACCCTGGACTCTCCATTGTGGAGTCCCGCAGGGATCAGTTCTGTCCCCTATGCTTTTTAACATCTACATGAAGCCGCTGGGTGCGGTCATCAGGAGTTTTGGAGTGTGTTGTCACCAGTATGCTGATGACACGCAACTCTATTTCTCCTTTTCATCTTCATCAGGTGAGGCTGTTAATGTGCTGAACTGTTGCCTGGCCGCTATAATGGACTGGATGAGAGCTAATAAACTGAGGCTCAATCCTGACAAGACTGAGACGCTGTTGGTGAGTGCCTTCTCCGCCCAGATGGTGGATGTTCAACCTGTTCTGGATGGGGTTACACTCCCCCTGAAGGAACAGGTTCGTAGCTTGGGGGTTCTTTTCCATCCATTCCTGTCTCTCGAGGCTCAGGTGGCCTTGGTGGCACGGAATGCATTCTACCACCTTCGTTTGGTAGCCCAGCTACGCCCCTATCTGGAAAGCGATGACCTCACTTCAGTTGTGCGTGCTCTGGTAACCTCTAGATTGGATTACTGCAATGCACTCTACGTGGGGATGCCTTTGAAGACAGTTTGGAAACTACAGCTAGTGCAAAACGCAGCTGCTAGACTGTTGACGAGGACCAGGCGGTCCGCACATATAACACCTGTCCTGGCTCATTTGCACTGGCTACCTATTTGTTTCCGGGCTAAATTCAAAGTGCTAGTTTTGACTTATAAAGCCTTACACGGCGCGGGACCACAATACCTAGCGGAACGCCTCTCCCGATATGAACCTACCCGCTCACCACGTTCAACATCAAAGGCCCTCCTCCGAGTCCCGACCCACAGAGAGGCTCGGAGGGCTGTAACAAGATCCAGGGCCTTTTCAGTAGTGGCCCCCGAATTATGGAACAGTCTCCCCGATGAGGTACGCCTGGCGCCTACACTTTTATCTTTTCGGCGCCAGGTTAAAACCTTTTTATTCTCCCAGGCATTTTAACTTAATTTATTTTTTAGCTTTCAATTTATACCAGGCTGTTTTACTGTTTAATATGTATGCTTTTTACTGACCTTTGTAATTTTATTGTGTTTTACTCTGTTGTGCACCACCCTGAGAGCCTTTTGGCTGTGGGCGGTATAGAAATCGAAATATAAATAAATAAATAAATAAATAAATTGAAAGCATCCTCAAAACTATTCTTTCAGGAAAGCCTTTCCTAAATCACCAATGCCTCATGTTTTATGCAAATTATGATTCAGTTAAAATTCCTGTGCTCCATTACCCAGACACGGTTGCTTGGTGGGGTGTAGCTACCATGCTGGCTTCCAGGCTGCAGCATTGCTGCAACTTGCCAGGAGGGAAACAGGGGAAGGTGAGGTGGTGGGGAAGTCAGGGCTGTGTATATGCACCAGCAGGAGCATCAGATTGGCCCCAACCTTCCCACTGCTCCTTCTGGTAAGCAACAGTGATGCCACTACCAAAAAGTTAGTGTTGCGGCTCTGATCAACTGCAAAAGCAGCTTCCGCCAGTGCTGTAAGCCACCATGCTGCCCTGTCTTCTCCCTTACATGCATCCTATCTGAATAACTTAAGCTGAAATTAGACATTACAGAAGATCAACAGTTCCACCATTTGTGCACCCCAGCAACATCTAGGGGTCACCAACATATCACTCACAGGCACCAATATGCCCATCAGCACCTCCTATGGCACCCGTGAAATGTCTCAGTAAATATCCCATCAGAACTCCACAATGCATGAGAGATTGTTTGCTCTGCTTGCTCAGTTCCTATTGGCACTGGCTGAGTCTCCTTCACTGAACATGCCCCTTAAAAGTGCCTAAATGTACTGGATGTCAGGACAGGACACTCAACCTCCCTGAACAGAGAACAACTGCAAAGAGCTTCTCTTTGTGAACAAGTGTAGTGATGGCTAATGTACAGCTTTTTCCTCCCCTGCTGGAGCGGCATGCCAGCACCATGGTGTACTCCAGTCTCTTTTTCTACTCTTTTAGATGAGGCAGCTATCTTGTATTATGCCATGTCCCCACGGCAGCCATTTTGTGATTAGTACCCACACTTTCTCAAAACAGTAAATGTACCACTTGCCCAGAAACGTTGGCAACCTCTGATGGAGTAATATAAAAGGTGTGACATGATATCATTGTGACTGGATTTTTTTTGTCCCTGTAAGGATCGACCAACAAAGCAGAGCAGGGCTCTGGAAACATGCAGTGAGATATCTTACATCAGGGATTTTGTAGTACTATATGTTACAGGAGAGAAAAGAGGTAGGAGACACAGGGCTGCAATTTATATTGGTAGCCATACATTCTCAGTACCTCTCATTTTGACTTTAGAATACAAGATGTGACACCTTTCTCTACCCTACATAATAAAAAATATGGATAATGCTAAATATTTATTGTTTAATTTACAATATTTATCATTATATATATATATATTTAAAAATCTAAAGCAGTGCACAACATATAATTATAAAAGTCAGCTAGGTCAATAAATCAGTATAAAACCATAAAGCAGTGCATTTGTTAAACAACAATAAATAATAATAATGTTTCTTAAAAAAACACCAGCTGCCTTGCTCCAATATTCATGTCTCTCCCTCCATGTCCTGTAAAACTCAAGTGTTTGCCCTAAATCTCCAGATTACTGAATCTTGAAAACAAATAAATTATGCAACGGGCCATATGTGAACTAATGTGTATTATTTGTTCCCTGCAAATTGGTGTGAAATTCTTTGGGACACAGAACACAGATCATTTCAGACATAACTGATAATCTCCCCTCCACTGCAGAAACTTTGATTTTCTCTTTCACTTCTGATTTAGCATCAAATCACAGTTTGCTGTTACATCTGAACCAGGCAAAATTTGGCTTGTGTAAACCATACTGAGCCTAGTTGGGATATGATTGCAAACTATGGTCCAGAAGTGAGATGGCACATCAGATCACACAAGGGAAGGGAAGGAAGAGAGGAAAGAGGGAGTGTACAAGCCCAGCAGTCATTTACATGGTGCCAAACTATAATTTGGTTTTTAACCTTACTTGACTCAAGCTTCTGGGTGCAGAAATCCCATAGCTTGTTTTAAAATACACAAGTTTTGAATTCAGCATTTTTGGTGCTGAATCTCAGTTACCTTTTCTGCCATCATAAAATCATAGCGGAGTGATTCCCGGGTACAAATGGCTCCCAACAAAAAAACGAAGACTATATATAGAAACCACCTGCAAACATAAAAAGTAGTGTCAAGCAAATGAGAAACATCAATAATTTTTCTAAATTATGTGGGGCATCTATTGCCTTACAGTAGAAAATTCTTCACAAGTCAACAATCAGTGATAGTAACATGTACAGTTTTTCTTGCTCTACATTCTGAGAATCCTCTGGAAGTTGCTTCATGTGCAGCTTCAGTTGCTTCCCTGAAAATATAGGCTTCCATATGAAGATAAGGACAATTGAAATAAACTTTTCCACCATCCCCTGCAATCACCTGTGCCCCCACAAACCTTCTGAACAATGTAGCATGGGACATGAGTTGCTGATGGAGGAAGGATTGAACATTTTCATAAGAACATAGGAAGCTGCCTTATGCCGACTCACATCATTGGTCCATCTAGCTCAGTATCGTTGACACTGACTAGCAATGGCTCTCCAGGGATTCAGGCAGGGATCTTTCCAAACTCTACTTGTAGAAGCTGGGGACTGAACCTGGGATCGTCTGCTCTACAACTGAGCTATGGTCCTTCTCCATCAAGTTCCTTAAGTTATCTTAGACAAGCCCAATTCAGGGCAATTGCCCACACCCCCATCAGCACCATGCATTGCAACCCATGTTGAAAATGCTGATGTAGAAACTAGTCTGATGGCTGCCCCTGCTATGGGATAAAAGTGCCAACCAAAAACATACTGAAGGGGACTGATGACATGTTATAGTTGGGTTTGGTAGTTGACCCCAGCTTACAACATTAGAAGCATTTTCCAGATGGAGTTTGAGCATCATATTCCAACTCACCAAACCTGGAAGCCACTAGGAATGTAAAATGGGGAATAGCCAAGTACTTTAACTCTGGCACAAGGTCTGGCTACAAATCAAATTATTTTTCTGTAACCAAAGTGAAAATCATTATGAAGGCATCAATGTATCTAATTTATTATGAATTAGGGATGAGTGAGAATTTCGCTAAAATCAATCTTGGCATTGGATTTCTCAATAGTTTGGAGGCTTGCTATCTTTGCAGATTGATCCTGAATGCTGTGAGTTTCCATGGCTTTTCCCAACACCTGAATGCATCTAACTTTGCTTTGCTACTGTGAAACTGACCAACCTACCTCTTTGCTTTGGTAAATTGACACTGATAAGCCTGTGTTTTTGCTTTGCTAACCTGAAATTGACCAGGTTGTGTGTTTGCTTTGTTACCTTTGAACTTTCCAGCCTGTGTTTGCTTGTGAAATTGACCACACTGTGTGTTTGCTTTGTTAGCCTTAAACCTACAAGCTTGTGCCTTTGCTTTGATAAGATGAAACTGATCAGCTTGTGTGTTTGCTTTGCTAAGGATAAACTGACTGGCCTGGGTTTTTGCTTTACTAATATAAAATTGACCAGCCTGTGCCTTTGCTTTGTGTTAAAGTGATATCTTGCTTTCTCTCAGGGCTGGGGGGATGCAACACCATTTGGGAGGAGGACAGGGGGAAGGAGGGGGATAGGGCGGGTGGGGACTGACCAGAGGAAAAGCAGCTTTCTTTTCTTTTCTGAAGAGAAAGCATTGCTAATATTACTTTTTGGGAGGAGAAAAAATCAGAACAATAAAAGCAAAGAATAGGGGGGAAATAATTAACCCCAAATGGAACTGCCTGCCAGTTCGATGAAATGCCATCATATAGGCACCAACAAGCAGATCTCATCCCTATTATGAATTCACATCTAATGGGCTCTTTTTATTTAAGAGTTCTTTCTAAAACCATTTAGCTGTGAAATTTATCTAAGGATCTGCAATGGATGTTAGAGAAAGACATAGCCTATTCATTTAATATTCCTCATGGACTTTTTCCCTTTTAAGATTTACATCAGCTCTAGAAGAATCTGAACATTCTGGAATTCTTATATAGGTTCTATATCAGAAAGGGGGAGGGGGGAGAAAAATATCAATTCATTCATCTCTTTGCTAAGCTGCTCTGGACAGAAGGTGTTAATAAATGATTATTTGGCTGGCTGATAAGGTTTGATTTGCCAGATAAAAAAGAGGTTGTAATATGAACTGGATTTATCACAAGTAGGAGATACACACATGACAGAAAGAAAGTTACCAGGTTATACCCCCCCCACACACACACACTTCGTTTTAGGGGACTTACGAAACACCTATAGCAGATAGGGATCCTAGAGGGATGTTTGCTTCAGGCTTCCTGAGATCACCACTCATATTGAACCCAGCCATCACACCTGCATTTTGGGCACACACAAAAATAAAGAGGACACTGTGTTAGATTGCTGTAAAGACAGTAGGCTTTTTTAAAACATCACTGGTGCGTGTGCTGATATCAGTGCCTTGTATACAAGCTTTGTGATTAAGCAGTCAGGTATCCAGTGGCAACAAGCTGCTAACTACATGTCCACAAAGAGGTTCTTTGTTCCATACTGGACAATGGCACTGGAAGAAAAAGCAGAGATTTAAACAAAAAAGGCTTATCTCAAAACTATCACTTGAAAGCAGTCTCTCTCCAAATGACCACTGACATTCAACTCTCCACATCATTCATACAGGCCATGCACATTATGTGGGTAGTTTTCTCCAAATATATTACAGGTTCTGACACATTCACAAGAAAGCTCATTACAAAATGTTTAGATCATGATCCCTCAGGACAAAGGGATCCATCCTTTGCTTTTTATGTCACTGATTACTGTTACCCATCCTCTACATCTTGGATAGGTGGGCTCCCCTTAATTAATTAATTGTAAAGTGTTAGATTGGGAACAATTTGAGAAGACAAAAGCCACATATGTACATTGAATAGGGAGGAGAAGGGATTACTCAGCACACCCAACATGTATCTTTTTTCCACATAAAAGAGAACTGGAACTGAACCAAAAAAGCACTTTCCTATGCTACAGCTTACAGAAGCCCAAACAATGTCAGTTCACAGGGTCAATAATCACCACCTACTTTGCCTCAACTTACCTTTGCTCTCCTACTTACCTCAACTTTACATTTATATGGTATCAATTAGCTAGTTTTAAAAATGCTGACTATCTTTCTGTTACCAAGATATTCCTTTTGATTCTCTCTAGTTCTAATCCTTGGGCATTCCAGTCCAATAATGGATACTGCTTGATGCTTTTTGTATAAAATGGGTTTTTGTAAAATGGTTTTTACCTGTGAGCTAAGAGGGAATTTGTTTGTTTCTCACGTGAGAGCTGGGTGGTTGGCTTGAGCAAATAGATGCAGTTATTAGCACCTGCCCATTATTATTGCATGTGTTGTGATTATCATGATGGCCTGGAGTGGCTCTGTGTTGTGGTGGGGAGTGCTTGAATATGTATTGGGGAAGGAGACAGGATGAAGAGGGTCCATTGAAATCAGTTATTCTGGTTATTGGGGGAGGGGAAGGCAAGGCTGGAGGAAGGTGAGTCAGAGGGGTGTTTACAGATGCTTGCATCCTCACACTGCCCACCCTCCCATCCATGATATCACTGGAGGTTCATCCATTATGCCCAGTAGCCTGTTAATTATTACTGAACACCAAATCAGTTCATAGTAAGACCACGTTGCCACAGTTCATAGAAGCTCCTTCTGTCTCATCTGGAAACCTCTCCATTTAGAATGGTTCAGGGAGACTTCCGTATCAGTCTTGAGGATGCCTCAGGGCCAGCTCAGGATTTTGTGGCCTCCATGCAACCATGGAGTCCATGCAACCAGTCCTAGAAAGTCACTGGTCCAATGCACAGAGCAGAGCATACCCTTGGTTTAGTCTTTGCCCTTAGTGGAGAGAAGGGGTCTGGATATGGGGGGGGGGGAATCATAGCGCCTTTGTCATGGTCAAAATACTTCCTGAATTTTAGCAGTAGTGATACCCTGCACGGACGAGGGACCAGTTCAGATGGTCTGCCCACAAAAACTAATAGAATCTGGAAAAATCATGAATGGGGAATTTCTTAGTAGGCTGTAATGTTGTCTGGATGCAGCTGTAGGATGGATGAGGGCTAATAAACTGAGCTTGAACCCTGGGAAAACAGAAGCACTCTGGGCGGGTGGTTCCTATGTCTGGGAGATTGGCCATTTGCCTGTCCTGGATGTGGTTATTCTTCCTCTGAAAAAACAGGTTTGTAGTTTGAGAGTGCTACTGGATCCACCTTTGTCACTTGAACCTCAGATAGATTCAGTGTTTAGGAGTGATTTTTATCAACTACAGCTGATGCACCAACTCCAGCCATTCTTGGACAGGGATCGCCTGGCTGCAGTGATTCATGCATTGGCAACCTCAAAACTTGATTATTGCAATGTGCTCTATGTGGGGCTACCCTGTGCCCGGTCCAGAAACTCCAGCTGGTGCAAAATGTTGTGGCTAGACTGTTGGTGGGGACAAACCACCAGCAGCACATAACTTTGGTGCTTAAAATTTTGCACAGACTGCCCATAGGTTAACAAGTAAGTTTCAAGGTTCTTGTATTAATTTACAAGACCTGTAAGAACTGGGGCCCATGATATCTTAAGGATTGCCAAATCCCTTATATCCCTGCCTAATCACTGAGGTGTTTTGGCTAGTCTCTGTCCGCGGTTCCCCTTGGCTCAGCTACTCAGTTCAACTACTGGAAGGCATACATTCATTTATGTAAAATGGGGCCACATACAATGGGCACAAGCCTGTGGAACTCCCTTCCAACTGAGATTAGACAGGCACCCTTCTTGCGGAGCGTCAGGCATATGACACATAATTTATTATTCCAACAAGCATTTTAGAGTAGTTTTCTGTTTTTATGGTGAATTTTAATTGTTCTTATTTTCTGTATGGTTTATTTTTATGTACACTGCTTAGAAATGCTAATGATTAAGCAGCAAATAAATGCCTTAAATAAAATAAAATAGGTGTCTGCTTCTACCTCTGGCTGCTTCCTGGACCAAGATAGACTGCTGACAGTTTTGCATGCTCTAGTAACTTGTTGCTGTGCAGCATTGTGTATTTAGGGGTATCTTTGAAAATTGTCTGGAAAGTGCAGAATGCAGCCACCAAAATAATGTCGAGTACCTCTGTCAAGTGGTCTCATATAATATCCATTCTGTGGAATCTGTACTGCCTGCCTATATGTTACTGGGCCCAATTCTGGTATTAACATATAAAGCCCTGGAACCTAGGTATCTGATGAAGGGCCTCCCCCATATTAGCCTGCCCAGACACTAAGGTCAGTGAGGTGTGGGTGTCTTTCTCGTCCCACTGGTGAGTGTAGCTTTCTGTATGTTGATACAGGATAGGGCCTCCTCTGCAGTGGTGCCCTAACTGTGGAGTTCCCTCCCCCTGGAGATACAGATGGCCTCAAAACTGTCAGGGTGCCATCACCTCATTAAGACTCACTTGTTCTCCCAGGCCTTTGCAGGATTTGTCTAGGTTCTCTGGGTTTTAGGACTGAACCTCCCATTCCAACTGAAAAAGGAGGTACTGTGGACCTGTTTGTTTTTATGATGACTGTAAACTGTTGTGTTTAACTATTTTAGGAATGTTAAATGATATGTTATTTTATTTGTATGTTGGAAACAGCTCTGTGGTCAAAAAGTGTGACCAAAGCAGTCTATAAATATGATAAATAACAAGTAAATAAAAGCATTCCAACATCCCAGTCTGATCACAGCTATTATAAAGTGCTAGTCTAGTATCGTATATGCTTTGATTTCAGTGGGTCTTATTTGGAAATATCTAAGACTGAAATTCTGAACATACTTACTAGAGACTATATCCCACTGAATTCAGGGGGAATAACTTCAGAGTAAACATACTTAGGATTGCTCCACAAGCATCGGATTTCAGCCAAAATGAGTGAACTGTTTTATGCATTTCTATATTAAAACGGTATTGTAAAAACTGGCCGCCTGCATCGGGAGAAGCTTTTGGTATTTTTGAACTATCTATAGTTATTATTGAAATATTTCTGATCTCATTCAATAAAATCAACATCTCCCACACCCACAGCTTTGCATACAACTTGTGCAACAGTTTGTTTGGATGACTATTACTATTACATTACAAAATGTTATGGAAGAAAGCCAGTAGCTTCATCTGAGATGCTTTAAATATCTATTACAATGAAAGTAGCAGAGCTGGTTGGTTGTGTGGCCCTAAAATAAAGTTATATTGCTGTTGCTTGCATCATATGCATCAGCATGTTTAACAAAAAATCCAGAGACACTGAGAATAAAATTTGACCAGCAACCTTCAATTCATTATTTTTACTATTCTCCACCCAGTAAGTCTCTAGAAATTATTTGTTAGTCTGATTTAACAACATTGGAGCCAGATAGTGACCTAGGTTGTAACCCAATACATACTTACTTGGGAATAAGTCCCATTGAACCCAATGGAGCTTACTTCTGAGTAGACATGTATTGGATTGCAGCCTAAGTTGCAGAACTCTGCATTACCATAAATGAGAGCCAACTATGACCTTCAGTTCTGGCATGCTGAAACAGGAGGAAGACTGCTCCATTTGTGTAGCTACATGCAGGTGCCTCTGTCAGACTGTCACAAGCTATTAATCCTGCAAACCTAACAGGTTCCTGGGAGGGTGCACCAGGGCCATCAGAAGCATTGGATCTCTCTCTTCAAGGGCAGAAACCTTGGACAGGGAGAGCTGAGGCCCTTGCCTTAATGAAATTGAAGCTCCAATGTTGATAGGGCCACAAAGGAGTTGTGCTGGGGAAAGAACCCAGTCTTCCATGTGCTGAATGAGGCAGATGAAGCACCTTCAGTTTCCCACCTACCCCAGACTCAGAATTGCAGTTTAAGATGAACAATGGGTTTGGAACCCCACCCTTTTTCATAGAGAGCTGCAGTCTTTCTGAAAATATTACTCAAGTTGCTTTCTCCCATTCCAGAATGTGAGAGCAACCTCAGTTTAACAGGTGCATCCAGGCATTAAACAAGCACTGGCAACAAATTCCAATTCTGCTAACCCATACTCTAATAAATTAGGGCCATGAGTACTTAAATTTAAAAAATGTATTCAGTACTCCCCATATGAAACTGCCAGCAAGGTTATCCACCACAAATTGCATTTTAGCCAAATATTTCCTTATGGTCATTAACTCTTAATCAAGATCTTGCTCTCCAAAAATGTTCACTGCTATTTTTTTAGACTGCTGCCAAGATCAATAAATGGGCAGCCTGTGTCAAGCCAAAGACAGGTCAGGACCCCGTATACAAATGCAGTGAGCACCTCTAGCTTGCAAGTAAAAAGTTTGCAGACAGGATGTCAGATCTAGAATGGTTTACACAGAGCTCTGGGAGAAGCAAAAAGCTAGGCTGGAAGCCAATTGGGGCCACAGAGTATCCTGCAGGAAGAGCAACTGGTGAGAAGGCTTTACTACTATCCCTCCTTACATCTTCTGTGCCGGCTCTGTATCCCAGGATCTTAAGGATCCAGATCAGGCCAGCATAATTTACAATATCCCCCTGAAAATAGCCCACCAGCTTATACATCAGGGACTTCATAAACCTGTTCTGATGTTTGCCTAGGAATGCAAAACAAGGGCATTCATCAAGCACCTCACAGGCTACAATACTGGGCTAGTGGGCTGTGTTTGGGTTGGTGAGTCACATGTTTAGGGAGGGTCTTGTTGGAAAGGGAGTTCAGGCAAGATGCACTTATCACACAGCTTCATTGTTGTCTTTGTTCTTTCCCCCAACATCAAACACAAAACTCTTCAGGACTCCTATGGAATGCAGGGCTCATTTCAGACAAAGGAAATATCGAGTGACTATTATGTTTGTTGTGCGGTGAACAGTTTTAAGGCCACCCCAAACATCCTTTTTATTGAGCATTCATGATTATTTGTGCTCATGATGCTATCAGAGCCGTTATACGCAATCCTGCTTTCAATACTATTTGTGCCTACAACAGTTGGGGTGTGTGTGTCATACTGCTTCAGTCCCAGTCAGTGCATATCCTGTAACTTCCTGCTGAAAATCAAGACTTTAGGGGAAAGTTTGTCCTGTTTTTTTTCACTCTATAACCCCTCTGGACAGCAATAATGTGGTACCATTGAGGAAGCATTGCAGAACTAATAAAGCAGAATAAATCCACCACTAAACTAGCTATTATTGTGTCAAGAACATGTTGCCGAGTACAGCTGCAATTAAACAGCAGTCCAAGGGCCCCCCAATGTTGTTAAATGACTACATTGCAGTAATACATTTTGGATAGCTAGGAGTGCTTGTTGTAGAAAAAACAACAGAGTCACATGGCACCTTAAAGACTGCCTTCACAACACAATGCTCTCATTGATTATTGTTAGCCACTTTGAACAAGAACAACAACAAGCTGTGGCTTTAGAAGTAAAACTGTTCTGATGCCTGAAAAACCCCGCTTCGCACCCGGGACTTACCGGATTGCGAGGCGTGTTTGCGGCCCGGGTGAATCCGGAGCCTCCATGTTTAAAAAGGGCAAGCGCACCAGACTGGCATGACGCAGTCACGGCGCGCTTCTAGAGGGGGCGGGGCATACGAGCTTATTTAAGCTCGCGCTGCCCGCCACCTCTCCCTCTTCATAATTTTGGCACCCGCCCTACCCTCCCTCTGCTGCAGTGTGATTCATTTGGTCGCCTCTGGGGCCGAGTAGGAATTTTTGGCTTGCCTGCGTTTTAGCCGGCGGGTTTCTTTTGCCTACTCCATACTGTGGTTAGTGGGAGGGGCATTCAGGGTTAGTACGGGTGTTTTTTTTTTGTGGTTATTAGGTTGATTTGGCTGTTTGAATTTAATATTTAATGGTCGCTTTATTGAGGAAGTGCGGGAAAGGTTGAAGGTGAAGGGCAGCTAGGTGACACCTTTAGGCACCTTTGGAGGTGATAGGCGGTTCCGGAGGCCTGCAGCTCCGGGTTTTACGGCCCGAGGGCAGGATACGGGTCGCCTTTGGGGCCAACAGGTCTCATCCACCCGGAGTTTCAGGGCACCGGGGGGCGGTGACACAGGTTGGCCTCCCTACGCACAATTGGAGTGTGGTCAGGGCAAGGGGTTGACAGATTGCACCCCTTTGCCCGGCAGGGGTTTGGGTCGCCCAAATAGCTGCAAGCAGGCTTTGCCTGACTCACCAGTTGAATCCCGCACTTATGTTCCCCTTTGCAGGTTCATTATCATAATATGAATTTGGTTTAATAAAGTGGCCCGTTGTTTAACCCATCATATTGTGTCTGCGTCTTATTTCACCCCTGGGTCGCAACTCCCCAATTCCTAGTTTGGTTTTCTCCAAATAACAAGAATATTTCTCTTGCTCCAAGATGCTTTAATTCCAAGTCCATCTGGAGTTGCACTTAACTATCTTGTAACCGCTTCTATGACTTTATGCTGTGAAGCAGCCTATAAATCTTAATTATTTTATTTATTTATTTATTTAGACCATTTATATACCGCTTATATTTAAATAAAACTCTAAGCTGTGTACAAGTCAAAACATCAATTACAAAAAAAATCAATACAATACAATTAACTGAACAAAACATCCTCTTTAGTATCAACATAATATAAACATTGCATATAAAATTAAGTACAAGAAATACAAGAAAAAACCCATAATATACATAATAGACTAAACAGAATATTCCCTAAGTTTCAAGGGGAAAAAACAAGTTAAAACAAGCTATTTTAAACATAACAGATTAAACAAATCAGCTCATTTCTTAACCATAGTACAATAAAAAGCAAAACAATTAAAACAGCGGGCCCCCTTTATAACAAAATTTTGTCCAACTACAGTTGAAAAAAATGTTGTTTAGTTTACTCAAAGACACCCTTACAAGATCAGCATATTCATATTTAAACATATCAACATTCTAAACCAACACACTCACGCTTACCTCTAATCACACTCTACAAACACTCACATAATTTCAACTCACATCCTATAAACAGCACACTCGCATATCCATACCATGAGAACCACTCAAATCTACATACAGCGAAATAATACACACACGCATTCTAGGTACAACATTCATACCGAATGCTCCCCCTTGTTTCTCACTCAAAGAGGCAGAAACTATGCCCACCAGGCTCTCACCCTGTATATAATATTAATATTAATAACAACAATAAATTTAAATATATATATTTATTATACTTCTATCCTGCTCTTACATATTCTCCCCAGTGGCGTCCCATCTATGTAACTGTCCACACTCATGTAGCTTCACCAGTGCTACAGCATCAACTGCTCCCACACCATTAATTGGGGCCAGAAGCTGTTTAATTGTGCAGAAGGTGTTAATACTATCACTATCACATGATAAACTCACTGATGGTAATATGAAGGCTCTTGTGTGATAACGTATTTTACCTTCACAACAAACTATTATTTTGTTTCAGTGGACCTACACTTGTACGCTTGTTTAGGATTGATATTAGGGTTGCCAGGTCAGAAGCATCCCAAATCCTGAGATTTCAGGGATAGGCCGTAGTGATGTCATGGGGCCAGCCATAATGATGTCATGGGGCAGGCGCTAGTGATGTCATTAAGCATGATACATTAAGCATCAACCACAGTTGCTTGGAGCAAACAAATAAATTATTTGATTGGAAATTAGGATAGAAATCTTAGCTAAGTGAGGATGTTCCCAGGTCCAGCTGAAGGGACGGGATCATTCCTTTTCACCTGCTTAGGGAGCCTGGGCAGGGAAAATAAAATCTAGCCTACTTGCTTCTGGCAAGAAGGGTTTAAGTGTCCTCAGGTCAGGCCAGGTTCCAGAAGACCATTGCAGGAAGAAGGGAGCCTAGTGTTGTGGAGATGTTAGATAGGAACACTCAGGAGTAAAAATGGATGTCCCTGAAGGCTGCAATTCTAAGCACACTTACTAAGCCCCATAGAACTCAACAGGACCTACTTCCGAGCAGATATGGTTACGATTGTGCTGTTGGTAAGGGTTGACTAGGGATCCTCTGCAAAGATATCCATATCAAAGCAGGGTTGGCAAAGCCCTGCCTAGAATGCCCTGCCTGCCTTTTAACATGGCTGCTCCAAATTTCTTTACAGACTTGACCTTTCACTGCAGAGAGGTCTGAGAAATGAGTAAGAGTTAAGAAGATTCTCTACCCTTTTCTGCGTACTGGCTGCTATAAACTAACTTTGACAGTCAACCCAATTCCAGTGAGTAATAACTGAAAGAGAGAAAATACACATGGTTTGGTCTACCTTTACAGGGAGTAGCTTGGGAACTACAGCAATTGAAACAGACCTTCCTGTTTAAAAAAGAATTTTCTTTTAAGTCTATTGGGCAAGAAATAAACCATCATGCAAACAACAAGACGCATCATCAGTGGGTTTAAGGGGGTTGAGCTGAGCACATGGAACCACTGTTGTTGCTTCTATGGATAAAAGGGAGTGAGGTCAGAGGTAAATGAAATGCAAATAGGAAAAAAAAGGGCAGTGATGATTTTATAAATGCAGTACCATGCCAACCACAACAAAATTCCTATGAGTAAGGCAGAAGACTCACCATCCCACAACCAGTCGGAGTTCATAACAAAAACTAAAAAAATCCTGGCAGCCAGTCAGCCAAGGCCACAGAAATCCCCATGTAGCACAACCTGACCCAAGGGCTGCAGTTAATGCAGAATGCTGTGGTACAATTGTTGACATGAATGAGACCCTATCAGCACATAATACCTCTGCTCTGAAATTTGTAATGGTTGCCAATTTGCTACCAGGCCAAGTTGAAGGTGTGCTTTCCATGTTAAGGGTGCCACATAGTACTTGTTCTGCTCTTGTAAGAAATCAATCCTTCAGTGTGGCAGCACTGATGCTTTGGTACTCCCTACCTATTGACATTAGGCAGGCGTCTTCATTGTACTCTTTTCTGCACCTGCTAAAAATATGTTTTGTTTAGGAAAGCCTACCCAGGCATGTAGAAGCTATTATGGTTTTGGTCATTGTTGGTTTTATTATTTTGAATGTTTTTAAATACCTGTCTTTAAATGTTTTTGCCAATAATTTTATTGTTTTAATTTCTTCTATAAACCACTTTGAGATTTTTTACAATAAAGCAGTATATAAATGTTGTAAATAAAATACATAAATAAATTGCAGAGTCACTGTGGCCCTTTCCATTTTTAGGAACAAAGGAATCTACCTTATACTGACTTAGGCCATTTGGTACCGTCTAGCTCAGTACTGATGACATCCATGGACTAGCACTGGCTCTCCAGGATTCCAGGCAATAGTCTTTTCTAAATATTGGATTTTGGACCTTTGCATGCAAGGTATGTGTCCTACCACTGAGCTATAGCCCTTCCCGTTTTAATTCACTAATGAATGGACAGCATACCCAGAGCAAGTCCACACCATTCATTTAAAGCACATTCAACACACATTTGAAGCACATGAATCCCACCACAGAATCATGAGAACTGTAGTTTGTTAAGGGTGGTGGGAAGTATAACTGTGAGAGGGAAACTACATTTTCCAGGATTCTTTGGGGGAAGTCATGTGCTTTAAATACAAGTTAAATGTATTATGTGGATTTACTTTATAAACTTTGCCTGCACGTAAATCATTTTAATTAATTTTTAAACTGGAAATCAGCTACAAAGTTTACTGGGTGACCATGGGCTACTCACCATCTCTTAGTCTAATCTGCCCCTCAGGTGAAAGCAACAGAGGGGGACCATGACAACCCCAAGGAAGAAGGGCACACTTAAAATGTAGAGGAAATAATAATGTACAAACATAGTGTGAAATCAGATATTTATTGGGGCATAGTATGAAGAAATATTTATATAAGCATGACCGTAAAAGATGTTTGTTATTTACACAACCTGTAAAGATATTTATAGTGCAATCCTATGCATGTTTACTCAGAAGCAAGTCCCAATGTATTCAATGGGGCTTACTCAAACAGGGTAGCGTGTACAGGACTGCAACCTCAAGTGATAAGTAACTTCACTCATCCAACCCCAAATTCAGAATCATCCCACTTTAAGCTGTTCTGCAACTGTTTTATACTTGTTTTATGATTACTGGATTTTAAATGGATTAATTTCTTGTTGTGAGCTGCCTTGGTTTCCAGTTGGCAATCCTGCCTCACAGGATTGTTGGAAAGACTCCGATGTAAAAATACATACACCCCATATAAAAGTTTATTGTTAAAACTATTTGGTCATTGCACAATAACATTACAAAAATCAATATTAGTTTCCTACAAAGTAAAAGCAGTAACACATAGGTAGCGCTGCCTAATTGCTTTAAAAGTAGGATTGGAGAGGGAGAGAAAAATTTATAACACAAACGCAATCCTTTGCTATGTTCACTCAAAAGATTTACTACACAATCCTAACCATGTCTACTCAAAAGTAAGTCCTATTGAATTCAATGGGTTTTACTCTCAGTATTGGGATTCTCATTGTAGCTTTACTCCCAGAAAAGTGAGTATAGGATTAAAGCTTCACATTGGGAAGATTTTCAAAACAGGCTATGAATTAGACAAATAAACTGCCCTTTTCAACATCCCAGGAAAATTTAAACTTGTTCGACTCCTCATAATTAGAAAAGTATAACACATAGTAATCATAAGCTGCATGTACACTTATTTTAAATTTCTGTTCAAAAATTATTTGAAAAATAAAATGTATATGCTATTTTTGTAAGTAATTAAAAAAACCCTGCATGTTCACTTTTAATATAATCATAACTGAAATTGTTTTCAGTAAACAATTGCCCACCAAGATCCTGCTGTGATTTTTTGTCTGGAGGTTAACAAATCCCTTGTCAATCACATCCCTGACTTCACTTATTGGCTACAAACCTGAACAGGTGGGGTTAGAGTAGCCAGCTACAAGCTCATTTAACAGAAGTTGTGGGGAGTGGCTGACATTTTCATGTATATCTCTTGAACCAGACTACCTAGAAACTTTTTTAAAAAAAGAATGAAAGCTCAGAATCCAGAGATTGGGGTGACTCACCCAGAGAGCACCCCAAAAATCTGGAGTTTCCAGGCAAAAAAAGGAGATCTGGCAACCCTAATTGATATACACTCATATTTTTTTGTTTGGTCTTGGTCATGGGCTTCTCTTTACTTATTTCCTTTTGCTAGCTGACAATGTTGTCTGGGTAAATCACTTATATTTCAACATTATTTTTTACTTGCTGCCTATCTAGTTATCCACAATTTGTGGCCCTGTCAGTTTCCAAATGCTCAACAGGGGTTCTTCTTCAGGCCAAGGGCCTAGACTTGGTTATTTCCTGCAAACATTATTTTAACACAAATAATAAGAGGTAAAAGGTAAAGGTGTCCCCGCACTTGTAGTGTGAGTCGTTTCCGACTCTTAGGGTGACATCTTGTGACGTTTACTAGGCAGACCGTATATATGGGGTGAGATTGCCAGTTCCTTCCCCAGCCTTTCTTTACCCCCCAGCATGAGCCGGGTACTCATTTTACCGACCACGGATGGATGGGAGGCTGAGTGGACCTCGACCCCTTTTAGCGGAGATTCGACTTCCTCCTTTCGTTGGAATCGAACTCTGGCCGTGAGCAGAGCTTCAGCTGCGTTACTGCCGCTTACCACTCTGCGCCACGGAGGATCTTAATAATAAGAGGAAAGGCACATTAATTTACTCTTGCCACGGATACATAGCCATGGTGAGAAGCTAAGTCTGCTATAAAAATAATAGAAGAATAAAGAGGAAGCTGTTTTGTAGTAAGCAAATTAATGGCACACTTAACACAAAAAATTTTTACTGTGAGAGAGTAATTGCATAGCTGCTAGTTTTACTAGTACTAATGAAATAATAAATCACCAGTACTTTTGAAATATATTATATCTGTTAGGTTTGGCTTCTTTCCTAGTTGCCAGGAATTAGCAGGAGTGAACACTAAGGGTAATTTTTATTGCAGCGCTCGTAAATATTCCTCCTTCCTTACTTGCCTATGTTGCAGAGCTGCTGTGCTCTGGTACTAGATATGGGGTCTCTCTCTCTGGGTTACTTCTCATTTATTTTTTTAAATTTGAATGTTGCCTTTTTCTCGTTATGAAGATGGCACAAACATGCTGCCTACCCAGGTACTGACCAAGCACATAACTAGAGACAATCTGGTAGATTTTCACTAAAGGCTCTTGAGCAAACCTAGCAATCATAGGAATGCTCTTAGAGATCAGTAAATGTTAAATAATAGGAAGCAGAGAGCAGCAATAAATGAACAGTTCTCACAGTGGAGGGATGTGAGGGATGGGTTCCCTCAAGGATCTATATTAGGACTAGGGATGTGATCCATTGGCTGGTGCCAGTTTAAAAGCATTCCATTGACCTAACAGGCTGGTATTGGTTTCAGTTCATGCTTGTTTGTGCTTTTACTGATCCATTTTTTAAAAAGGAATTTTTAAAAAATGAAATGTTGATAAATGAAAGGAAATATTGATAAAATTATTGTTCTTAATATCAGTATTTTAGAGTCAATTTTTTTAAAAACCCATTCTTGAAAATAGTTGCAGAAAATTGCTTAATAAAAATACAATCTGCAATGATAAAGAATAAGCGAATTAATGGAAAATTTGGTACCAAATCTGAATTGAGTGAAATTTTAGCACATCCCTAATTAGGACCTGTGTTTTTAAGCTTGTTCATAAATTATCTGGAATTAGGGGTGACCACAGAGGTAGTCAAGTTTGCACGTGACCCCCAAATATTCAGGATGGTGAAAACAAAAGGTAATTACAAAGTGCTCCCAAAGAACCTTTCTAAACTGGGTGAATGGGCAATAAAATGACAAATGTAATTCAGTGTAATCAAGTGTAAGGTGATGCATATGGGGGGTGGAATCCTAATTTCACATACACACTGATGCAATCTGAGCTGGTGGTGAGTGACCAGGAAAGGGAACTTAGGAGTAGCTCAATGAAAATTCTAAGCGAGTGTGTGGCAGCTGTTAAAAAAGGACAACACCATGTTAGGAATCATTAAGAAAGAGATCTTAAATAAATCTGCCAACATCTTAATGCCTCTATAAAAATCTCTAGGGTGACCACTCTTGGAATACTGTTTACAATCCTGGTTACTGCTTATATAGATGAGAAAGGTACAGAAAAGGGCAACTAAAGTTATCACCAGGTTGCAGCAACTTTCCTAAGAGGAAAGGTTATGATATAGAAAAAAGACAATTAAGGGAGGATATGACAGAGGGGTATCAAATTATGCATAGTGTGAATTTGGGGTTATCCAATGAAGCTGAATGTTGGAAGATTCAGGATAGACAAACAAATGTACTTTTTCACCCAGCACATAGTTAAAGTAGAGAATTCATTTCCACTAGGTGTATATAAGTCCTTTAATGTCGGCAGCCTCGAAAAGGAATTAGACAAATTCATGAAGGAGAAAGCTATCAATGGTTTCAAGTCAGGATGGCCACCTATTTATCCCCAGGAACAGAAGCAGCATGCCTTTGAATAACGGTTGTTGGGAAAGAACAGCAGAACAGGACCTTTGCCCTCATGCCCTGCTTGGGGGCTTTCTACAGGCATCTAGTTGACCACTGTGGAAACTGGATTCTAGACTAAATCATCAGCAAGGCTCTTATATTCTTATGGCACAGACTCACTTGGTTTTAGAAGGCTGCTATATCATGTGCCTTCAGACCATGATATATTGTGGTTTTAGGTGTTCACCTTCAATGATTTAAGTGTGTACCTAAAAGTGGAACGTTATTTATTTATTTACTTATTTACTTCACCTTTTATATGAATGAATTTGACCATGTATGTCTATCTCTCACAGACACATTTTCTCTTCTGTACTTGTTTAAATGCCTGAAATGAAATAAACTGACAGGGAGGAAAGATTGGCTGCCTTTGCTGGCAAACCTGGTTTTGCTCACATGTGATATGTGAAACAGCAGGATTCCGATATTCAGTGGCCAGCACAGGTGAAATGGGTTGTTGTTGTTTTTTGCACGACTTGCTAATCCAGAGTTGAAAAAAGGCTACAACCAGAAATGCTGTCTTTTTAAAATGCACAGAGCTTTGTGCTATTCAAATATTTAAACCAAATGAGCCTTTATCACCCCCAGAAAATTCATCCACTTCACCTCATATATGAAACTATCTAGTCTGTCTCTCTCCCTTTTTCTCTCCGCAGTGTAGCAACTTCACTAATAACTTTTGGCTTGTACCTCACAACAAATCCTGTGCAAGCTCACTCTGTAATCCAAGGATTCGTTACTATGGAAACCCTTTACAATCAGTACCTTTATAGCTTTTAAAGAAAGAATTAACAAAAGGTGATTTAACTTGATTTAATGGTTATTTCATTCCCACTAGACATTGCCAGATTTAGAGTTTTGGGACAATAAGTCAAATGACAAGTCTTGCCCACCATTTTCAGCATATATGGATCAGCACAGCAGCCCAACAGTGACCAATTGAAAAAGGAACTCAGTGGCTAAGCAACAAAGATGTGGGATGTCAAACTATGTACACTAAATGTATGTGAGGTGGACAAATGCATAGTCAGTTGAAAAACTACACGTAGCCTACATATACACAACTGTATGCATGTGATCAGGAGTTCTGTTTTTCTGGAGTTCTTTATTACATGGAGAAAGCTGTTTGTGAGTTGGCTCCATGAGAAATTCAACAAGTGGGGCTTGCTGCTGCAATCCCCTTCCTCTTCAATGCATGTTTACTGTACACATCTGTGAATATCTGAATTGAGAAGATAGTAAAAGGAATATCCTCTAGAAACAGAAATGTGAAGAAGTTGTGCCCATAGCCGGTGCATTGGGAGAGGGCACTGCTCTTAGGTCTGATCTAACTCACAATGTGATAGGCCTAAGCAGTTCTTTTGAACTCTGTTGTTCAGCCTCCAGCAAGCACACAGCAGTCCTCTATTTTGAACACCTATTTTTTCCACCTTGTTAGAGAGACAGTATACCCCCCAAAACTCCCTTCACAAGATCTCCCTCCCCTAGCAGCTCCAATCATTCGATCCCTTACAAACTAGGATGAATTTGGTAACGTGTCTCTGAGCATATGATGAGAGGTGGCAACACCTGCAATCAGGACTACATTTCTAAAAATGGATAATTACATTTTTGTATGTTTGTTGGTGTTCTTCTTACTTTGTTTTTTTCCTGTGTTACTACTGTTTCTACAGAAAATCTAACTTAGAAAATTATATTTCCCTCATTATTCATTCTAGAAGTCTGTGCCAAATTTATTTTTATTAATTTCAAAGCCTTTTTATTGGTCAATGTCATATGATGGTGAAGACAGCCTTTTGTGTTTCAAACTAGAGGTTATGTGCTATTTCTATTTTAGGTGCATTAACAACTGAATCTGAAACTGCAGTTTGATGTAAAATCAGACTGATTACAATATGTTGCTACTTAAGCAATGAATCTAGCTGTTGGGGAAAAACAAACTTGGCCTGCCCAAGATGCATGTGTTCAGCCTGCTATGTTTAAACCACCCCACTTAAGGAAGGTGGCATGGTCAATTAAAAACATAGAGCAAACCTAGAAATTTGCTGTAATATATTTCACTTCCCACTGTTTTATCTTGTGCAAACTGAGACACTCTGCAGAATAGTCAGTGCCATTATTCCACAATTGTTTTTGGAGTTTAATGTAAATTATGCAAAGTGTTGCTGTACTTCGCATATTCACATAAACAGAAGCAAAAGAAAATGCTTCACTAAAATTGCAAAGTAAATCAAACATTTAAAGTGACTCTCTGAACTGTATCATCTGTCAGTATTGTTGCTTCCTCCCTGCTAAAACAAGATCAGCACAGCACATGTTTGGTTTCTGTTATTTGGGCTGATTGCAGGTGTTGACACCACTCATCATATGATCAGAGGCACATTACCAAATTCTTCCAAGCTACACAGCAAGTGGATTGGACTGTGAAAGACCAACCCAAATTGTATTTGCATTTTAAAAAATTTGTAGGGCAGTACAATATCTCAGAGAGGTCAGGTCTCTTGCTCCCCTGGTGCATTCATTATAGCTGCCCAATTTATCTGCTTTTAAAGGTTTGATAGAAATACCTATTGGCTACTGGTACATTCTTAAACCGCAAGGGTTTTTTTGCCTATTATTGAATTTCTCTGGTTTTTAATCCAGGAGATAAGAAATGGGATCCTGTGCAAGTTTGCTGAGAATGGATCAATCATTTGCATGCTTATTGAGTTCAATGGGTTTACTCCCCTCAATAATGCTTAGGATAGATGAAATTGACCACAGGGGAAGGGGAAGGGGAGAGGAGAGGGAAGGAGGAAGGGAGGGGATAGGGTATTGGAAGGGGAGGTGCAAAGGAAGGGGTAGGGAAGAGGCAAGAGGAAGCGGATAGGAGGGAGGAGAAGAGGAGTGCAGGTTTGATCATTTACATGCTTTTTGAGTTCAATGGGATTTACTCCTGTACTATCAAGCTTAGGATGGGTGAAATTTACCTGGGGGAGGGAGATTGGGTGGTTGGGCACCGGGCAGAGTGAAAGCTCCTTTCCCTTCCAAAAGGAAAACATTATGAACAATAGCGTTTTTTGGGGTTTCCCCCACTTTTGTATTCTACAGCAGGGACATGTAGTCTCCCACCCAAATTAAAATCAAAGCTGTCCCTGGCCACAACCATACCAGACCTTTATTTCACTATTTGGAGCCAATTAGAGTGAAAGGAGGTGAGTCAGCCACTGAGAAAACTCTTCTCAGTAGCTATCAGTCTCCCCTTTCATGCCGATTGGTTCCTAGGAATATCTGTTGTTGTGGGAGAAGGCATTAATGAAGATCTCATAAGGATCTCATTCTCATTCTCAGGAGAAAAAAATCCAAAAAGAATGGGAGGGGGCATGGCTGTGACTATCATGAAGGGGCCGTGCACTTCTGAATTTGCTGCTACACTTCTGAGTTTACAATCCTATTAAGTATATCATATACATTTCTACAGTACCTGTAGCAGCTGGGAAGAACACTCCAAACACACTAAAGAAAGACTCCCCAGGGCTGTAGTCCGGTAGTGTATTATTCAACATAAGCTCCTCTGAATAACCAGCGAATCCATGTTCTGCATGTTTCAAAGTAAAAGAAGATGTTTAATGTCATAGCCTATTGCAGTCTTTATGTATGCTCTCCTTATTTACATCCTCTCCATCATATGCTCTTATTTTCCATTTCTGCTCATCTATGGAGATGGTCTGCTTTCCAAAGCATCACAAAAAGGCAACTGCATTGTTAGTGAATCACAGGGATATAAGACCAAATGTTCAAGGAGGATATGGCACTATGGAGTTTGAAATAAGACATCCATGACTGTCATGTTTTGGAATAAAAATGAAACAGTTTTTTAAAAAAGAAGTATGCATTAAAATCAGGGATAGTTAACAAACCTATTTCAATCATGAATAACAAAGTCAGCTAACATATATATTTAGAATATTCAAATCTGTTAAGTCTTAGAGCTGGTGATCTGCAAAGCATCAAGTTGCTCAGTCCAGAGAATCAGCAGCGTATAGGACCAGTGGAATTTTATTGGCTCCTTGTCTCACCAATCCTGCTGATTTGGTAGCTACAGTATGACCTCTGGGCACCTGTAGTGGCCTGCAGAGAATAGGCCAGCAGGTCCCTCATCCAGCAAGATGCCACAGTGATAAAAAGAATTAGACACTTTGGTCCTGCTGCTAGAATTGTTAGTCTGAGGCTGCCTGACCATTAGCTAATGTCAAAGGAGTATAGCCAGGATTGTATATGTTTTTATTCTTCAACAGTGAAATGAACCTGTGAATTCTGCAATCTACTTTTTTAAAATTAAGTATGATTTGCATCTAATTTTTTTATTCAGCATTCAATAAAATAGCACCCATGTCCGGTTTGGGGGATTGCTGATATAACACAATAAAACCTACACCTGAGAAGGTTGTAGCCAGCTTACCACTTTTATAGCACAATAAAATATATGTTTACCTGTAAATAAGTTCTATTACGTTTGATGAGGCTTACCCCTAGATATGTGGTTTTGTGTATAGGACTGCATCCTTAATCTCTTCCCTGGCCCTGGAGAAAACTCATCTAACAGGCAAAGAGACTTGAAAAATGTCAGGTCTCTACTGGGACAGTTCAAATATAGCTCAACTGTTTGGAGACTTGAGGCAAGCAGAGGCTGGGCATCTTTACATATGGCAAATCTTCAAGAAAAGTCAGAGAGGTCAAATGAAGCTACACATTTCTGTGACCATCCTTATGATTCATGAGAAAGAAAACAGTATTTTTCTCAATGCCTTAAACCAATAATCACTGATCCATGAAACCTGGAACTTTCATGAAGTTGCTATAAAACTTTACTGAAGGCTCCCTGGGAAGAGTTTCTTAGGTAGGGTCATGCACAACAAGGAAAAGGATCCCAGAGGAGGAGTGGTGAACAACAAGATTTAGCACAGAGGCTGTGCTCACGTTCCACACCCACAGTGTATAGCGTGCCATTGCAAAAAAAGAAACAAACAGCCACAGCCTTCACTGGCTTTCCTGAGCAAATGGAGGGGAAACTTTTCATTTGTAGTCTAAATCCTAACCAGAGCATGCTGAAGTATGAAAGATTTGTTTCTATGCAATTTTTAACTTCCATGAAAGAGGAATGGGGTAAAAAAATATTTTGAGATTTGAGATATTGAAGATGTTTAGTGCTATGGAGTAAAGGGCACACCTTAAAGGTTTGGAAGAGTTTGAGGTTTCTGCCTAATGCTTTGAGAACTTGGAAAATGACTTGAGAGGTAAAGCCGCTGCCAGTGGGCTGTGGTTACGTGGGGTGAGCCATTATGTAACTGCTGAGAGGATATCCACCAAGCCAAGTTCTGTGAAGCCTGGACTTCATTACAGATTAGTCAAGTTTTGGGTCACATTCAAGAAAAAGTCAGTTCACAAAGTTAAAGCTAAGCACACTCTGGTGTAGGAAAATCAGAATTGCAGTGTAAAACTCAATAATGCAATACTGAAAATAGTCCAAGATGATGACCACTACCATTCAGTGTTTGCAATTTATGTGTATGTGTGGGGGGGGTGGATTGGAAGCTGAAACATAGCCGATTTTAAAAAGCAGAACTTTCAACAATCATTTTGGAGACTGAGGAAGAAATACCTTGCTCAAGACTAAAAGATATTGGATTGAGGGAGAATTCAATTAAACCAGGCCAAGCATTTCAATCATAACTTATTTCTTTTCTTCTTGTGTCACTGCACTGAGTCTCTCAGCATTATAATTTGAGTAAAACACCCTTTTACAATTGTAGAACTCAGCTCTGAAATATGTAAAACAATTTTAAGTAAGAGTGTACTTGTGCATATGCAAGGTGCCTTTTCCTCTTCACTGAGTGTCCACAGCTTACTACCATATATCAGGGTAGAGAGCTTCTTCTACACAGCACACCCTCCAAACAGCTTGAGTGGCCCACCTCTCTTATTTTTAGAAATTAACCACAGATCATAACCCATCCAGTTCTAAAACCTCTGCTTTCTTTCAGACTTCAGAGCAATTTTTTGCCATTTTAACTGCCTTCTTGGCATCTGAGATATAAATATTACTAACAAAAAACCTCAGCAGAAACATTTGCCAGATAATTAGAACAGGGGCCTAAGTCCATCACCTCTTTGCCTTTAAGTACAGAAAAGCTACTTCTAAGATACTCATAGGGAAAAAACACATTCCCTGTAAAGCCCTTTGTTATGTATAATTTCCTGTATGTGGATAGTGTGACCAAGGAGACATTAATACCCTGTATATACAAAACATAATGTCTAACTCCCCCCCCCAAAAAACCCTATAGAAATGTTATCAGTTGTTCAATGGGATCTAAAATAGTTGAGTGGTTGATTGCATGTAGTATTTAATTTATACTGTAGTACACAGTATTTAATTGGGACGTGCCGAAATTCAAGACATTCTGAAAGTGACAGCCTTTTTGTTCTCTAAACCCCTGACAAGGACAACTAGATATAGCTGCTCAGTGATGAAGGAAAGGAAGTCTGTATTTGCTGATAAGAAACCTGTTTTTTAAATTCTTACTTTAACACTGATTCTTCACAATGGCCAAAGACATTTCAGCACCTGAGACAGAAAGTCCAACTAGCATTTCCACCTCCCGGTAAAAAAAGTTAATAAATGGCTAACAATTCAACACCCATTAATGGTGACCAAAGTTTTAGCTCCACAGACCTTTAAACAAATGTTCCAGAGCTAAACTCTGCTGAGACTGGGTTCAAATCAAATTATAACTAAGCATATCTTTTTCAAAAGATATAATGCATATAGAGCAAGTACATTGAATATAGCAACACATCAGCCAGTGCAACCCGATCTTATTTTAGCATTAATTATACATTGCAGCAAATGCTTAGGAATCTTTAGGGCTCCAATCCTAATATATTATTTAGAAATAAAATTCATTGTGAAACAGTTCTGATTCATTTCATACAGCTTTCTTCTAACCAAATGATTTTTTTTAGAATTACAATGCAGATGTCTGACTGTGTAACATACAGCCTCTTAGATAACTGGGTGACTGATTTCCTTGGGGGAAAAGTGGTGCAACGTCTTGGAAACACTTGGTCCCTACATCTTTATTTACACATGAACAAAATAATTAATTCTTATATATCAGGCAGAAGTTAAAAGAAGCAATGGGATTTATAACATTTTGGCAATCTTTCCAAGGCAGCTTCCCAGACTGCCTGCCATTTATCTAATGTAGGTACATAATTGAGTTAATCACATAAAATGCCTCTTGATGGTTTAAACTTAGATCCAACCATCATTCTGTGGTTCAACATTCTGAACCCAACAATGGCCAGCTAGATGCCTCCTGGTGTTATCCTATTACAGTTGTTGTGAGACGTGGGACTGCACTCTTGAGATGTCTAAGGTAGGAAAAAATACTGCCCCTCTACAATCAATGAAGAAGAATGGGAGGAATCTTAAATGAAGAGTTACAGTGAACCACAGTAGTGCAATTTCCTTTCTGATTAGTGGAAGCTCTGTGTAGCAAACAAAACATCAGTGGGGTGAAGATTAATTTGGTACAATCCCAATCTTGCTGCCTGTTTATGGCAATAACACTAGATAAGTAATATAATCAGCCTAGTATTAGCACCAGCCATGTAGTCTGCCCAACCAGCTTTTCACTGTAAAGGTGGTTCTTTTTTAAAGTACCTTCCATCCTAACATGCTAATAATGTGCAAAGCCCTTGTAAACATGTCTGCAGTGAAAAGTCCATAAGATAGGTCACCAACTAGACTGGTATCACAGGTGATGGAAGGGTCTCAGAGCTCGTCTAGTCAGTCCACTGTGCTAATGTAAATAATGCATATAATCCAGATTATGATGCACTTCATTATACAAAGAAAGATGTCAACAAGAAGCCAGCTTGCAGGCTTTAAAACATACCCAACATGAAGTTTAATTTTTTTGTTATGATAGAACATTCATGTCAGTGACTGGATGGTTGGCAATGTAACCCCAGATGTAGAGAAAATGATAAAAAGGAAGATTTCTAGTTCAGGCCATATTGGGAGGAATGAATCCTGAGTCAGAATCTTGCTTTTTATCTTCCTTTCTACATCTTCTAGAGTAACACTGTCAACCATTCAGTCATGGTTGATTCTGGATTCCACAAGCAAAGCAAACCTTCCCAAAAGGAGAGATTACATATGTCTGTGGTTGGAAGGGGTAAAAACAATCTAACAAGGCCCAGCCCTGAGAAAGGCAATTTGGCCTCCTTATCTTTTGATGGAAAAAAATGTGCTCCCTCAGATTAATGACGTGTTTACTCAAAAGGAAATCACCACCCTTTAGAAGCACTGACTGTTTGTTCCTCCCAAGTCACTTGCTGATTTTGAGCTGATCTCCCAACCCTTCCCATTCAAAGCTAGTGTACAATACAATTGCCATCAGTGGCTGGCTGCTCAGGATCCCACATGTTAACCCTCTCCTGAATGCTGCATTGTAGGGAAGTTAGAAGAATGCACTCCACCTGTTGTCCCAGCTGCTGTCAATAGCAGAGAAGAGGGAACAGTTTGCTAGTTAGATCATGTTGCACTATTCATGTGCAGAGAGACAAAAAGGGACTTCTAACAAGCAGGCAGCTAAATTATTCTAGGTCCTCCAAGGTGACTTATGGTTCATATGGCTCGACAGTGTATGGAAAATACCCACTGATATCATACAAACCAGGAGGGAGCATGAACAATCTTCTCAGTTGTTAGATAGCAGGACTTCAGTGCCCTGTGTAGCTCTGTCATCCTTCTCATAACAAGCAGGAATGGAATAAATTATGTCAAATAAACAATAACAGCACACTAGTCCAGTCTCACATCATTTATATAGGTTAAACAACATTTTCATGGTGCTGAATTTGGGATACACTGACACATCATCTTTATTATACAGCCACAAGAGTGGCTGTATACTATAGTCAACATGGATTTTTTGCATTCCGCAATATTAGATTGAAAATACCCCCCATGCCATTCTGATGCTTCACATAAGCTCATTTCAAAACAAAACCTTACAAATCTTATAGTCCTGAACTCAGAAATGCTTGCTTTTAACAACCCTCTAAATTTTCATGGTGATACACAAAACAGTCAGAGAGAATTGAGAGTTCAAAGTCTAAAAAGACAGGAAAAACCCCGGAGCCCTTTTGGACTTTTTTCTGTCAGAGTTCTCATAATCTGCTGAAATTCATTCAAAATCAGCCATGTTCACAGAGTACCTGTGATCCCATTACTGACCTTGCCCCATACTCTGACCTTCATCTTCTGCAATTTAAAACATGCCTGGCTGATCTTTAATTAATTTAAGAAATTTTGCATTGAAGTCAATGATAACGCCGGGCATACTCAGTAAGAACCAACAGTCAGTGTTCTAAAAACCAGACTTACAGCTGCTGGGCTTGCCTAATCAGGAGGCCACACCCACACCAGACCTTTATTTCACTTGAGACAGTCATGGCTTCTCCCAAAGAATGCTGGGAAGTGTAGTTTGTGAAGGGTGCTGACAGGAGACTCCTATTCCTGACAGAGGTCCAGTGGCCAGACTGGTTTAACAGTCAGCCACTCTGATTGAAGCTGTAAGGGGAACAGGGCATCTCCTAGCAACTCGCAACACACTTCACAAACTATACTTCCTAGGATTCTTTGGGAGAAGCCATGACTGTCTAAAAAACTGAGAGCCAGTGTGGCATAGTGGTTAAGGTGTTGGACTATGACCTGGGAGACCAGGGTTCGAATGCCCACACAGCCATGAAGCTCACTGGGTGACCTTGGGCCAGTCACTGCCTCTCAGCCTCAGAGGAAGGCAATGGTAAACCCACTCTGAATACCGCTTACCATGAAAACCTTATTCATAGGGTTGCCCATAAGTCGGAATTGACTTGAAGGCAGTCCATTCCATTTTTTTCGTGACTGTCTAAAAGGAAATAAAGGCCTGGTATGGATGTGGTCAGGGATAGCTTTGGTTTAAATTTGGGTGGGAGGCAACATGTGCCTGCTGTAGAACATAAAGGTGGGGGAAACCCTGAAAAAGAATGATATTGTTCACAACATTTTCCTTTTGGAAAGGAAAGGGGCTTCCCCTCTGCCCAGTGCCCACACATTCAATCTCCTCCCCTCCCCTCCCTGCTTCTCTCCCAGGTCAGTTTCACCTGTCCTAAGCATGATTGCACAGAAGTAAATCCCACTGAACTCAAAAAGCATGCAAATGATCAAACCTGACCTCCTCTCCTCTCCCCTCCAACCCCCTTTTGCCCCTTCCTTCCCCCTCCCAATCCCCTCCTTCCCTTCCCCCATGGTCAGTTTTACCTATCCTAGGATTACGACCTGGGAGACCACTGTTCGAATCCCCACAGCGCCATGAAGCTCACTGGGTGACCTGGCTCACTGCCTTTCAGCCTCAGAGGAAGGCAACGGTAAACCACCTCTGAATACTGCATACCATGAAAACCCTATTCATAGGGTCGCCATAAGTTGGAATTGACTTGAAGGCAGTCAATTTCATTTTCATGCACGATTGCACAGGAGTAAATCCCATTGAACTCCATAGGCATGTAAATGATCAAACCTGCTCTCCCCTCCTCCTCCCTCCCATCACCTCCCTTTTGCCCCTTCCCTCCTCCCTTCCAATCCCCTCCCCTTCCAATCCCCTCTCCCCCTTTCCTCCTTCCCTCTACTCTCCCCTCCCCCTCCCCCATGGTCAGTTTTACCTATCCTAACCATGATTGCATAGGAGTAAATCCCACTGAACTCAATAAGCATGCAAATGATCAGACCTGCCTTTCCCCTCCTTCCCTTCCCCTCCCCTCCCCTCTCCTCCCTTCTTCCTCCTCCCCTGCCCACTCCAGAACTCCTTCCCACAGTCAGCTTTACCCTATCCTAAACATGATTACATGGGAGTAAATCCCACTGAACTCAATAAACATGCAAATGATCAAACCTGCCCTCCTCCTCCCCCTCTTGCCTGCTGCCCTTCCCCTTCTCCCCATCTCCTGTGGTCAGTTTCACCAATCCTAAGCATGGCTGTTGTGGAGTAAATCCCACTGAACTCAAACATG
The DNA here is from genome assembly GCF_030035675.1 of Rhineura floridana. Taxonomy (NCBI): domain Eukaryota; kingdom Metazoa; phylum Chordata; class Lepidosauria; order Squamata; family Rhineuridae; genus Rhineura; species Rhineura floridana. Next base: position 78,915,873 of record NC_084481.1, on the reverse strand, counting down.
CAAATGATCAATCCATTCTCAGCACAGGATCCCATTTCTTACTTCCCAGATTAAAAAGCAGATAAATTCACTAATAGGCAAAAAACGTTGCAGTTTAAGAAAGTACCTATAGCCAACAGATATTTCTATCAAACTTTAAAAAGCAGGGAAATTGGGCAGCTATGGTGAATGCACCAGGGGAGCAGGAGACCTGACCTCTCTGAGATATTGTACTGCCCTACAAATTTGCAAAAATGCAAACACAATTTGGGTTGGTCTTTCACAGTCCAATCCACTTCCTGTGTAGCATGGAAGAATTTGGTAACATGTGCCTCTGAGCATGTGGTGAGTGGTGGCAACACCTGCAATCAGCCCAAATAACAGAAAAAAGAAATGTGCTGTGCTGATCTTGTTTTAGCAGGGAGGAAGCAACAATATTAAAATAGTGGGTATATTTCAGATAGTCACTTTAAATATGTCTGATTTACTTTGCAATTTTAGTGAAGTTTCCTATAGTAAATCATTTTCTTTTGCTTCTGTGAATATGTGAACCACAGTAACACTTTGGAACACAAAAAACCAAAACCAATTGTGGAATAATGGCACTGACTGTTCTGTAGAATAGTTTCCAATGGACATGAGAAGTGTTTCAGTTTGAACAAGATAAAATTGTTGGGTTTAAGCAAGCTTGCATGCCACCCCTTTGATAGGAAGATGTTCCCTCTAACTAATATTTGGGGAATATCTCTATGTGCCTGTTAACCATGATGTAACTTACTAAAGGGTGGGGTTACCTGGCTTCTCTTCCTCTTTCCTTTGTAAAAGGGATTAATAGATTCCTGCATATCCACTATTATTGAGCTTAACCTCTAGCAGAGACAGCATGGCAAATGCTCTTCCAGGAGCACCATCACCAAAGCCTAAATGGACTATGACTTTTTCCATCTAAGCTAGAGCCTATGTTTCCTGAACATATGAAAGGTTGTGAATAAATATTCTTTATACTTTTTACCTACAAAGATTGTCTCTGTTTTTATTTGTTTCTGAGGGAAAGGTGGGCTGCTTCATTCTCAAAATCCGCTGTTGTTACTAAATACTTCTGCTAAGAAATAGGATTACATACAGTTCCTATTTCATTTTTTTAAACCAAACAAAAATAAATGGGAGGTGAAATATATTCTAGCAAAATTCTAGGTGTGCTCTATGTTTTTAATTCACCATGTCCACTTTTCCTTAAGTGGAGTAGTTTAAACACAGAAAGCTGAAAACATGCATCTTGGGCAGGCCAAGTTTGTTTTTTCCAACAGAGTCATTGCTTAAGTAGCAACATCTTAATAGTTTAATCCTGTTTTAATGCTGATTTTATATGTTTTATATTTTTATAGGTTCTTAATGATATGTACTTATTTTTATCTGGAAGCCGCCTTGAGTTCCAGTTTGGAAAAAGGGCGGGGTATAAATAAAGATAATAATAATAATAATAACAACAACAACAACAACAACAACAACATATTGTAATCAGTCTGACTTTACATCAAACTGCAGTTTCAGATTCAACTGTTAATGCGTCCAAAATAGAAATACAGCATAACCTCCAGATTGAAACACAAAAGGCTGTCTTCACCATATGACATTGACCAATAAAAAGGCTTTGAAATTAATAAAAATAAATTTGACACAGATTTCTAGCTTGAATAATGAGAGAAATATAATTTTCTAGGTTAGATTCTCTGTAGAAACAGTAGTAACACAGAAAACAAGCAAAGTAAGAAGAACATCAACTAACATACAAAAATGTAATTATCCATCTTTGGAGGTGGCAGATGTTGCCACCATTCACTATATGCTCAGAGGCACATGTTACCAATTCTTCCAAGCTACACAGGAAGTGGATTGGACTGTGAAAGACCAACCTAAATTGTTTGCATTTTGACAAATGTGTAGGGCAGTACAATATCTCAGAGAGGAGGTCAGGTCTCCTGCTCTCCTCGTGCATTCACTATAGCTGCCCAATTTCCCTGCTTTTTAAAGTTTGATAGAAATATCTTTTGGCTATAGGTACGTTCTTAAACCTCAAGGTTTTTTGCCTATTAGTGAATTTATTTAAATTTCTAAAAACATTTTAAATAGAAGCCTCCTGCAATCTGAAGAAGCATAAGGCCACACTATTGCATATAAGTTGCCACTAAGAGCAGTAGCCTCTTCTCTGCAAGTCCCAGGTAATATCTAGTATTGTCATTGCACTAGTTTCCTAGCCCTCATCTCATTTCACTGGCTGCCACTGAGAAGGAGCAGGGGAGGAAAATTATAGGCACAACAAGATTCTCCTACTAGCAAATATTGGGTAGACAAGGGGAGGAGTGTGCTCTGAAGGCACATCTGCTGGCCTGTTACAGAAACCATACAATATGCCATGAGGTCTGGGCTAATTGTTCTCTATAATCAGCAGGGGAGGTCCTGTTGATGGTGATGCCACCGTGGAATGCCTTCCCTGGTAAGGTGCATCTGCCTTCCTCACTTTTATCATTTAGGGAAAATTTTAAAACATTCTGATAGCTGATACTGTTCAAAGAACTTTGAAATTACTAACTGTGAAGGTATGTGGTTGTTTAAAAATGCTTTTAGATTTTCTTAATGTGCTTAAAGGTTTTTAATGTTTTTATTATATTTTAAATGGTAGTGTTTTATTACTTTGCTGTTTGCCACCTTGGGTTTCTTTGGGAGGAAGGGTATGATAAAATTTAAATAAATAAATGAATAAATACACACACAAGCTGGCATTTGCCTGGGCCTGAGGGTTCAGAAAAGTCTGACCTTCACCTGTTCTCTGCCCTTCCCTTCCTACACTGCCTTGTGGACTACTCCAACCTTTCTGTTGTGAATGAGCACATGCAGCCAAGCTGCGCAACTGTTCAGTGATTTGTGAGTTGGGTGCAGGCGGAGAACCTAAGAAGAGCCTGCTGGATCAGGCCAATGGCCCATCTAGTCCCAGCATCCTGTTCTCACAGTGGCCAACTAGGTGCCCACAAGCAGGACCCAAGTGCAAAGTGCACTCTCACCTCCTGCACTTTCCAGCGACTGGTATTTGGAAGTATAAAGAGCATAGTCACCATGGCTAGTAGTCACTGATAGCCTTATCCTCCATGAATTTGTGTGATCTTCTGTTAAAGAAGTAAAAGATTAATTAAAACAAAAGAAAATGAAGCTTAATGAGGGTTCAGAAGAATGCCGTTTGAAGATTAAGGAGAAAATGGTCATACCTCAAAAATAGTGAATGGAACTTTAAGATATGATCAGCCCAGCCCAGTTTGTTGACCAACTCCCATCCTATGACAGGTCAGAGAAAAACTAAGGAAAACAAGTCAGTCTAAGTAGATTCCTGTTGTTATTCTCAATGTTGAAATATCTTTTTTCCGAACAGCCTTAGCACCTTTCAAGTTGTTCAAACAGAGAACTTTCAGTTCAGACTTTCATATCAAGTCTTCAAGTCCAACCTTATTATGTGATATTATTATGTGATAATGAGATAGGTGCCTTGCGTGATAATCACCCAAGACAGGCGTGGGAAACCTTTGGAACTCAGATGTTGCTGAACTAAACTCCCATCAGCCCTGACTTTGACCATGCTTGCTAAGGCTGATGGGAGTTGTAATTCAGCAACATCTGAACTTCCCCCACCCCTGACCTAATTTACAAAGTGAAAACAGGGATAGAATTAAAAACACAGCAGGTAAAGCTATACCAGCAACAAATTGAAGCAGTGTTTCAAGATGCTTGAAAGTATCTTCTAAACCATTTGGAAAATCAAAACTATCAAGGTTGCAATCCTATACACACTTACCTGGGAGTAAGTCTTATGGAACTCAATGGGACTTCTGAGTAGGCATGTATAGGATTGCACTGTAAAAGCATTTGCCTTTCTGTCTAAAAACACAGACTTAAACCACATTTTAATTACTTATAGTTAAGGAATTTTAATAAGTAATTTAAAAACATGGCAACAGATAAAAATATTCAAAAGGTTTAATACTTATGTAACTACTATTTAGGTCAATTGTGTTCAGCAGTCATTAAAGAGTGCAAATCAAAGACTGAGCTAGAATGAGGAATACACATTCAATTTTGCAAAAGGGGTATCTTTACACATTACAAAATTCCTACACAGAAGGCACTTCTTTAGATAAATATTAACATGTGTGTTAAATCAAAATATGTATAAGTTTTGGGAAGCCATGGTTAAGATAGAACATTTTAACTCCTCAGAAATGACTATTGTGAAGTTCTTACTTAGAGATGTCCCCTGGCCCAGAAAGAAAAACACACTTGTATGTTGGGGGGGAATGTAAGTTGAGAGGTTAATGTGCACAACTGGTCATTATGCACATTCACCAGGCCTCATGGAGAATGTGCAAATAATCTGTCCATGAAGGGGGAATTGTGCACATTTCCCAGTCAACCTAATCTGCAACATGCCTTGGACAATGTGTATATATCATTTAGTACATTCTCTGGTCATTATGCAGAATCTCCCACAAGCCTTGAGGAATCTGCATATCTTGACTGCATATTTATTTATTTATTTGTTTGTTAGATTTCTGTCCCACCCTTTCTCCCAGTAAGAACCCTGGGCAACACATTGTCTGGGCAATATGCACATTCTACAGTCAGTATGCACAATCTCCAAGAATTGCACTCCCCCCCCCCATGTCTCTGTTTCAGAAGTGTGCAATCTGCATCTCCGGGCTGCTTCTGGCCCACTGCCTAATCTTACATAGCCCACATCATACCCTCCCATTCAGCAGCCAAGCAGCAGAAAGAAGGGGTAGAGCTCCAGAAAAAAAATAACTTTTTTCCTGTGTCTAGCCTCCTTTTCATCATTCTCAGCTGTTCTCCAGTTAGGGACTGCAGGGAAATGAAAGTTTAAAACCTTCTCTTCCTTCTGCCTCCTATCATCCTGATGGAAAAGTTGCTGTTAAGCAGCATGGGGTCAATCATAATGAGAATTGCAAGAAAGGATTACAAAGGATCCCCCTTGCTCAGCTGATTAGTGGGAGGGTATGTTGTGGGCCATGTATCCCATCAGCCCCAGCCAGCATGGCCACTCTTTAGGAATTATGGGATATGTACCCATCCCTACACTAGGGAATGCCTCTAAAGATGCATACATGCCAACTTATATCTATTATAATATTCATACCCATCCTTCCAAACCCCTCTCCCTGTACCTCCGCACAGAATGAAAGAGGAGTAAGGAAAACAGTGCTTTTGTATCTTTCTTCAAATTATTGCAATACATATACTCAGGGAAGGTGCACCTTCTCTTCTATACCTACACCCTCCATTCCTGTGATTATCCCTATTAGGAGGTCTGCAGGCAACATGACATCCCCAATTTTCAACCCACAATTGTGATAGATACTCCTCTCTTGAACACGCAACTATGTACCAAAAGTACATAGGATCCCATATTGTTGTATCTGCCTAACAGCTAATACATATATCATGATAATGACCGGACAGCAAATGAACTATAGGTACTGGAGGCAACTAAGAGCCTTGGAAAAAAGTAGCAATTGCCTACTGCAGGAGAAGTCAGTTTTGTCCCCTTACCACTTCCATCAGCCCTAACCAATATGACCAATGGTCAGGAACGATGTAGTTCAATAAAAATCTGGAGGGCAGAATATTGGCTATCCCTGGCCTACTCTGACTGGGAACTGCTCTCCAAAGTCTCAGGAGGAGAAAGGTCTTTTCCAGCATTGTTCCGTTATTCTTTGCTCTGGAGATGCCAAGAGGTGAACCTGGGACCTTCTGCATGAAAAACTATGCGTTCTACTAGTGAGCTATGGACTCTAGTGCATCAGCCAGGACATACTTGTCATATTCAACATGCCAATTCAGACATCTTACTTCCCATCAACTATGCTGAATCAGTCATGTTAATATGTGTCTATTCAATTAATATTCTAAAATAAATTTAGCAACAGCAAAAAAGAAAAAAACATTAAAATGCTTTATTTTTCCATATTTTAAAGATCAAAGATTACAGTTAAGCAGACCACATTTTACACAGTGCAATTCTATGCATGTTTACTGAGAAGCAAGTCCCATTGTGGTCAATGGTCACAGCTTGTGTGCACAGGATTGCTGTTCTGATCTTAAAGAAACTCTTACAGTGAGGTGAGGTTTGATCCAGCAGTTCAGCTCTTGCCAAGTGTGATTTTCCTCATCACTGCTACTCCCTACAGCTGATGAAACTTTGCTGAAGTTGTAAATATCCTTTATGCAGTAGGGGATGGTATGGTGGGGTGACAACACTCACCTGACCTCTGGTTGATCACATCACTGTTGTTTACCAGGAAGTAGAGGGGGTGTAGGCAAGGCAGCAGAGAGGTTGCTGCAGTGCCAAAGCACCAGCGGGAGCTCGGGATACGCTGACCTCACTGCTGCCTTGCCCTTCCCCACTGCCTCCCAGTAAGCAGTAGTGATGTCACCAACCAGAAGACAGGTGAGTGCCACATCCCACCATGCCGTCTGCTACTGCCTTTGTGCTTTAGGGATAACCTGGCTTCAGTTGTCCATGCTGTAGTAACCTCCAAATTAGATTACTGCAATGCACTCTACGTGGGGCTGCCTTTGAAGATGGTTCGGAAAATGCAGCTTGTGCAAAATGCAGCGGCCAGATTGGTAACAGGGACCAGACGGTCTGAACATATAAAACTGATTCTGGCCCGCTTGCATTGGCTGCCTGTATGTTTCCAAGCTCAATTCAGGGTGCTGGTTTTGACCTATAAAGCCTTACACGGCTTGGGACCACAATACCTGATGGAATACCTCTCCCGACACAAACCCATCCATACACTATGCTCCACATCCAAGGCCCTCCTCCGGGTGCCTCCTCCAAGGGAAGCTGGGAGTCTGGCAACAAGGGAGAGGGCCTTCTCAGTGGTAGCCCCCAAATTATGGAATGATCTCTCTGATGAGGTGCGCCTGGCGCCAACACTGTTAACTTTTCAGCGCCAAGTCAAGACTTTCCTCTTCTCCCAGGCATTCTAGCATGTGTTTTAAATTGTTTTTATATTGTTTTAAATTTTAAAATTGTGTTTTAAATTGTTTTTAAAATATGTGTTTTAAATTGTATATTTGTTTTAATGTTTTTGATTGCTGTAAACCGCCCAGGAGAGCTTTGGCTATGGGGCGGTATACAAGTGCAATAAATAAATAAATAAAATGAGAAGACCAAAAGCAAACTAAAAAGTGATGGAAAAGGTTCAACAGCAGTTGTCAAGTTGATCAGCCAAGTGTTCCTTCAGCCAAAGAGAAAGGTGTTGGTATATGTTGGTAATGGTAAACTGAAACAGTTAATGTTCCTTCCATCCTTTCTGCCTCAAAAGTAAATTTACCCATTAGTAAATCTTTTAGTTTAGCCATGACCTTTCTTTGAAATATCTACTTCAGAGATTCTGCAGGCCTCTGTGCCTGTCAATATAAGGCTGTCTAACAATGTTATCGTTAAAAAAGAAATACGTCTGCACTGCAATCCGGACTCCAGACAATTGGCAGGTAACCAGTTAATAAATTTCTTTGCCAGACTGTTGAATAGACTGGCCCATGGTCAAGAGTGATGTCACATCAATTCAATGCACTATAATTGGAAAAATGTGGGTGGAAGCAAACAGGGTGGTTTTTTATAAATAAAAGATCGCATGAGCAGTCTCCTGCTTTGTTCACCCATGGTGTCTACCTTGTTCAGTAGCTGAGTGGGATTTCTGCTGCTGTTTTTGTTCAGTAGTTCTGCAACTCAGGAATTCAATGCCAATTTCCAGATGTATTTCAAACCAGAAGTCTGTAATCAGGAGGGCTATGCCTGGTTGTGGGGGAGGGGGCTCAGAATAGCTGCACATCACCATCTTTCTCCACAGATACTTCACATATATATCACATACAATCTTCCTGTGCCTCTCTTTCAAAACTGTCACACTCTTTATATCCCAATATATATATATATTAATTTTTAAAAAATATTTTGAGTAAAAAAATCATCTAGTCTGCTAGGTTCCACCCAAGGACTCCAAAGAAAGAAATGTTAATTTACAACTAACACAAGATTTTCATCTTACTACATGGGTATGTAATGGTAATGGACTAAGGGTGCAATCCAACTGCTATTTATGCCAGACTGAGGTGTGTTGGATATGGCAGGCCTCTGTCTGAAACGGCTGCATCCCGGCTCAGCCAGAGGTTCACCATGGAAGCCCAGCTCGGCATAAAGGAAGCCAGCGGAAGGCCTGAAAAAGGAACATTCTAGAGGTGTGTTGGAGGAGAGGGCAGGGGGGAACTTATGCAATATCGAGATCCTGTTCGGCTCCCTCCCGTGGCCCTCTGTTGTGGCAGCCAGTATGCCAGGAAAAGGGGTGGCGGAAGGAAACATGCATTTTCTTTCCCTCTACTGTGCCCTGACACAGCTAGTATCCTTCCCTCCATGAGGCGTCCAAGCGGCAGCTGGATATGGCTTCGTTCCCGCCAGCCTCCCACAAGTTGGATTTTCTCTGCTTCTCAGAGTTAGAGGAAGGGCTGCCTTTAGGTAAGGCTATACATTATCCCTGCTGAATTTAAACAGAGAACTCAAAAAGTAGAAAATACTGTACACTCTATTAAGCACACCCCTTCTATTTCTAGTAAAGAAGTTAATGATATCATTGTACAAAAAACATTATGGTAATTCCGCAGTGACCAAAGTAACATTTGTAAATCATGAAGTATGCCACAGGTAGTTTACCTATTTCCTTTTTATTCTGTTTTAAAAGATGTGACCAACATAACGGTTTTGCAAACTGAAGAATTTATATATATTTTAGACAATTGTATGAATCAAAAAATAATTCTATTGGCAGCCACATACATAAACAGCTAATGTTTCATGACCCAGTGTCAAACCTATGGCAATATTTACTGGAAACTGTGGAAAAGGTTTTTCTGGCAAATGATCTGTGACCAATGTAACGTGACCGACATAACATGTGACAATTCAATGACAGACCCACAAATAATGCCTCCAAAAGCAAGACCCTATGCATTTGTCACTTTACGATGCATTTACAAGTTGAAGATCAGCATCAAGTCCATGTGGGAAGGTGTAAAGCCCACAAGAATTCACACCTGGCTATGGCAACACCCTAATTATTTTTTTCTTTTCAACCCAACATTTGTCATTCTTTCCAAGGAAGACAACTGTTACAAATGTTCCCTTTTTTAAGAAGGGGATTTAATATTAATGATTGTCAAACAAATTTTCACAACAAATTTTCACCAGTAAATGTTCTTTTTAATTTCCCTGTCTCAAACTCAACAATAACAAAGCTGCCAATTGACACCAGTACCTCAATGCATGCTTCTGCTTCTGCACTTTCTCTCAGAATAATCACATTTCTCAAAAGGGCATTATTCCCTGTATTTGTGTATTTCACATTTTAAATTATGTGAAAAATTAATTTGTGTTCAAGACTTGCCTTCAACTTTCTACAGGGTTGCACTGTTCTCTGATGCAAGGCAAGAGGCCTTCAGCTCCTGAGGTGAGTTTTTGTATCTCTCATTGTCTCCTGGGGGTTGCCAACCTATCTCCCATAGGTGCCAGAGCATCTGCAATGACCTTCAATGGCATGCCCAGCAGGTAGCCCAGAATCTGAGTTTTAATACTTTTAAAAAGGTAAGTCTCTAGCCCTCCTAGAAAGAAAGTTATAGAGTAAAATGTGCATGTACTCTTCTAAGTGATTTCTGTGAAATAACCCAGCCTAGCTGTTCCTGCCTATTATTAGCCTATAAGTGAAGTCAAAACTGTGATTGATAAGTGAGTTGTTTATACACCAGGCAATAGGAATCCCTGGGTACCTAAAGAGCTGCTGTTTTGCCTTCCCTTTTAGTGACCTTGTCGTGCATCTGTCTTTTATTTTAGTCATTGGAATCTCCATAGTTTGCCCTCCCTTTTCTCCTAGAACCCAGGATGCATCTCTCCTGTGCTGGTTCATCTGAGATCAGGTAGTGTCTAGAAATTATTTCCTGCAAAAACTACTACACAATAAGTATGGGTGAGTGTGAAAGAATCCCCATCACTGCAACAGGCAAATGTGAAAACTTTACAAACATTAAGGATGATGTTGGGGGAAAACAGGGTTCTTGGGCCTTTAACAGCTGTATGCCAGGCAGAGGTTCAACAATTCAAGCTTTTTCTAGTATGGGAATACATTTATGGGAACAGCTTCAGCATGATTACTCTCTAATTTTGTGTTATGCCACACCCCAATGGCAACCATTTTGTGACTGGTGCACCCAGCATTCTCTCAAAATTTGAAATGTGCCCTCTGGTTCAGAACAGTTGGCACCCACTGACCCCACCTATTCAGCATTGCTAGAAAGAGTCAGTCAGGACAGGCTTGCCTCACTGATACATCTGAAAGGAATCTGGTAGAAACTTCTACATGCTTCAAGAAAGTGGTTGGGGATCTACTATACCAATATCAGTTCTATATTTTTATACACCACATTAGGTTGAAGCTTACTAATAATTAACTTAAAGGTTTATCTAATTATTAAATATATAATTATATTATTTTTCTTCTAAAAGCAATAACATATGTCCTCCCTGACTTTATCTGACCTGTTTTTTAGATTGTAAGCTTTTTGAGGGCAGGGACATATCTCTTTTTGTTAAAACTCTGTAAGGTGCCCTACACTGATAGTATGGTACAAATAATACACCTAAGAATTATGAAATTATCAGAGAAATAATTGACAGTCCTAAAAGGGGATTTAAATGACACACATGACAACACATTTATCCTATGTAAGTTGCACATTGTGGTGTTACTTTAATCACAAGAACTGCTGCATGTAAAACACATTTTAGTTAACATCTCAGCACATTTCCTTAATGCCTACAAATTCAAAGAGACTAAAATTAAAACTTATAGATTTTTTCCCCTTTGTTGAGGAAGAAAAATAGTATGTGTTTCTGTGACCAACGTAACATGCTCAACCAATATAAGTTTTATTGTCTTAAGCTCATCTGATTTTGTTCCTAACATAAAATTTATTCTCAGTTTACCAAATGAGAAAGCAAAACTACTCATACGATAAAGAGTTATTAACCTATTGTCTATTTTCTTGGAGAGATCTATAAGTGAAGATTGGGGAAAAACAGAGAAATTCTGAGTCATCTTCTATGCCATGGTTCTGGTTGTTTTATTCATGTGTAAAATGCCGTTTTTAAAAACTATTGCCAGGTAATGAAAGTTTGGGAAATTATCTTTAAAATGATACAGAACAGTTGACTATAAATGAAAATGAAAAATGGCCCTGTAACTTGACATTTTCATGGAAATACCCACTACAGAAGTTAAATAATCCATCATGAGAGTGGAGTGAAATAATACATTCATGAAATAGTGCAAGCAACAGTCACAGAACTGGAAGGGCACCATACCACCATTTAGAGCATGTATTTTAAAGCCAGCATGATTTTATATTCGCATAAGGGGGTGAGCACTATGATTTGTTACTGTTTGTCTGCTATATCCTTTCACCTCATTAAAGCTTGGATCTCACACGATAATGAAGTTGCCTTATACTAGGACTCTTCACATGCTACATGTCTGTACAGTAGGGCCCCGCTCATACGGCGGGTTCCATTCTGGACCCCCACCGTAAAGCAAAACCCATTGACGATAATGGGATGCGTCGCGCAAAAATGACGTCAAAATGGCGCGCGACGGAAAAAAAACGCCGTAAAAATGGAACAAGCGCCTTAATGCGGGGACCTTCCCTAATTGAAAGCCGCCGCATTAGCGAATCGCTGTAAAGCGAAGCGCCGTAAAGCAGGGCCCTACTGTACAGTAAATGTGTATATGGTGGGCTATTAAAACAGCTACATACAATCATGGACCTCAATTTTAGCATGGTTCCCAATTGTGTGGAATGAAGGCTTGTCCACATGTAGGATCTTTTACAAGTTATGTTGACTGCATAATGTTGCCCCTGCTCTATCCACTAGTCAAGTTGCACAGTTCTACTGAGAGCCAGACTATTGGTCCATCTAGCTGTATACTGTGTACTCTGACAGATAGTGACTCTCCAAGCTCTCAAGCTGAGGTCTTTCCCAGCCCTGCTAAGATTCATTTTCCTTCTGCATGCAGAGCATGTACTCTTATCGATAGAATGCATTAAAGCTTATTCAAGACTTGTCTTGACTGAAGTCTCTATTGCCCCTGTTGTTGTTTGTTGTTGTTGTTGTTGTTAATAATGAAATATCTTCCCTACTGTAAATTTGCCTCTGTGCACCTGCTTGCCTACTTGCTGTCTACTAATTTCTTTCAGGAGAAGCTACATCAAGTTCTTTCCTGACCCCACTTCATGTTGTTGTTGTTTAATTTATATACTACTTAATGCCCAGATAGCTTCTAAGCAGTTTACAAAACATAAAAATCAATTGCACAACATTGTCACAGTACAGAATAATTAAAAATATACCATAATTAAAATCCACAATAAAACAATCCCATTAAAACAACACAACAATTAAAACTGGAGACTTGGATCAAGAGATCAAGGGAATGGCTGTCTAAACAGGAGTGTTTCTAAGAGCTGGCATACAGATGCCCCACTCATATTTCTTATGCTATCCCTCTTTTCTCTTTTCCCCACCACAGTTCCTATGGCTCTAGGAATGCAATAGCAGAAAATAAATTTTAGAGAGTTGGGAAAGGACAAAAATATAAAAACCCAAAACTATAGTTATGGAAGTAAATTCTTTTGTAGAAGAAATGTGTGAAAACTGATAGTGGAGTGATGAGGGATGAAACTGAAGTGAGATATTATGGGAGCACTAGTCTAGATGCAACTCTAATTCAGCCCTCCACCACTAGGCAAGATTATCCACTCTCCCAAATCAAAACTACTATTAATACGCGTAACTTTTTGTACAACACAAAAGTTAGAAAGAGTGATTTCCAGGCCAGTTGCCTTAATGGTAGGCAGCTTGGGTAGCATTGAATCTCAACTAGGGATGTTGGAGGAGGCTGTTGAACATGCACTATCAAGCGGATTTCTTTCTGTTCAACCTCCATCACAGCACGGACTCTTGCTATTAATGCCATTTGCCTTACTTTTCTACAATGAAAAGGTTTTTTAAAACATGCACACATTATACATAAATGGATATGTAAACTCAGGCCTGCCGCTAACCCACGGCCAGGGTGGGCCCTGGCGCAGGACCCCTATGGTGCTCCTCCATAGGGTGGGAGGGTAGAGCCTACTCTGTGATCCATAGTAGCATTGGGTCATGTCACCCAATGCTGCTGCAAATCAGTGTGGAAGCTCCCAGCCCCCCCAACAGGCTAGCCTCACCTATCTGTCATGTTAGCACGTCAGTGTGTTTGCCCCATGCAATGCACGCACATGCCTGCCATCACCCAAGATAGCAGTGGGTTGGGGCATCCCTAAGGGATTGACGCCCCTGTTGCCATCGTGGGTGATGGCAGGTGTGGGCGCATGGGGCATATGCTTTGATACCTGAGGTAGGTGAGGCTGGTGGGCCCATATAAGCCCTGCCCCACCTGTATGGGGAGGGAATGTTGGCATGAATGACACTGTGGGCCTAGGCAGTCTGGTGCCCAGGAGCCCAGTCATGCCTGGCGCCAGTCCTGTATAAACTGCTTCGCTTTACAGTTTACAAATTCACCGGTGTATAATTGCTGCTGTCCTGAAAGGGGCCTCATTGGTTTTCTTTAGTGAAGTGTTGTTTGTTGACTTTGTTTTCATATAAAGTATTTGTTGCTAGAGGCAGAAATTCTATGTCTACTCAGAAGTAAGTCCCATTGAATTCAATGGGGCTTATTCACAGGTAAGTGGGGTTATCATTGCAGCCTTAATCTGCTTCCTACTGTAAGTTTTAAAGAACCAATGGAACACATCATTCATTACTGTTCTTTCCACATGAAAAGTTACATTTTTTCTTACCTAATGACTATGTTCCTCAGTTAAAGTCTCAGAATTTCAGTCATGTTTACTATAAACATTTAAAACATAAATTAGCTTGAGCTTTATGTTTCGGCAGATGCACACACATGACCATTTTCAGCATAAACTTATTAAGTAAATGTTGCATTATATAAATGATGTTATACTTAGTGAAGGACAGTGCCTGTAAAATGTTTAATATGCCTACAGGAATGTATGTAAGCCAGGATACAACAGGGTGCTAAACTATCCTTCCGTGATATCTGAGTGAGGGAAACGAACCAGGATTAAATTTATACTGAACTGTAAAATCAAGATAGTTAGGCTGCAATCCTAGTCCCAGTTATCTGGGAGTAAGCCCAACTGAATTCAATGGGATGTACTTTTGAGTAGACATGGTTAGGACTGCAGCCATAGAATGCTTTGTGATGCGCCATTAGCCTCTTCATTAACTTTGTCTTTAAGGTGTCATGAGGCTCTTTGTTGTTTTTATGCCAAAAGACTAACACAGCTACCCCTCTGGAAATTCATTAATTTTGAATGGGAACACACAGGGAAGATAGTTTGTTTATAAATATTTGTTGATGGGTGAGACATGCGTGTCTATCCTGTGCTACAATATACATTAAAAAGTTACATATATTTCTGCTTCAGTGGACAACAAAACAGAATAATTAGTCAAAATAAACCAATCGCAGCAGAAAGGAAAATACCAGATGAAAGTGTAAATGAATGTTCATACGGACTGAGGCACATTCATACATTCCTAACCTCAGCTAGGTGATGGGTTTGTTTGGTTGTTGTTTTGGCTTGTGCAAGATTATAAATTTACCAAAATGCACTCACCATTACTGCTTATGTGCATCCACTTGCTTAGATGCCTTGTTAATGTTGCCTGCTGATTCAATTTTATCCAGTAAAAAGAAAAAGAGGGGGTGGAAGATAAAAATAGTATCTTTAGTGTTACCATCTATGGCAAATGGTTACCAGTTTGATATAATCATGAAACATAAAACAAGCCAGATGTTCCTGTCCTAACGTTATCAGATATGTAAATATCCAATAAAACATCCTAGCAAGAAAGACAAAGAAACATTTTGCTTAAAAACAACACATACGCAACAGCTGTTTCTTCTTAAATCCTTCTTGTAAAGCGAAACAAACCCAGCAAAAAAAAGAGAGAGAACTTAGTAACAGATTTTGTCTAGGAAGAATGAAAAATGTCACCTATTTTTTAAATTTACTTCCTTACATAGCTTTAAAAGAATTCCAGAAAATAATTGATAAAATAGGAAGATAGGTGTCTATATACAGGGTGTATTTGTAAGGAATCAGAGGCAAAAAAGAATTACCACAGAAATGCTAGGAAAATGAAAACTAGGGAGCATTAATAGGAAGGAATCTTATCTTCTTTTCCCATTATAGTACTATACTAAACAAACAGGGGTAAGAGGCTTTGAGAACTAAATGCAAGGCTGCCTCCAGGATTTTCTGGGCCTAGTACTGTACTTAATTTCAATAATGCACTTCCTTTTGGGTATGTGCATGTTTCCTAATTAGAAATGCCAAGTTGTTAGAAATTGAGCATCCAGTGTCCTCTGACCCAGTGGGAATTGGACTCCTTTCATCCACAGCTTGCCTAAGTGTGAATATGGAAGAGTACTACATCACCCACCATGCTTTTACCTTCCATGATGCAAGCACAACAGGAGAAGAAAGCTAGCCTTCAGTCCACTTCTGGCTGTTCAATCCTCTATCCTACAACAAGAGTTTTGGGTTTCAAAGCTGGGGTGGGCATTACAACAACAAAAGAGAAAGAGAGAGAGAGGATAAAAGTAGATGGGTATGCATTAGGGATAGGATCCATTGGCCAATGCCGGTTCAAAAGCATTCCATTGACCTAACAGGTTGGCACAGTTTTGAATTTGTTGTGTATCCGCTAGCTGCTGATTTTACCAAATCATGGGGTTTTTTTGTTCGGAAAAAATATTGATATTAACATTGATATTTTAAAAGGAAATATCGATAAACTATCCTTACAATTGATGTTTTAGAGGTGGAGATTTTTTTGTAAAAAAGTCCATTTTCAAAAATAGTCTTAGAAATTTGCTGTATTAAAATCCAATTCTCAGTGACTGAAAATAAGCGAATTAATAGAAAATTTGGTTCCAAAACCAAATTGGGCAGACTTCTAGCGCATCCCTACTGTGCATAGATTTCCATATGCTGATTTATATGTATAGATGCAAATTTTGAAATGATTACTGTAATTTAAATAGAAATACAATTTATCTCACCATTGTGGGCAAGACTAAGTGACCTGTGTCCTGGCTCAGTCTGCTGTCCAGGTGCTAAATGTTGATCGGCAACTTCAGGACCCCTACTCTCCTCTGTTATGATTATTTATGGTGGACTTAGACCAGCCCTTCCAACAGAAGACTCCATCAAATACAGGACCACAATCAGCCCTTCAAATAGACTAACCTCTGTTAAAAAAAATTAAAAAACCTTCCTTCCTACAATGGATTTACCTGTATCCTTTCTGTGGCTTTGATTAAATGGACATAAGTAAATACACAAAGTGTTATAATGGGTACTACTCTTAAATAGGTTACAGTAGGCAGGGGAGGGGAGAGTACATTTGACATGCATCAAAGGCATGCTCAGAGAAAATTGCTGCCACTAGAGGCAGTCAAGCAGAAGACAAATTGCACGGCAAGTATAAGCAGAATATTTGTTAATTAAAATGTAAAACATAACATTTCCCCCCAACTGAAATATAGTCCATATGCGATATAAGCAATTGCTTGCATATAGACAAAGAGAACATTTTATTGAACAAAACAATATCCACAGTGGCAGATATCTTACAACACATTTTTTACTTAATAAGAGCATAAAGAGAGGCAGACCTGACTATATTCTCATAGATGATAACAACAGGGTCCAAGTGCATATTACTTCAGTAAATATTAAACTGAAACATAAACACATACATTCCATAACATTTTCAGCTACCAAAGATATTAATTAATCTACCTTTTTAAAGGAAACAGTATGTTCACAAGTTAAGACAAGAGTCAAAGCCCACACACATCATATTCTAGTGGCCTGAAGCCAAAGGTTTGGCTGGTTATTTCACATCAACATATAAACTTATTCTTGTTCAGTTCTGTAGCTCCTGTCCATTTGTACCTCTCTTTTATGCCCATTACCTCTCCCAGTTTTCCTTCCCCTCCCAGATTTTTCATCTCTTTTGCCTTTCTCTGAATCACTCACTCTTCCAGCCCTCTTCTCCTCTCTTAGCCTGCTGCTTCCTCAGAGTTTGAGCAATAGCGCAGAGCCTTTCCAAGATCCTGCTTCCTCTAGCCATCATTCCTCATTTTCTTCTGCCTGCCCTGCCCCTCTCTTGGAGCTGAGCAGCTCACCCAATAGCTGCCAAAGAACCTTCTGCTTATCCTTACACTGACCCTTTGGGATGTAAGCCAATTACTGCCAGGCGTTCCATAACTAACCCCCAATCCTTGAGTGCAGGGATGGGGTACCTTAGACTCAGAAGCTGAATGAGATCTTCCAGGCTGCTCTATCTGGCCCTCTGGCCTTTCCTCAGTCCACATCCTGTCCTCAACCACTCCTCTTCTCCCCCAGACCACACTCCTCACTATCCCTGCTTTGCACCCTCCTTGAGTGTTTTTGCCTGGCTAGAACTAAATGTATTTGATAATAATGCTTTTTCTTGCCTAGACAGAGGATGGACAGGGATGTGTGACTAAATTAACATTTGTTGTTCCACCCACTTTTGATCCTGGTCCCACCTGCCACTGGCATGTGGCCATCAGAAGGTGGCCTGTAAGGGCAATGTGGCCCTTGGACTGATGACCACCCCTTCCTTAGTGTATAATGCAATATAGGTTCTGGTATCATCCATCTCAGAATGGAGAAGTCAGGTGTAGTTTTGGCTTTTGGATGCTGAGAAACAAAAATAAAAGAGGGCTAGGGAAATCATTTGTTTTTCCTCTAAAAATGAGTATCTAATACAGAGATGAGGAACCTGAGGCCTTCCCGATATTATTGGACTACAACTTCCATAAACCACTGGCTGTGCAGGCTGGCACTGATTGGGCTTCCAACAATACCTGGAGGGCCAAAGGTTCCCCATCCCTGCATTAAGGTGAACAGATGTAAACAGGTGTGGCACACTGTGTAGAAAAAAGAATTTTGGTGCAGCTTGCATCCAGGTGCCACTAAGGTTGCTGCTATTGCAATTCCCTCAGAGTCCTGTCTTTGATTACATCCTGTTCTGTTATATCAGCTTACACTTTGTCCCAAAAGACTTTTTAATCTCAGAAAAATTCACTTCTTCACATGTGCCTACAATTGTAAGGAACCCTGACTCAAATTAAGCCATGACTGCTCTTCTCTGAAACTGCCTCATCTTTATCTGCCTGCCTTTTCAAGCATAACCTCCAAACTGCTGAATCTGAGCACTGTTGAGATGAATAATTGCATTGCTATGTTCCAGAAGGGCATTTAAGGAACAATCCTAACTTCTGGCCAGGGAGCAGAGGGGCTGCATCTGAAGCCTTCCTGTTTGTGACAGCCAGAGCGAGTGAGGGGTAGGATTTTACCTAATTTTTGCTGTGCTAGCTGTAAGCTACTCTCTGGCTACTGGAGGGGTTCCAAAACATATTTGACTGTTCTGTTCAGATGGCATTTTCCCACTCAGGATTGTAACTAGCCTCAAGTTCCCATCCTGACCCCACTGCAAGAAGTGACTAAATCAAGAATTACTACATTTAACCCTCCCCCCCCCATCCTGGGAAACAAAGCTCACTGTTTAGAAAATTTAATCTCAGAGTCTAGAAGATCTCCTAGTCAATTGTTTACTTCTCACCTTCAAGAAAGAAGGGCAGAGAGTGCATACATTTGAGGCTTGTTTCTGATCTCCTCTTCCCAGGAATAATCCTGGAGGATGGGGTGGAGGGAGAAATATTGTCCAGAAAGACCCAAAGATACCAGAACCTTATACTGTGTGGAGTGATGCAACTATTTTAATGTAGTGATGCAACTATTTTAATGTCTAGCAACAAAATCAACTGGACTTATTTATTCTAGGGCTATACAAAGCTTAAAGATTTTTTTAGTTAGAAGAACTTATACAGGAAGATAGGAAGTGCATCTGAGAAAACCCTTTTAATGTAAAATGTATGTCTGTCTTGAAATTCTAAAAATAAAAGCCACAAGGGGAAGGAAGTGACTGAACACTAGGATAATATTGGTGTGTGTGAGATTGAGGAAATGGGAGTGATACAGCTAGGAAACTCCACCCAAGCATAATCACGTAGCAGAATTCATTTGAGATCTACAAGGAGGACATACACAATTTTGGATGTGGTTTTCCCCCCTATAAAGATTAAAATATAAAAAGTTTTAAAATAAGATGATTATGATGAGTAACAGTCTAATACGCATAAAAATATCTTGTCTCTCTGTGACATCCTGAAAGCTTGGTGAAGGTGCTTTTAAAAGCCTAACAGAAATATAAAACCATTTGTTGGTATAATTATTTAACAGCAGTATACTTAATACTTATCAGTATTTCCTATGACACTTGTAAATATCCTCCACTTACAAGTGGAGAGACCAGAATGCAGCAAGATAAATGATTGACTAGATGTGCCATGGCAGGTAAATTGCAGGGTTAGAACACACCCACATTCTAGAAACTGTATAAGACTCCATTTTTTGCATCTTCACATGGATTATTCATTCCATTAGATCCCTATATAATATTCCCAATTCTGTGATTGCATTCTAAGCTGCTTAAAAGCTCTTGGGAGAAGTTTCCATACCAAGCCAGATTTGCTTAAAGTATAACAGCAGCAAACTACTAATACAGGGTTAAAGCCCAGGATAATTGTGGGGTTGGGGGAAGGTAATACAAGTGGTATTGAAGCTGGATAGCAGCCTCTTGCACAGCTGCAGTGCCTTCTTTATTTTTAGCATTCACTGACCATTTAAATAACTCTTTTAAAAAAGAATCTCTCCGTACACTTATTATTAAGTGTCTTTGAAATTCATGAGGTTCAGTGGGGAATAGATGCCCACCCTTTTACACATACAAGCAAAACTAACTTCTTAAGAATGCTGCCACTTTTCAAACACACATGCTGATCGCTTCTTTTGAATGCTCAATCAATGCTCAGATACCACTGAGAGGACATATGTGGTAATGCAGGACTTTCCAAGTAATTAGCTTATGCGAAATTAAAAGAGGGAGGGACTTGCATATGAAACCTGCGGTAAACTACAGAGGTACATTTCTGAAAAGTAAAACGAGTCAGATATTGAATGATTCTATGTAAGTTGTGCCATGTGCTAATTCTTCATTCTTTTACCTCAAAGTACAAATTGACATCCTGACTGATGTGTATCTCCTACTTATCAGAAACCCTAACTCTAAACTGAGACATGTGAGAAATGGCAATATTTGTTCAGTAATGAGGGGACAAGGGATGTGAACATGCTCAGAAACTATTTTAACTTTATTGTTACTTTACAGATTCTGAGCTGAGTCCTGGCATTGAAAACAAGTTGCAACAATGAGCCCTGACTAAGATTAAACTATGATAAACCTCTTATAAAGTACTTACTCAGTATTACGCTACTTTTGAATGCCTAGAGAGTGGTGTTCCTTGACCATTGGGGTTATATCATAGCTATTCAGAAAGTCTTGAGTCATATAGGTGTTCTTCCAGTTCAATAGTGCAGTCCTATGCAATGTGGTGTAGTGGTTAGAGTGTTGGACTAGGACCTGGGAGATCAGGGTTCAAATCCTCACTGAACCGTAAAGCTCACTGGGTAGCCTTGGGCCAGTCACTCTTTCTCAGCCTAACCTACCTCATAGGGTGGTTGTGACAATAAAATGGGGAGGAGGAGTACCACGTACACTACCTTGAGCATCTTGGATGAGATAAAAGGTAGGATATAAATGTAATAATAAACAAATAAACTTAGCCCAACTGTATACCACATAATCCTTAGAAAGTGTGAATAGGATCACAGCTTCAGCAAGCACTAACCCCAGTTATGTTTCACACAAATCTGTTACAGGTAACTGTAAAACTCGTGGCTATGTTACCATTTCAATTGTTCTTATTATTTGAACCACATTAAATGTGTGTGCAAAAATTCTCTCTAGACAAATTTAGTGGGGATCTTTCCAAGGTGAATCAATTCTCTGTGGAGATTGTACAAATAAAAGCAACAACAAACAAAACAAAAAACAATACTGTCTGACAGAAAAAAATGGGATAACAAAAACTGAAGATAAAGTGACACCTTCTGTTCAGTTGTGCAACTACATTTAATTTTATGTTCTTAAATTTAACAGTGTGATCAAACACTAATGTAAAACATCTATCTGTGCCATAGTTCACAGCAAACATCACTTTAAATGACATAATGGCGGTAAATATGATTACACTTTGTTTGACATAACCAATTTCACAGTAAAATAAAAATAAATTTCAGTTGCACAAATGGGATCCTTCTCCCTTTCTTGGAATACTGTAATGAACACATTGAGCAATATTGCTAGTGTTAAATCTGGTTGAGAAGGCAGTTACTGAACACACCACTTTGAGCCTGATACCCTGTACCCATTTACAAGGGAGTAAGTACCATCAAACTCAATGGGACTTACATCTGAGTAGATATGCATAGGATTGCACTACCAAAGATTTAACAAAAACAGAAGGTTGAAATCCTCCTTGGGGATGGGGGGGAAGGGAAGTGAACATTTGGATTGATAGGTTGAGCCAGTGACAAATTGCAGAGATATAAGGCTAAGGTGAGCCTAGAAATACAGATTAAATCTCCTGTATTATATTTTCAAGATTTTATTAATTTGTTTTTATGATCTGATAGATCATTGTTTTCTTTGACTGACATTAGCTGCCTTAAGCAGTTTTATGGAATTGGCCAATCAGTATATAACTCACATTAATAAATAACAAAAAAATTAAGAAATGGGAAAGCAGAGATCTCCCTTTACCACTGCAAATCAAAGCACTTTAGAGGTAGCAGAGAGATGAAGTTCCTTACATGTAGCAATACTAAGCTCGTGGGAAGGCATCTGAGCGGACATAAGTTGCCATGGAATTCCCTTACGCAATCAGAGAGGGAGCCTAGAAGTTGGAGAAGGAGGTCTGTGGCTGGAAGCCTCCTCACTGTGATCGTAGAAAGTTTTGACTATCTGGGAAAATGGTCCCTCGGAAGTCTGTGGGACGATAGCATGTGAGAGGGACTTCTCAGTGGTGGCTCCCAAACTATGAACTCCCCTGACTCCAGTTGTGTGCCTAGCTCCAACTTTGGAGATATTCAGAAAACATGCAAAGGCATGCCTTTTCATTCATGCTTAGGAAACATCTGATTAATGTTGATCCTCTATCAATGATTTTGTTAGTTATACTGTTGTTTTAGTGATTCATTATTTATGTATTGTGTTTTTACTTTTTTTATTATGATGTAACAAACCCTGGATGAAGGGCAGGTAGCAAATACATCTAATTAATAAGTAAATAACAAGTAGAATTTTACCTAGATCTAGGTGTGTGAAAGATCCAATGACAAAATCCAGTGTGGAAACAGCCAGTAGAAAGAGAAGCAGCAATTGGAGACGGATTATCCATTTCACACCAGCAAGGTTAATTCCAAGCAAGCCCAACAGGACAGCAAGTGAAATGCCTCTTACTGCCCAAATGTTACCGAAGCTCAGGAGATCACAGATACATTCAGCAAATCCAGTAATGTACATAGCACCTGCAACACACTGAAGAATAATTTTACTTGTGAAACTGCTAAGAAGTATATTACAAGCCATCTGAACTGGAGGACATTGAAGATTTTAATGATTTCACTTGGCCTGCAAACAGGCCCTCATGATAGCTCATGAAAGTTCCATTAATAAAAATGATTTTTTTAAATTCAATAAAATGTGAATAAAACAAACTCTGTGATTAAATAAAAATATAACTGACAATTATTTAGAACAAAATTAACAACATGGTATTAACAACATAATGGCAGATAAAATATGCCCAAGTTCAGTTAAAACAGCCACCTGACACACTCTCCAAACATTTGCTGGAATAAAAAAATTTCCACTAATTTCCAGTAAGCAAGAAAACTAGCCTGGTAAAACTTGGGGAAGAAGTTTCAAAGAAAGGGTGCCAATGTTTGTTGTTTTGTTTTTTAAAAAACACATCTTAAACATGCTCATTTTTTGAAGCAGGGGTACCATTTTGGATTTCAGTAGTAGAAGATGGGCAAAGAGAATATGGGGGCAGGGATTCAAGGGCTCAGCAGGGTCTAAATGCCTGCTCTTGGATCTATTCATTATTAAATTGCAAAAAAAAAAAAATCAAGCTACAGCAATGTTATCAATACAGGTAAAATAGTCACCGTGCTATTATTTTAAGCAAAGGGATTTGTGCCTTTGGCATGAATACTGCGCCATTACATACATAGTTTAGTGACTAGGTGACAGTGGACTTCATTGTATCTGGGTGGAGTTTCCTTTTGCTGTTCTGCTCTTTTTTTGAGAGAGACAATAAAGTTCTTGTCTAGCTTCCTGACTGGCATGTCCTTTACAGCATCCATTATAAATATCTATTAGATGTTTGTTTCATTGCTTGTAACTATAGTCACTCAGTGGCTACATTCAAATGTCTCCCTAAACCAGCCTTCCCCATTCTTGGAGCTTCCAAATGTTTTGGACTACAACTCTCATCATCTCTGATCATTGGCTATGCTGGCTGGGGCTGATGGAAGTTGTAGTCCAAAACATCTGAAGGGCACCAGGTTGGGGAAGGTTCTCCTAAACCAAAGATTAGCATGAAATGAATGAGGCAGAACAAGCCACAGCACACGTGAACTTGCACGCACTCCCACCCACATCCCTCTCCTCCTCCAGCATGGTCACAAGGAGGAGTTTGGAAGCTGTCATGTCCGTTTTTCCTTAACCACATCTAAGCCAACAAATCATAGTTAATGTTAACTATGGGTTGTTTGACTTTTCATCACTTTGAACAACTAAATTGGACCTTCATCTCTTCCAAAAGCTAGAAAGAATTCCTATTGTTATATGGTGAATGAGCTCAGTGAATGAAGCCAGGATGGATCTCTTCTGTCAAAAAAGGTACAGAAATCTGCCACTATCTTAGGAATCTCTCCTTCAACAAGCTGTTTACATGGATAGAATATGGCTCATAGGCACCATGTTGCTGCACAAGCTTTTTGCTGGACCAAAATGAGCAAACAACAGGTGCCTGATTGGATAATTTCAGAAGTCTTAAAAACTTGTAGCAAGCTAGTCAAGTCTTTCTTAAAGAAAAATTGTATGAGTAATAAAGCACACCATTAGCAAGAAAAAATGAAAAAAACACAATACAATACAATAGTCATGTAAATATTAAAAATTATTGTGGAGGGATCAACAATAAATTAAAATATTTTTATGATCATTAAAACAATTGCTTTATATCACTGGGCAAGGCATGTGTGTATGGTTTTAATATTGGAAATAGTTTAATATTTTAATGTAGACTTTGTATGTTTTTAATTATATGTATTTTTTATCTGGAAGCCGCCATGAGTTCCAGTTTTGGAAAAATGGCGGGGTATAAATAATGATGATGATGATGATGATGATGATGATCATCATCATCATCATCATCATCATCATCATAATACTGAGCTGATCAACAAAGAAGTCTTGACCGATTTATTTTTATACTGATTGGGTATCAGTGTCATACTTGAATAAATTCCAAATGCTCCTAGTCCAAATTTGGTTCTAAGAGCGTAAAATACCACACAAGCAAGCAACAAATATGTGGTATTTTAGGCACATTTATGACCTGTGTAACAGCAAGGAGAAATAAAGTTGCTAAGCCATCTAACGTCTCCCCCTGCCCCAGGCTTGGGAGCCACGTTTCCCTTTGGGGTGTTTGTTTACCTCTCTTGGAATAGTTAATGGTGTATAGAACTTGGATTAGTTAAAAAGCATTCTCTGCAAAACCGTGACCTAGCATTTCACTCATACTGCATCCAAGCATTATTAGCCAAATATGTATTTCAATCCAGACAATTATGAATTTAGACAACATCACTATTCATAACATAACTAGACACACACCATAGTTTTCATAATTTTATAACTGCACAGTTTCTATTGAATATTTTTAAACCTTCTTGAGTAACACAATATAACCTATGGGGTTTGTATATTATTGCCTTGAGTTAAAAAAAGGTGGGGGGAGGTGATTGGAAAAAATGTAAATGAATGAAAGCATTTTCTAAAAAGAAGTAGCATTCCTACCTGACCAAAAACATAAAGAAGACCAATGGTCCCTCCAACTTGACCTCCAAGGACAGTAGAAATCATTGAGTAGACTCCTCCACTTCCAATGCTGCACCGTTCACAAACCCCAATGCCAGACAAGACCGTTACTAAGGCCACCACGATGACAAAGGACACCAAAAACATGCCCATTAGAATACCAGTGTTTCCCTGAAATGAGAAGGGGGGAAAAGGTTGAAACTTAAAAGAGGAAAGTAATACTTGGAATTAGTAACCGATATAAGTCAAGAGTAGGCAACATGGTACCCTCCAGAAGTTGTTGGATTCCTACTCCCATCAGCCTCAGCCAGCATGGGCAATAGCCAGGGATGATAGGAGTTGGAATCCAACAACATCTGGGGGAACACCATGTTGACTATCACTGCTATAAGACAACTACCAGGTGACAACTAGATGGTTGACATTTCTGGGCCATTTCTTTGGGTGGAGAGGTATGGCTAAACGTTACAGAGGTGGTCCACCACCAACATATTCCACTGGAACCTCACAATCCACAATGCTGGAGAAACTTTGAATGAAGAGAGGTGTCCCTCCACCAAGTCCTACCCAGATCTACCGGCCCCCACAGGTGCAGAAGACTACAAACAGCACTGCTGTTGATGCAGCGGTAGATACACTGCTCCATTATGCCCCACTGCTGTCAACCAGGGGTTTAAATTAGCTCCTACATAAAAAGTGTATCATCTACTGCAACTATGTATAATACACACACACACACCATACATATAGTAATTAGGAGGTCTACATTTCAAAAACATTTCAAGGTGCAACCATGTGGACTCATTGGATTCTTTGTTTTGTGTATGTTATGTGCCTTCAAGTCAATTACGACTTATGGTGACCCTATGAATCAGTGATCTCCAATAGCATCTGTTATAAACCACCTTGTTCAGGTCTGTGGCTTCCTTCACAGAATCAATCCATTTCTTCTTCCTCTTTTTCTACTCCCTTCTGTTTTTCCCAGCATTGTTGTCTTTTCTAGTGAATCATATGTTCTCATTATGTGACCAAAGTATAACAACCTCAGTTTCATCATTTTAGCTTCTAGTGACAGTTCTGGTTTAGTTTGTCCTAACACCCAATTATTGGTCTTTTTCGTGGTCCATAGTTTCCGCAAAGCTCTCCTCCAACACCACATTTCAAATGAGTTAATTTTTCTCTTATCTGCTTTTTTCACTGTCCAACTTTTACATCCATACATAGAGATCAGGAATACCATGGTCTGAATGTTCCTGACTTTGGTGTTCAGTGATATATCTTTGTATTTGAGGACCTTTTCTAGTTCTCTTGTAGCTACCCTCACCAGTCCTAGCCTTCTTCTGATTTCTTGACTATTGTCTCCATTTTGGTTAATGACTGTGCCAAGGTATTGATAATCCATGACAAGTTCACTGTCGACTTTAAAGTTACATAAATCTTCTGTTGCTATTACTTTAATCTTTTTGACGTTCAGCTGTAGTCCTGCTTTTGTGCTTTCCTCTTTAACTTTCATCAGCATTTGTAATGCTGATGGAATTTGTAATTGTTTTGCTTGCTTGCTATAAAAGAATGTGATACTTTTGTATTTATTGTAAATGAGACCGTCTTATTTGCAGAGCTTGGAAAAGTTACTTTTTTGAACTACAACTCCCATCAGCCCAATCCAGTGGCTGTGCTGGCAGGGGCTGATGGGAGCTGTAGTTCAAAAAAGTAACTTTTCCAAGCTCTGCTTATTTGCCACTGTCAAATTGTGAGAAAGTTCACATGAAGCCAGTAGTAAAGAAGCATAGGAGTGCAGTTTTTTAACATTTAATACTTGAACTCTATTGAAATTCACTCCCCTATCTGAAAACGCAATGCAAGAGTATAGGGTATACAAAATATTCTCAGAAATACACATGTACCACAAGAGTCTGAGATGGGCTTGACAGAGTCCGTATCTTTCACAAAGATGTGCCTATAAAGTGGTAACTGACTGGGCTACTGCATGATGAGGATTTGTAACATGATCACTCTGGTGTGCAAGGTATGAAAGACAAAAGCCACAGCTTTTGGACCCAGTCAGAAGGCCTTCAGGTGTTATCAGCATGCAGATGCTGAATAAAAGTGACCTCTAAGCCTTTCTTCTGAAATCCCCATTGTGAACAAACTCCAGCATTTTGCTTCCTTCATCCCATCTTCAAAGTACTCTGTGTGTTGCTCTTGTCCCACAAGCATGGTGTTCCTTCCTGTGATGACTCTCAAGGAAGGGCAGTGGCTTTTAGTTTCTTTTGCTTACTAATTATTGCCTTGTGCAAAACATGTTAGATTACATGTGTGTCATCAATATCTCCAAGCAGCACCTGCTGTCCTGCCCAGTTTGGAGATATTTTGTATTCAGAAAATTGATAATCTTTTTGTTTTTATTTTTTTTGTTTTTGTTTTTTAAAAAGAATTGATGCAAAGTTAGAACAATGCTTTCCTTTTTTAGAATAGCTGCTTAGGGAGGGTTATATGCTAGCAGATGTCTGCATGCTGAGTCCTGGCTCCAATTCCCCTTGATCTGATGCAACTGCTATCTAAACCAGCAGGATTCCAAACTGAAACAGTACTTCATAAAGATAGCAACAATAATCTGGATACATATCAGCTAGCTAGGAGAGGAAGAGATAGGAAATGAAATTCAGCAGCAGAAGAAATATCATAAGGTTTCTAGTTTTGTTGAGAAATGGGTGGATGGGCCCTCAGATCAGATAATCACTACAGATGATTTTGTGACACACACACACACACACACAAGAGAGAGAGAGAGATCAGTTGTAGGCAGCAGAAGGCCATGGGGTAGGGAGAGTAGTGACTAGAAAAGGGTATCAAGGTGTGTGACAATATACAATCTCTACAGGACAATCTATAAACAGCTGAGTTTCACAGGCAAGCTTAAGCAAATGCCAGTATGATAAAGGCCTGGGGTTCCCAAACTGTGGTCCATGGACAACCAGTAGTCCGCAAGCTTCGTTCAGGTAGTCCACGGTGTGTCTATGAAGAACAGTGGCAACAACGCCTGTGAACAACAGGCACAGTGCATTAAATACTCATATTGATTTTAATTGTATTTTTATTGCTTCTTTTATTTTGTACTTTATTTTGTATTCTATGGAATTCAAATTGTAATACAATCAAATACAATATAATAAATAAAACAAGGAAAAATACAATTAAATCATACATCACCTAGCACAGTGAATTACAGTTGCTACAACTGGCAGAAAAATCATTAAGTGGCTCACTAAATGGCTGTGGTCATGTCACTGTCTCTTAGTCTAACCTAACGTGCCAGGGTTGTTGGCGGTGGGGGTGGTAAAATACCCTGCCCCACTGAGCAGTCTCGCCGCCACATTTTGCACTAGCTGCAGCTTCCGGACCAACCTCAAGGGCAGCCCCACATACAGCGCATTACAGAAATCCAGTCTGGAGGTTACCAGTGCATGCACAACAGTGGTCAGGCTATCCCGGTCCAGAAACAGCCACAGCTGTCTTACTACCTGAAGCTGGTAAAAGGCACTCCTAGTCACGGAGGTCACCTGAGTGGTCCAGGGCTTGCACAGCCTCTCCCAATGCAGATGTTATACAGAGAAATACAGCTGGGTAGCATCAGCGTACTGCTGACACCTCACCCCAAATCTCCTGATGCCTGCTCCCAAAGTTTCATATAGATGTTAAACAGTATGGGGGACAAGATGGTACCCTGCAGCACCACACAGCCCAACCGCCAGGGGGCCAAAAGACAATCACCCAATGCTATTCTCTGAAAACAACCCTGCAGATAGGATCAGAACCACTGTAAAACAGCCTACTATGCCCATCTCACCAAGTTGGTCCAGGATATCATGGTCAATGGTATCAAAAGCTGCTGAGATCAAGTAAGAGTAACAGGGTCGCACTCCCCCTGTCCTTCTCCCGATAAAGGTCATCCATCAGGGCGACCAAGGCCAATTCAGCCCCATAGCCAGGTCTGAACCCAGACTGGAATGGGTCAAGATAATTTGTTTCATCCAGGAGTACTCACAATTGCTGCACCACAACCCTCTCAATCGCCTTCCCTAAAAAAGGGGTATTTGTCAGTAATTATCACAGACCAATGGGTCCAGGGTGGGCTTTTTCAGGAGCAGCCAGATCACTGCTAGAATCACTCCTTCCCACAGTGATGTGTTGACCACATCCTGGATCCACTCGGTCCAACCCCCTCGGAAAGCTTTAATAAGCCAAGAAGGGCAAGGGCGAGAGGACGCGTTGCTGGCTGCATCTTCCATGCAGAAGGTCCCAGGTTCAATCCCCAGCATCTCTAGGAGAGAATCATGTCTAAAATCCTGGAGAGCTGCTGCCAGTCAGTGTAGACAATATTATTATTATTATTGAATGAAAATGGACTGCCTTCAAGTCGATTCCGACTTATGGCGACCCTCTGAATAGGGTTTTCATGGTAAGCAGTATTCAGAGGAGGTTTACCATTGCCTTCCTCTGAGGCTGAGAGGCAGTGACTGGCCCAAGGTCACCCAATGAGCTTCATGGCTGTGTGGGGATTCGAACCCTGGTCTCCCAGGTTGCAGTCCAGCACCTTAACCACTACACCACACTGGCCTTATTATTTTATTATTATTAGCATTATTCGGTTTATTTCTATGCCACCTTTTAGCCAAAAGGCCCTCAATACTGAGCTAGATGGAGTCGGAATGGTCAGACAGTATAAGGCAACTTCTTGTGTTCCTGTGCTGCATCCTTTGTGAAGACCCATAAGTGCTGATAGGGAACACTTCCCTAAATAGTTTAATAGCTGGTAAATATCCAGCTCTTATTTGAAGAACAAGGCTGGGTCATGGTGGCTGAAAAGAAATCTTTCTTTTCTGCTGCCATGTCACCTGTTTAATAATACCATCTAGTGATGTTTCAAGTGGAAAGGGGCTTATTACATCCTGTCTCCTCCAGCCCATGGGCAGTTGCCAAGGAAGCCCAACTGGTTTGCAGTGCTTTTTGCTGCCCATTACAAAAGCTACACATTCATGAAAATAGGTGGCTGCTGCTTATGTGATGAATACAGCAGTTGAAGTTGCATTTTTAAAATTTTATTTATTTATTTGTTTCTGCACAGTGCCAAGGTATCTGCAGAGGTGGCTAAGAATATCATCATCACAATCGCTTGGTGCTTGACAAACACAAGCCTCAGTGTTTCCTATGGCACAGTAATTCCTCATCAACAGTACAAGGACCAGTTAGTAATTCATGCTCCCCAGACTATGCATTTAATGTTCTCCTGCACGATTGTTTACATTATCTCTCTCTTTATTAATTTTCTACTTTACCAATATAATTTTGAATTCTAATCCAATCCACTTTTCATCTCTAACCTCCCCAATGTACATGCATTTACTGTCAGGAGAAATTTTACACCACAGACTTTTACCAAGGGAGGCAGATTCCTACTAAAGTAGTTAGATTATTGCCAGGGCAGGTGAAGACTGTTACTCTTCAAACTTTTGAGTTCAGGTACTGCACAAATATAACTTTCAACATATTTTAAGGACAAGACATTTGGAGAGAGAGACGATGAAAGAGTTTTTTACTTGGGCAGAAGGACAGCTGCTTACAGCCTTCTCTTTAGACTATACTACATTATTTCAATAGTGCTTGGAGGAAATGGGGGAGGACATGTAACTATGGCAACATGTTTTTACCTGAACATTTATATATGATCAGCTTCCCTGTAAATAACCCAAGCTACTATTTTATTTTATTTTGACATTTGTAAAATAGAATAAAGTAAAAAATGAAAGAAGACGTAGGAACCCAAGTATATTTTTAGCAAGTAATTTGTGGGCGTTTAAGAATTGAGAAAAACAAATTTACAATCTGACCTGAGCCATTGGGGCGCAAATAAATATTGCAAGCCACAGCCTTAATGAGCCTAATTCAAAGTAAGTCCTGCTGCAATCATTTGAACTCATTTGAGCGGGGTTTATTTCCAAAGTAACCATAATTTGGAGCAGACTCTTAAGAGGACTGCAATGACTGCTGATAGCAAAACGTCAGCCCCACTGGCATAGTATGGGCACAACAAATCAAATCACGATATTGCACAGGCAGTGCCCATTACCATCACAACCCAGCACAGGGTAGAGGTGTGAATGGGAATGGCTGCCATTATGCACCAAACAAATTCATCCTGGCCCCCAAATCAGCCAGCTATGCCAATTTAGGTAAAACTACATGCTCACTGTTTGATAATAACAAGATTGCCAGCTGAGCAGAATAGATCATTTGAAAGGCACAGTATGCTGCTGCAGCCTCATCAATACAAGCGGTTCTCTGTTTCATTACAACATCCCACATTTCATCACAGGGTGCAAGGATTGAAAGGCAATCTAGTCACATCATCTTGTTGGCATGCAGGATTGCCCCTTTTGTGATTTCAAAGGATCAGTCCCTACTACAGTATAGCCCAGAGACTAGGAGCACCAAATGCTATTCAAACTGCTCCATGTGATTCAGATCAGAGAATATAATAAGGGTTGCCTGCAGGGCAAAATTGTTGACACCATAGTACATTGGTTTTAAATTCTTTAGTTCTACAGGCAAAAAGTTAACACCAAAGCACGTTGGTTTAAAATTATTTACTCTCAACACAATCTTAGTTGGGTTGTGGATTGGGCTGTTTTCCAATGTTCCAGTTATATCTCCCACTTGTTTGTGGTGCTTTTTGTTAGCAAACTGTTTAATAAACAAATAAACCATAGCTGGAAAAGCGACATGTAGCAAAGGCTATGGAGATTCATATGCATTCAATGTTTATTGAATATTTATAAAAGAAACTGCGGAAAGACCAACAGATGCCCTAAGGTAAAAGAATGGTTGTCAGCACTAACATACTGTCTATCAGCATTAAGGGGAAAACATAATGCCTAAAATCAACTTAAGGAAATCAAAACAAATTCACAGACAAATTAACAACTGTTCCCCATACTTACCACAAGCCACCCTGTCCTCAGAAAGAGAACTACTCCAAAAATGTTGATCATACAAGAGGTGAAGACTCCATCCCACGTTCCAAAGAGCACTGGTTCCCAAACAAAAAGCTGTATCTTCCACCAAGGCCTGTTGTGTATTGGAGAATTCTGAAAGAAAGTCGGATATTCGAGCTACATTTGGTCTTTGCAGCCTACTGCCGAAATAAAGCACAGACACCATTCATTGGGTTGAATCATGGGCCACTTTATTAAACAGAATCCAATTAGAATAATGAACCTGCAGAGGGGAAATCAAGTGCGGGAGCATTCTGATGATCCAGGCAAAGCCTGCTTGCAGCTCTAGGGCAACCAAATCCTGCCTGAGCCAGGGGCTACCCTCTGCCAGACCCCAGCTCAGGTCACACCCTGTAGATGTGTAGGGGGTCCAATCTGTGTCACCACCCCCTGGAGCCCTGAAACTCTGAGCGGATAAGGCACGTTGGCCCCAAAGGTGGCCCGTATTCTGCCCCCGGGCCGTATAGCCCTGAGCTGCAGGCCTCCAGACTGCCTATCACCCCCAAAGGTGCCTAAAGGTGTCACCTAGCTGCCCTTTCCCTTTTAACCTTTCCCCACACTTCTTTCACAAGTGACCATTGACATATTAAAGCCAAACAGACCAATCAGCCTATTAACCCCAAAGGCACCCGTGCTAACCCTTGACCCTTCCCCCCTAACCAGTGTGGAGTGGGCAAAAAAACCTGCCGGCAAAGCGAGGCAAGCAGGCCAAAAATTCC
Organism: Rhineura floridana; assembly: GCF_030035675.1. Taxonomy (NCBI): domain Eukaryota; kingdom Metazoa; phylum Chordata; class Lepidosauria; order Squamata; family Rhineuridae; genus Rhineura; species Rhineura floridana. The sequence continues at coordinate 78,882,709 of NC_084481.1, read as the reverse complement.
TAGTTAGCCCCGTAGCAACCAATTGAATCACACTGGATCTGAGAGAGGTTCGGGCGGGTGCCACCAAATTCAAGAGCGCGGGAAGCTGGTGGCACGGGTTTAAATGCCCTTCGGCTGTCCCGCCCCCTTGCTGTGTGCTACATCAGCGCCCCGGGTGCCCCACATGCACACACACACCCCAAGATGGCAGCTCAGGCTGCAGCCGCAAACTCGCCCCCTAGTCCGGTAAGTCCTGGGCATGGAACAGCAGTCATCTTGCTGGCCCCAGTGACAGCAAAGAGGCTCAAAGGGTCGGTACTATAAGGCATGCAAAGTACCTTGCATTAAGGATGATAGAAGCTACTCTGTTCTTGCCTTCAAAGCACTTTATTTCATGGGAGTGAGAATTCTGAATAAGTCACTCCACTGTAGCATCTGGTTCCTGTGAGAACAGGATGCTTAACTGGATGGGCCTTTGGTGTGATCCAGAAGAGCTCTTCTTCGTACAGAGGGTAATCATATCTCCTGAATCCCACCCTGACTATTACAAACCAAACCCAGATCTACTGTTCATTATAGCCTTCTAAGCCTTGCTTATTAACAAGGGTTTCTTTGACTGCCCAATTTTAAGAATGGGGAAGGGCAAAGGTTCTGACTCTTACCCCATCCTGCCATCAAAAATTAAACCTAACCAAAAGTTTAAAAAAGAAAAAAAACTGCCAGCAAGTCCTGTCTCCCAAAATACCACTGTGCCCACCAGCTTGCAATGTTTCAGAAGCCAGAATTCAGTTGTAGAGAAGCAGGATCTTCTTGGCATACCTGTTGTGCTTCTTCATGAAAAAGTTCTTGCACATGTCCATCATTCCTCATGCTGGTGTTGCCCCTGGGTAAAAACAGTCTGCCTTTCACATTAAAGCTGGAACTGGAGAGTGATGCCATAATGACAATGAAAAGCCACTGGGGACCATCAGCTATTATGCTCAGGTAAATTCCTCCAGGGCTGAAGTATGCATAGCAGAGGCTTCATTGCTGTACTTCACCTGGTTCACTGAAAACACAGAACAACTTGACATCACATACACAGATAATAATAATAATAATAAATTTAATTTTTGTGTCGCCTATCTGGCCAGAGCCACTCTAGGCGACGTACACATTAAAATTCAATAAAATACAATATAATACAAAATAGAATACAATGCAGTCAACACTAATGCAGCAGTATAAAATCATTTAGGGCAATCAATGAATAATTATAAAGCAATCACAGAAAAATTAGCCCACCCCGGAAATCCTGAAGGCCTGTCCAAAGAGCCAAGTTTTTAAGGCTCAGCGAAATGTATCCAGGGAAGGGGCATGGCGAAGATCGAACGGGAGGGAGTTCCAGAGAGTGGGGGCCGCCACTGAAAATGCCCTCTCTCTAGTCCCCACCAGCCTAGCTGTTTTCGTTGGTGGGACTGAGAGAAGGCCCTGCGTGGCTGATCTGGTCGGGCGGCTTAATTTGTGGTACTGGAGGCGCTCCTTCAGGTAAACTGGGCTGAGACCGTATAGGGATTTAAAGGTTAACACCAACACCTTGAATTGGGCCCGGAAAACAATCGGAAGCCAATGTAGATGAAATAATACTGGCGTGATGTGATCACGGCGGCGGCTGTTTGTAAGCAGACGAGCCGCCGCATTCTGCACCAATTGTAGTTTCCGGACCGTTTTCAAGGGTAACCCCACATAGAGCGCATTGCAGTAGTCTAATCGAGAGGTGACCAGGGCATGTACTACCAGTGGGAGCTGATGAATAGGGAGGTAGGGTTGCAGCCTCCGTATGAGGTGTAGTTGATACCAAGCTGCCCGGCTCACTGCCGAAATCTGAGCCTCCATGGACAGCTTGGAATCAAGAACCACCCCGAGGCTGCGGACCTGATCCTTCAGGGGTAAACTTACCCCATTAAGCTGCAGGTCAGCAATACCCAACCTTCCCCTGTCACCCACAAGCAGCACCTCGGTCTTATCAGGATTGAGCTTCAGCCTGTTCCCATCCACCCACTCACGGATTCCAGGCACTTGGACAAGGTCTCCACAGCCAACTCTGGTGAAGATTTAAAAGAGAGATAGAGCTGCGTGTCATCAGCATATTGGTGACACCGCAGCCCAAAACTCCTGATGATAGCTCCCAGCGGTTTTATATAGATGTTAAATAGCATGGGAGAGAGGATAGAACCCTGTGGCACTGCACAAGTGAGGGGCCAAGGGTCTGAAACCTCATCCCCCAATGCTACCTGTTGATGCCTGTCAGAGAGAAAGGAACGGAACCACTGCAAAACAGTGCCTCCTATTCCCAATCCTTCCAGGCGATCTAACAAGATACCGTGGTCGACGGTATCAAAAGCCGCTGAGAGATCCAGGAGGACAAGAAAGGTGAATTCTCCCTTGTCTAATGCCCTCCTCATATCATCCACCAGAGCGACCAAGGCTGTTTCAGTACCATGTCCAGTCCTGAAACCCGATTGGTATGGATCCAAATAATCCGTTTCATCCAAGTGTGCTGACAACTGGCTAGCCACCACTCGCTCAATGATTTTGCCCAAAAATGGCAAATTCGAAATGGGGCAAAAGTTGTTCAAGACTTGGGGATCCAAGGAGGACTTTTTTAGAATAGGTTTTATAATTGCCTTCTTGAGGGCTGGTGGTTGGTAGATGTAGGCACAATTTTATCAATGCATGAGGGGCGAGCAGGGAGAGATTCGAAACATAATGTCATAGTGTAACAAAACTTGTATATCATAGCAAAATTCATTCTGAGGATTTCTGCAATGCTAAAATCAAGAGTTCAAATAAATAAATAAACCAGCTTTTAAAAAGTAAGCGCCACTGGGCCTGTGTACCTACCTATCCAAATGCCAGACTGGGCTTTTGTTCCCCCAGGCAGAGCTTGGAAGATTACTTTTAAAAAGTAATAAATTACAGTTACATGGCCCCCAAAAAGTAGTAATTACTGTTACAATTGCAATTGCTCTGAAAGTAACTGATTACTATTACTCAAAAGTAATTGCTACAATTACATGTTAGTTACTTTTTAAAAAATTGCCTACAAGGTGCTGGCCTTGGCTGCTGCACATCTAAGTAGCCTAAAACAACATTAAAAATAAGCACACACACACACAGAGGGCAGTAGAATAAGATGAACAGAATGGCATAACAGAATCTCACATCCCGTCACCCCACCCCCAGCAATGATGATACCCCAACACACATATTTTTGTATATATATTGCCTCCAGCTCTTTTCTCCTCCCACTCCTGTCAATTGTTTTCTCCACGCCGTCTCGCTCTCCACCTCCTCCCTTGTCGCCTCCTAAGCACCCATAGGGCATGAAGGAAGAACAATGCTGCACAGAAGCCCAATTTGAAGCACATGATTTTTATTCACAAATCAGAGGAGCAGAAGACTTCCCCTGCTCTCCCCCAAGTAATGCACAAAAGTAATGCTGGAAACATGACAATTACTCCTCAAAAGTAATGAAGTTACTACTTGTTCTATTACCAGCAAAATGTAATCAAGTTACCCACTCGTTACTCAAAAAAGTAATAAATTACAAGTAATTCGTTACTTGTAACTAGTTACTTCCAAGCTCTGCCCCCAGATGTGTACTTTGACTTTCTAACTCCTTGCAATGTCATCAATATGACATCAGACGTACTTGGAACAACTGAGAGAGAGAAAAACTTCTGCTGGATAGAAAACTCTGTCCCATTCTTCCCTACACTAGTTGGGAGGAAGAAGGGAAGGCTATGGGAGAAATATAAAGCCCGCAAGATTATTAGTCTTGAAAAGGAGTATGCACTGGCAAGAAGGGTCTTCAGAAAATCCATGTTGTAGTGGTGTACAATAGCAGGAAGACCCCTCTCACTACAGACTGATTCATCTGAGCCTTTATGTTCAGAATCTAGCCACCACCACTGTCACCATGCAGGAAGCAGCCTCCCCTCACCTATCCTGCTTTCTAGCTGTCTTCTTGGTCCTTGCCCTCCAAGTACACTATCATAAATCAAGTTCAATCCTTCTTGGCTTGTCCCAGCTGAAAATCTGTGGGAATGAAACACATGCAAATTGTTGCAATAAAACTCAGTTCCTTAACTCCATGCAAATCACCCATAAAGCAGCAGTGAAGCAGTTAAGGTGCACTGATTCCCTGATGTTCATTCCCCTCCAGTGGAAGGAAGGAATCCTTGCCAGCACCACCACTGGGTTGCTATTTTTCAGTGCAACTGAAGCTTCACACAGGGAAAAAAGCAGCAGGGGGCATGAACCCTTAGCAACAAAGATAGAACATTTATGCAAATAGTCTTTGTCATAAAAGCCAGCAAGAAACATAACATGGCAGGCAGGTAAAAATGGTTTCTTAAGAAGCTATTTTTTTCAGAAAACTCCAGAAGGCATGAAACAGAACATTTATTATGTGTGACCTTCAGTATTATATCCAAAATTCATTTGCAATGAGTGCTTCAGGGAAGTAAAGCAAAAAGAAAACCAGTATCGCTGCTCACACCAATTTCAGTGCATTGATTTTTCAAAAGGGTGGTTTGTAAGGACTCAGTTGGGATTCAAGAATAAGGAATTAACAAAGTAAAGAAAAAGGGGGGGTACAATAAAGCAAGTATTCTAGTACTAAAGTACAATATAGCAAGTATTAGTTCCCTTAAGAATGTGAAAACTGACACCAAACAAGCTACATGGTCCTTAAGCAGGAGAACAAAATAACTACTTTCCAGATGTTTTTCACCTAGGATTAACCAAACAGTGAGGGGCAGTGTTTGAACGTCACCCTTAACCAAACGCTAAACTATGGTTTATTTCATGGCGGGTTATTTCATGCAGACTGTCAACCAGATTCTACACGTTTATTCACATGGAAACTCCACAAGGTCAATGGGACTTACTTCCAAGTAAGTGTTCATAGGATTGAACTCTGAGCATACGTCATATTACCAAATCCTGCCAAATATTGGGTCTTTCATTTGCTCATAGATATCAGTATAACTTTACAGGTTTTCCTTTTCTATAGCTGCACCCACCTAACCTGTGGGCAGGCAGAAATTACTGCTGGTGTAATTCCAGGCAGCATATGTCCCCAGCAAGGCATTTCAGGAGGCGGGAAGAGGATGGAACTGGGTCAACAAAAGATCTGTTGGATCCTAAGCAAGATTTTCCTCCTTCTCCTCTCCACTTCCCCTAGCGCAGCCTTTCCCAACTAGTGGGCCACCAGGTGTTGCTGGACCACAACTCCCATCAGCCTCAGCCAGCAGGTGACAGTTTCTAACTACGTTGCACACATTCTACAATATTCTTCAAATGAGGAAAGCACAAGTTGCCTAACAGTATCTGTACCATAAAAGCAAGACCCCACAACAAAATGTTACCTGAGCCGGGGGTTGGGGTTGAAAAAGCAAAAGTATTAAAGACAGTAGTCCCTGCTCTTAACTGGGTCATACTTCACTGGGGTGTGTGTGTGTATTATTTTTTAGCATTTAAAGTGCAACCATTCCGCATGCAAGTCAGTGGAGCATGAGACTTCAGCACTGAGTCTTGAATTCTTATGCCACAATCAAATTCTGAGTATTTTAAGATACTACAGGATTCTTTGTCATTTCGCTCTTGAAGTATTTCCATACCTTTGGGGGGGGGGATGGAAGGCCATGAAATACCTAGTGGAACATAGGAAGCTGCTCTACACTGTGTGAGATCACTGGTCCACCAAACTCTGTATTACCTATGCTGTCTGGTAGACCAGGGTTTCAGGTAGGAGTCTTTCCCTGCCCTATCTGCAGACTTGAGGGACTGAATCTAGAGTCTTTGGCATCAAAGCATGTGCTCTGCCACTGAGCCACAGCCCTTCCTGGTGTATAGGTAAGGGATTATATTGACCATTACCATATATATATATATAAAGTACCTGCATATGGGATGCCTTATTTATTTATTCATTCGTTCGTTCATTATTGCATTTATAGTCCACTCTTCAGTCAGAAGATCTCCCAAAAGCTTGCAAATAATAAAAATACAACAGATCCTGCCCTCAGAATTACAAAAACATAAGAAAGGACCTGTTGGATCAGGCTAAAGACCTGTTTAGTCCCACATCCTGTTCTCATAGTGATAATCCAGATGCTTATGGGAAGCTGGACATGAGAATAACAGCACTCTCCCCACTTGTGCTCCTTAGCAACTGATATTCTGAGGGATATCACCTTTGATATTGGAAGTAGTAGTAGCTGTTAGTAGCTGTTGATAATCTTATCATCCATGAATTTGTCTAAACCCCTTTTAAAGCCATTCAAGCTAGAGGCCATCATTACCATCCTGTGGTAGTGAAGTCCTATGTACTGGGTGGCAAAATACAATGTAAAAAGGCAAAACGCGTAAGGAAAAAGGGATGGGAGAATAGAGGAAAACAAACTGAGGTACCAAATTCTTATTACATTTATAGATAAATTAGATTTTGTTGCATTATTCAGATCTAGTATGTAGGCAAATATATGGACCAAACTACACGGTACACTGCAGCTGCTTCAAAAGGTATTCTGATGGACTCTTCACCCTTGCCAGTTTCAGCAACAATACCAAGAACCATCAAAGACCAGCTAAAGGCCCAGTGCATTAGCCTGGGTTTGGGAGGCTGCCATTTAATTTCCTTCCCAGCAAGTTTCAGAGCAATGCTATATCAGGCACTCTGGGCCTTATGGGAAATTCAAAATGGTGGCTTCCGAGCCTCATGCTGCAGCCAGGTAAACCTATGACCAGAGATGGTCCACCAAATGGTACTTTGCCAAGAGCCTCCTCAACCCTAAAAGCTGGGTCTGCCCATGCACAGCACCCTTGGGAAGAGGGGATACTTTGTAATCAGCAAGGGGTATATTTAGGGTGAATGTTAAGCCAGTGCGTAACTCTTTTTTCTTTTATATACTTCACATCCCTCTGCCAACATTCCAAACCACTGCAGGATGGGTGGGTTGGGAGATGGGACACCACCAGTTTGTTTATTCATATTTATTTAAGCTATTTATATACTGCTTAGTTGTAATTTCCAAAGGTTGGGAAGAGGAAGAGTTGCAAAGCACCCCTCCTGAAGGAACGTGCTGTTTACTAGCTTATGTGCAAGAGGAATCATGAGAACCTTTGTTTAAAGGGTTTCTTAGCATTTCCACTCTGCCACACACCTCTGTCCTTCAAGCTGTGTGCTGCCTCATTCCATGCATTTTTCACTCACCTATGTGTACCTGTGTATGTATGGTGAGATTTGCTAGGTGTGTTCCCTTTTTCTCCTGTCAGAAATAATATATGTCCAAAACTGTCTTGTTCCAGCAGCCTTTATTTACTTTATTTATTTATTGGGTTTATATCCCGTCCTTCCTCCCAGTAGGAGCCCAGGGCAGCTTTTTCAGGTAATGTTTGGTTGTATGATGATTTTATTGTTCTGTTGCTTATTTTATGTATGGCTTGTTCTTATGTACACCGCTTAGAAATGCCAACGATTAAGCAGTATATAAATGTTTTAACAAATAAAGGCTGAAATCCAGCACCTAAAGACCCGCTTCCCGCACGCATCTGTGCATCTCCAAGCTATGCAAGAGCTGCAAGTTGAACTGCCCTCTTCCACGCAGCTGTTCTGCGGTGCGAGAGCCCTGCCGGGACTGGGGAGGGACGGCCGTTTCCCTTGCATAGAAGTACTCGTGTGTGCTGCCAGCATTTCTTTTACGCGTACTAACGCCCTTTAATAAAATTGCCAAGGCGGTTTACAATGATACGTAACACATAAATGCTTTGTACGTATTATGCAAGTACATAAATATTTCAGAAATATTTAAGAGTGTGAGAGTAAAACAATGGTTGCGCGGGGGCGGGGGAGAGCATTCTCCTGCCTGTTGCGGAGGATGAGACAGACAGACGACTCCGCTGGGAAGGGCAGAAGAAGGCGGCCTGCTATGCAACAGAGGGCCAGCCCCCACCTCCACGCTCATAGAGCCCCTCCATAGTTGTTTCCTGGATCCGGGAGGCACCTGTTGCAGTAGCAACCTTCGCCGCTGCCTGATTTTTGTCGGAACCGTTCTCACCCTGGTCCATAACTGGAGGAATTGCTCCATTCCCCTGTAAGCCTCCTCCCTCTTCCCTTTCCTTAGCAAAATCAGTATTAGCTGCTGCCAGGCTCGCTCTCTCCAAAGAGTGTCCCTGGCCAGTCTCAGCTTGCAGGGCCCCTAACGCGCCCAGTCACCTTTTTTGAGTGCTGGAATTCAGCCTTTATTCATGGAGAAGGGCCGTAGCTCAGCAGTACAGCATCTGCTTTGCATGCAGAAGGTCCCAGCTTCGATCCCTGGTATTTCCAGGTAAGGCGGGGAATGTCCTTTGTCGGACACCATGGAGTAGTAGACAATACTGAGCTAAATGGACCAGTGGTCTGACTGTGGCATAAGGTAGCTGTCCCTGGGGTTCCCCCAGTTGCTCGGGAGAGTGCACACATACACGTATCTTGCTGGAGAGAATGTCAAGCGTTGTTTCCTTCAGCCTGGCTGTGGGATTCTTAGGACTTACCTTCTCAGCCCCGAAGAGGAACGGATGGCGCTCCCACTGGCCGCCTTTCAGACCCTCTGAAATCAGCCCTGCTTCCTTAGGCTGGACAGGCAGGCACCCAGGTGCCACGTGGGCTGGAGTGGGGGTGGCTCTGTGTAAGACAGGAAGGGATATTCCCAGGATGTTTGCTCTCTTTTTGGCCCTCCCTCCTAGATTTACAAAGAGGGATTTTCTGAGTCGTTTGTTCTTGGGAATATGAGAGGGTAATAGTATACCTTCTTGCCTGCTGTGTCATTACGTATATGGATTTCTGTAGTGGCTTGGTGTGTGGACATCATCCTGATTTGCATCACAGTTTTGTAAGTGGGTAAAAACACTGTCCTCTTCCTTTAGTTTTAGATAATCCCTTATATATAGGTCCATGAGAACAGAAAACTTTTAAAAGGGGGTAAAAAGGATTGAATCCAGAAACTGTGGCTTTTGGTGGTGATACAGATGCTTGGGACTCTCAAATCACAAAAATTTATAATGCCAAATACACACGAACCATTGCGTTCCTATGTGTTTCCATTTTTGTAGAAAAATAATATTGGAGCACAATTAATTACACAGTAGCTTTTGAAACCACTGAAATGTAAACCACACTTTTATAGAAAATATGACAAGATGGTACAACATAAAATAATGGCAATCCATGAGTAAACCCCACCCCATTAGCTGCACAGCCCAAATTGGGAGTTGTACCGCCATTACAACCTAGAGTCGTGAATCTTTCTAACAAAATTCATCAGATACTTTGCACTGCCATTTTTAAAAAGTTCATTGAATAATAATACCACATTCATACAGCATTCAAAGCACTTCACTAATCTTTTCACAACACTCTATGGGGGGGATTGGTATTATCTACCTATTGCAGAAAGGGGCTTGAAGCTGAGAGATTCTGGCTAGTGACTTTATGGCAAAACTTTATGGCAAAAAAAGTTTTGCTATGGCAAAACTTCAACTGCTGAGGACTTCCTGTAACTTGGTATCTTAGACTGCAAACATATACCCACTTCTGTGGAAGTAAGAACTGTTGAACTAAATGGGACTTACTTTTGATGTACAGAAATGCATAGTTAACCACTGGCATAGTCAACTCGGAAGGTTCTAGGGTTAAAAAATTCTAAGAAATATTGGTTCTGAAAGCCAGCAATTGTGTGAATAATAATTTTAGTGAACCTAACTGTGCCAAGTAGACAACAAATATAATTTGTGGCTAGGGAATGCCGCAACTAAGCTATATAATGGCATGCAATATTTTTAGGCCTCAACTTGCCACAGCAACTACGAAACTGATTTACCAAATCAGCAGGAACTTCCACAAAAAGGTCACTATTCCACAGGATCATACTTTGGCTCATTTGGGAGAGAGACAAACTTGGCAGTAATGACTAACAAAGGCTTGTGCACAGTAAGAGGAATTGAGGGAATGGCTCTAATAGGGCCCAGTAATGGTGTTCATAAAAATATAGGAAGAAAGCCAGGGCATAAATCACATGGTCTTTGATGGCTGTATACTAATGCCCAGGGCTAAGAATTCAGAACTTGAACTCTTAATAAAGGAGAGTAAATATGACTTGATAGGTATAATTGAAACTTGGTGGGACTGGAACACAGCGATTGAAGGATATAACCTGTTCAGAAAGAATAGAAAGGGAGGTGGAGTCGCTGTATGTTAAAAATACATATCCCTGCACAGAGACATAGCAGGATGAGCTTGGTAGCTTCACCAAGAGTATCTGGATTAAACTAAATGGGGCAAGGAATAAAAGGAACATGGTGGTTGGAGTCTACACCCGACCACCTATTCAAGGAGAAGACGAACATGAAATTTTTGCAAAGCAAATTGCCAGTGTTTTGAGGAGGCATGATATAGTAGTATGGCACAATGTCGTAGGTCCCAGGCTATGGTCTGAAGGCACATGAGGCCAACACCCTACAGCAGGGTTAGGTCTGGTCAGTGCCTGGACGGGAGACTGCTTGGGAACCATATGTAAGCCACCTTGGGTTTCTATGATGAAAAGAAAGGTGGGGTATAAATGTAATAAACAAATAAATAATGGGGGACTTCTATTAACCCAATATCTGTTGGGAGATAAATTCTGCCAAATACGGCCCCTCCAAGAAATTCCTGACTTGTATTTGAGATAACTTTCTCCTACAGACAGTGGAGGAAGCAACTAGAGGATCAGCTGTCCTTGACTTGATTCTAACCAACGCAGATGACTTGGTGGATGAAGTGGCACTTACGGGAACTCTGTGAGAAAGTGACCATGCTATACTAGAGTTCTTTGTTTTAAAGGAAGCAAAAGTTGAGGGTAGCCATAAGTGTACTCTGGACTTCAGGAAAGTCAATTTTAATAAATTCAGAACAGTGATAAGTAAGGTTCTATAGAAAGTGGCCCTGATGAGAAAAGTTGTCCAAGATGGGTAGGAGTTTCTAAAAGAGGAAATTCTAGAAGCACAATGGCAAACAATCCTGCCAAGGAAAAAAGGGGGAATACAGCAGAAGCCACTATGGCTTCACAGAAAACTTAGGGATGATCTGAAAACAAAGAAGGACAGATACAGAAAGTGGAAGGAAGGCCAGACCACAAAGGAAGAGTACAGAAAGGTAGCACGGAATTGCAGGGATGGCGTTAGGAAGGCTAAAGCTGATAATAAGCTGAGGTTAGTGAGAGATGCCAAAAGCAACAAAACAGCTTTCTTCAGGTACATCCATAGTAAAAAACAGAGAAATGAAATGGTGGTACAGCTGCCCAATGAGAATGGCAAAATGATAAGAGATGACAAAGAAAAGGCAGAAGTGCTCAATTCCTAGTTGGGCTCAGTCTTCTCCCAAAAGAGGGTCAATGGCCCTCCTAGGAAACATGAAGTTGAAGGGGCAGGAATGCAGCTTGAGTTTGATAGACAAATCATCAAGGAATACCTAATCAGTTTGAACAAGTTCAAATCTGCAGGGCCTGGTGAACTGCATCCTAGAGTATTGAAGGAACTGGCTGAAGAACGTTCAGAAACCACTGTCTATTATCTTTGCAAAATCATGGAGGATTGGTGAAGTGCTGGATGATTTGAGGAAGGCTAATGTTGTCCCTATCTTCAAAAAGGGCAAAAAGGAGGAACCGGGGAACTACAGAACAGTCAGCCTGACGCTGATCCCTGGGAATCCTGAGGAGGGCAATGAGGATGATCTGAGGACTGGAAACAAAGTCCTATCAGGAAAGACTGAAAGAACTGGGCATGTTTAGCCTTGAGAAGAGAGACTGAGGGGAGATATGATAGCACTGTTGAAGCGCTTGAAGGTTGCCACAAAGGAGGGCTAGGAAGTCTTCTTGATCATCCCAGAGTGCAGGACATGGAATAATAGGCTCAAGTTGCAGGAAGCTGGATTTCAACTGAACACCAGGAAAAACGTCCTAACTGTTTGAGCGGTACGACAATGGAACCAATTACCTAGGGATGTGGTGAGCTCTCCAACACTGGAGGCATTCAAGAGGCAGCTGGACAGCCACTTGTCAGGTGTGCTTTAATTGGGATTCCTGCACGGAGTAGGGGGTTGGACTCAATGGCCTTATAGGCCCCTTCCAACTCTATGATTCTATGAAAAAATAAGATGTTTGTAAAACATCAAAAATCAACATAAAATGTGTCAAAAAAGAAAAATTCTCCATACAATGATCCTCAGCAGGAAAAGAGCAATTCTAGTGAGTAATCAAAAGAAGATCACTAGCTGAAAATGTATCCCCACCTAGTTACTGTAAACCTTCTTTCAACAAGCCTAACTAGAGACTTTTATCTCGGATATTTGCATTGATTTTATCTATGTGATGTTATTTTTTGTTTTTATATATACAAATATTCTATGTGTTTTTTAATTGTATCATAAGTCAGTTTGGGGTGCCTCATTGGAAGCGATTCATAGCTTTCTTCTTCTTCTTCTTTTTCTTCTTCTTCTTCTTCTCCTTCTCTGAGAGCTATATTTCTGACCAATTTAAACTTGCTTAAACATGAACTCTTAGCATGTATATGACTTCCACGCAGAGCTTGGAAAAGTTACTTTTTTGAACTACAACTCCCATCAGCCCAATCTAGTAGCCATGCTGGCTGGGGCTGATGGGAGTTGTAGTTTTAAAAAGTAACTTTTCCAAGCTCTGCTTCCATGAGTGTCAGATGTAGAATAGCTTTTTCAGATGCTGGCTTTTTAAAGGGAAATTGTCTCATCCTCCTTTGCCTCATATGCTTTTATGATGAGTTTGGGCAGTCTTAATTATGGAGACTGGGTCTATCACAATGGTTTTGTCTAAAAGTCACGTGAGTGTGTGTGTGTGTGTGTGTGTGTGAGAGAGAGAGAGAGAGAGAGACAGACAGACAGACAGACAGACAGAGACAAAGAACCATAATGGTCTTCAATAGCTTTATCCTTTTATCCACTAGACTTTGCAGAGACTCTGATCCAGATTTTTTTGGGGGGGGCTATAAGGCAAGATGCTCTTCCATCTCCTGGCCACTCATTACTGCCCATTTGTTTGCCCTTTCCCTCTTGGCCCAATCCACACCACTACTCCAGAGGTCAAGACAAATGGAGGCAACTGCTCCTTTTCTTTGTTCACATCACTGTTCACGTGCTTGGAGAGGGCAGATGAACAGGCAACAACAATAAAGGAGGAGCAGGAGGAGGAGGCTGTAGGAGTCAGCAATAGGACCTGCTGGTGTGTGGGCTTCTGTAAGGTTCCTGGCAATGCTGACCCATGATGCCTGCCCTGAGAGGCCCACACAGTCAAGGAGCAGTTGATTTGCTTTGACACTGGAGGTTTATAATCAGCAGCTGAGAATCTATCCAGGAACCTGCCAGCACAGCAGTGGGGAAGGTGGAAGCCCAGGAACAGCCCCTGCAGCTGAACCAAGAGGAAGTACAACCTGCACTGAAAATGAATAGGTTTGAAGAGACTCTGTCACAGCCTAGTAACCTGGGTACAAACCAACCCCTTGCTCACTTTTCTAGCTCAGCGTTCTTCAACCTTGGGTCCTCAGATGTTGATAGACTACAATTCCCATCATTCCTGACTATAGACCATGCTGACTGGGGATGATGTGAGTTGTAGTCCAATATCATCTGGGGGCCCAAGGTTGAAGGAGTGTTCAGGCTTTTGTGCATGTTTGAAGGCCCTGCACCTGATGTGCTCTCGAAGCAGACCCTTCCAGTGGGAGCAATCAAGAGGCCTGTGACTTATGGAGGTAGAGCAGAGGGGAATTTATCTGCCTCACAGTGAGATCATGTCAAGCAGTAGGTACGATGGAGAAGAGGATGACCTATTACCAGCCAGCCAGCCAGCCAGCCAGCCAGCCAGCCAGTGTGAATCAGCCCAACTGGTCCAGCAGAATACACCCTTTGAGAAAGGGTAAAATCATAACGAGCCCACTGGATCAAGCCAATGGCCCATCTAGTCCAGCATCCTGTTTGCACAGTGGCCAACCTATGGGAAGCCCACAAGCAAGTCCTGAGGGCAAGAGCACTCTCCTCTCCTGTAGTTTCCAGCAACTGGTATTCAGAAGCACGCTGTGTGCAACCATGGAGGCAGAGCATATCTATTATGGCTAGTAGCCAATGATAGCCTTAATCATCCATGTATCTGTCTAATCCTCTTTTAAACCCATCCAAGTTGGTGGCCATCACTGCCTCCTATTGGAATTTCATAGTTTAATTATGCACTGTGTGAAGAAGTACTTTCCTTTGTCTGTCCTCAATCTTCCAACATTGAGCTTCATTGGATGTCCATGAGTTCTAGTGTTATGAGAGGGAGAAAAACTTTTTTCTATACCCTTTCTCCATGCAATGCATAATTTTACACACTTCTATCATGTCACCTCTGACTTGACTTTTCTCTAAACTAAAGAGCCCCAAATGCTGCAACCATTCCGCATAGGGGAGTTGCTCCATGCTCCATCCCCTTGATCATTTTGGTTGCCCTTTTCTGAACATTTTCCAACTCTACAATATCCTTTTTGAGGTGAAGCGACCAGAACTGTAGACAGTATTCCAAAAGTGGCCACAGCATAGATTTATATAACGGCATTATATCAGCAGTTTTATAAATCAGTTCCTGTCTTAATGATCCTTAGCGTGGCATTTGCCTTTTTCACAGCTGCCTTACACTGGGTCGACATCTTCACTGAATCCTCCACTCAACCCCAGTGTCTCATTCCTCATCAGTCACTGCCAGTTCAGACCCCATGAATGCATATGTGAAATTAATAATTTTTTTGCCCTTACGTGCATCACATTACATTTGTTTACATTGAATTGCATTTGCTATTTTACTGCCCATTCACTCAGTTTGGAAAGGTCCTTTTGGAGCACTTCACAATCCCTTTTTGTTTTAAGAAGCCTGAACAACTTAGTATCAGCAAACTTGGCCACCTCACTGCTCAACCCTAACTTTAGATCGTGTTCGAACCAGTTAAAAAGCACAGGTCCCAATACCAATCCTTGGGGGACTCTCTACATCCCTCCATTGGGAGAACTGTCCAGCTACTGGGCTTTGACCCTGGAGGATAAATTATCATGGCCCTTAGATCATCAATATGGACCAGGGGATATGTCAGAGTGGATTAGGAAATAGTATAGGAGAAGCAAAAGAAAACAAAAGAGAAGGATCCATTGCAGAATAGCAGATGTGCCGTGCAAGATGCCAGTGAAGCAAAACAGGAGGCCCTGGCAGAGAACCACTTCACTGAGCTGAGAGACTATTTTGGGTAGAAATTTCATGTGATGTTACTGGAAATGTTCCTAAATGTCCTTTGTGAAGCAATGGGAACCATGAAGACTTTCCATTCCATCCCAGGACAAAGTGAACCACAGCTCATCAAGGGAATGATGGGTGAACATAAGCTTTGAATGAGTTTGTTACATTCTAAACTCATACTTCATTTCTGAATGTGGTTGAAATTTCTGAATTGGAACAAAGTAGGGAAACTGTCAATTGTAAAAGATTTAGGAGAGCATTCACCCAATGAGTTTGTCAGCACAAGGATTTCTGCTTGCACAATGAGACTCCCTCCACCCTGTGTGCCTTTCCCAGATCTGCTCCAGAGGATTGGGGGAAACTCTACAACAGATTTTTATGGGGTGGGGGAGAAAGTCCCATTGTGCAAGTAGAAACCCTGGCTCTGTCAGGATCCTGACTTAGTGCTACCTTGGATACAACCCTTGGTGAGTACACTGCTTTTTCGCTGCAAATAAGATCATTGTTGTGGTTAAGGAGAGTAGGGTAAAGATTCAAATGCAGAACCTTTGTTATCCTGTGTTTTATTTATTCATTTAGGCATAACCAACCTTTCATTAAAATGAATCACAGAGTATGAATGTGTGGTTTGGTGGTGGTGGTTTGGAACTGGGTATTTTGATGACTTCCCTGCATCAAGGGATGAGGAATAAATGTCTGAAGCTTGACCTTTTGTGCATTTGTGTTGGCAGAGAAAATAAAAACACAGGTAACTAAATATGTAAATATGGCACACAGGCAGGAGTGGATCCATATGACCTTATCCACATTAATGAAATTCTAATAATCTAAGAGTATTGGGTAAGTAATAGTAACAGATTCACTTTTAGCCCTCACATGCAACTGGGAAAATACTTCATAATTTTTAGCCACACATCTGAATGATAAGATGTGCTGATTCTTAGGTTAGACTGTGATCCCTAGTGGGTCCCAACCAACCAGTTGAAGACCAAAGGTCTAGAACTTGTCTGAGACATAAACCTTCTTAGTGAAATAGTGTTATAAGTTTGGGTTGCCTTTTCTTTGGGAAGGTGCATTTCACATACATACACGGTTGAAGTGTTGTTTTTCTTGATTGTGGTTTTCCTAATTGTGGTGAATGTGTTTATCTTGATAGTTTTGCCTAATATGCTGTTACATAAACTTGGGACCATGTTGTTGACAGGAACTAGAAGCGTGCTGGCACCTCTCGGTGCAATTAATCAGTTGTGTGTTTAACTGATTTTTGGTGATTTGACACAGATGTTTATGTCCCCTAATGGTATATTTATAACGGTTTACTCATGATACTGCGGAAACTGCATGTCTTATATGTAGGGAAAGGGCAGAACTGAACTGAGTCGAACAATGGTTATTGCATATGCCATTACTTTAAGGCCATTATTCACTATATATAATACAGAGAGAGAGAGAGATTGCAGTAGGCAGTGGTACTTTGCTATCTGCATATCTCTTCTGACAAAGTTGGTCCAAAAAAGGAAGACTCCAAAGTAGATATATAGTGCTTTATAACCAAAAAATTTTTTTCAAGCAATTCTTTGCTTCAGAGAAAACAAAAAAAATATTGATTTGCACTTGTAAAAGATAACTTAATATGAACATGAATCATAGTGGAAAACTAATTATATTCTTCCTTGCAATTCCATAGACATCATCATTTGACCAACTGTCTTACTAAAATAGGCAAGGGAATAAAAGGAATGTCATATCAGCAAGTTATGACAACAGTCCAGGGCATATTGGCTTCATTTGCAGATCTTGGAGCTAAATACACCCTAGCATGTCAGTATGAATGAGGACACAACCAACAATTCATTTGGCAATAAGGCCTGCCCATCCTACAAGGAGCCAAAGCACTTGGAAGTAGTGTGGATAGTTACCATCTAGCATTCTTGTTCAGAGATATCAAATTGGATTCCACCTTCAACACACAACCCTTGCTGCAACTAGGATGGCACAGAACCAGGATTTACAGGAACCTGTTCATTATAGCAGTGAAATAAAAACTGGGGGGGTATACAAACTGCTGTGCTAGATATGATTGAAAGTAACAGCATTTACAGAGAATATTGGGCACACTGTGCATTGTACAGTGAGTGTCCCAATGTTGGGATAAGCAAGCTTGCATGCTTTAGTAGGGAGATGTCCCTTATAGCCAGAATTTGGGACACCCCTGTGCTTGTTTACTGTGATGTAACTTCCTTGACCAGGTGGTATTTCCCCCTTCTGCTACTTTTGTTAAGAGTTCTTATTCTCGTTTTGCATATTCTCCATTAAGATAGAGAGAGAGAAGCTTCCGCAGGCTTCTCTCCCAGATGATCCCAATCATAGACTACTACCTACATCTATCTTTTCTCTCCAAGCTAGTGCCTATGTTTCCTGAACATATGAAATGTTGTGAGTAAACATTCTTGATACTTTTTACCAAAGACTATCTCTGTTGCTTTTATTCAGCTGGTCTGTATGAGAGGAAGAGGGGATGGTTAATTCTCATTCAGCTTTGCTAAAAATAAGAGGTTTTTGCTAAGAGATAGAACTACTAAACTGTTTCTATCTCATTTAAACCCAATACCACATACTGAAATTAATATTGGAGCTACAAGGTACCTAAACTCCATTTTACACATATTAGAGCAAATGTCTGAGAATACACATTTGTACTTTGGACACTGCACCATTTGCAGTTTTGGATTAAAAAATGCTTACATTAGGTTATATATCAGCAAGTTGGGCCCTACTAATTTCTAAGTGGACACTCATTTTAACAGTAGCAGTAATTACAAGGAGCCTATAACTTGACCGCCATCTATCTTTACATACATAGCTTGCTCAAATGACAGATTTAGTAAAGAAGTAAAAATGAATATAGCAAGTGGGATATATAAGCACCATCCTTATTCATTCTGCACATGTTTTTGGGAAGGAACTAATCCATATTTGCACTCCCCTTTCTCCAGTCCTCAACTTTTGTTTTGTTTGCGTGTGTCTAAAATCTGGACACTTTTCCTTTTTTCCCCATCAGCACCACCACCATGAATTATCAACTCTAGGAATTAGGATGAAATATGTCTATAAATTGATTCACTGTAATTTACAGATTGCATATAGTAAAACAATTTTTATACTAGTAAACCATAGAATCTAATTAAAATATGTAACTACAGGGCAAAATTCCAATTTAAAATAATCTAGAGTTAAAATTAATATAAATTTAGGACTCAAACACTCGCATTATTTCCACATTCTTATCTATGAGTGCATTGAACTATTAGAAAAGTTCATATATTTCTGTAATCTGCCATATAGTGAAATAATGTTTGTTGGAAAAGTTGTTCAAACTTTAACCAAGTTGTATGGCAGTACCATCGTTTACTAATAGATTAAAACGCTGTTCCATGTAGTTTGTAGGCTGACTGAGCAGGGCCACTGATAGCCATGTTCCAGATACTATATTGCTTTCTCTTTCCCTAAAGACATGTTTATTATTTCTATTACTTAAAAACTGTTGTTGGTGTTTTGTTGCTTATTAATGATGTATTGTTTTTATTAAGATTGTAAACTGCTTTTGGTGCCTCCATTTTTGAGGTGGAAATGCAGGCTATAAGACAGCTAGACAGGTAGAAAAGCATTTCATCTTGGTTGTAGCCCCATCTTTTTTGCCAGAGCAACTGGATCAATGATGCTTCGAAATACTGTTCATGTATTACCAAGAGATGATGTTAGAAGCAGCTCTGCTCAGATTACTGTGTCCCTTTTGAAAAACAGAACATTACATGAAGAATTTATTCTTGCAGCGAACCAGCCATGGGCCATTAGTTGGAACCAGATTCTGGCCATTGCATGGCAACTGTCACGTTAAAAGTACTCCCTGCTAATTTAGAAAAGTTGCATGCATCCATGTGGAGCCTTGCATGACCATGATTCCTAAACTCTTCATAGTACATTAAGGGAATATGGATTTGAATTTATCATGGTCATCGTGCCTGAAATGTATATTTAAGTATTATCAAATAAGCATACTATCACATAAAATCTGTGAGAAACACATTTCAGCTGATCTGTGTTGGTCCTAAATCAGTGTCTGAAAGCAATTATGTTATACGTGAGGGTTCACAAACTGAAGCTGAATCCAAACAAGATATTGGTTGGTTTTTTAACTTTAGGTAAAATTTCTCGTTATAGGGGGCAATCCAAACCACTGACCTTCCTCCACTTAATGGAGTGGTGTGGCCACTTGCTGGATCCACAGTTCTACTATTTGCTCCAGTCAGGATGGAAGGGCAGGGAAAGGAAAAAATGCTTTCATTGCCCCACCACCTCCCAGTATAGTGCAGCGAAGAGGCTCCAAAGAAAGATGGCTTGTTGCCATCATGCTGTTTGAACTGTCACATGGATCATGCAGATCCAGGCAGTGCTGGGCAGGAGGACACCTTCGCCTCATTCTGGCATGCAAGATTGGGGAGGGGGGATTAATTGTTGTTAGGTAGGATTGTCTGATGGAAACATGAAGGTTTGCAATCTAGAAGTGTTTTTGGATACCAGGGATATGATACACAAGTTGCACCCTACATACAAGACAGAGGCAACTTCATGTATCATCTGTTGCAGTGTTGGTTATGTGGCGATGCCCTTGAAACTGTTTGGAAACCACAACTATAGTGTTGCTGCAGTCTTTACAGGAATAGACAAATGGAGCATGCACTGACTGCCTTTGATTTTTAGGGCAGAATTCAAGGCTGGTAATTAGCCACAAAGCTCAAGTAGGTGGTTGGACCTTTTGTATGTAAATGCCTGCATCCATAGGAATTCCCCCCTCCCTACAGAGATCTGCTCTAGACTTCTGATTAAATCCCCATCTTTCTGGGAGATTATTAAGATATAGAATAGGTCCTCTTCAGTTGAGGTACAATGACTCCAGTATTTCGTCATCTTTGCACAGTTTTATAAGACACATCAAACACTGAGAAAGCAGTGGCTGGAAAGAGTTGCACTTACAAGACTGCATTTTTAAATGCTTAGCTTAATCTTTGTGTATTTATGGTGATTTATATCAACTTCCACAGAGATGCAAAGGTTAAATTTAAAACAAATAATAAAACACACACAAACAGCAACCACAATAAAGACCCATTCTGAATTTTGGTGAAATTTGTTAAAACACAAACATCTGTTGAAATTTTTGCCAAATTATTCAAGGGAAAATCATATAGTGACACAGATAGACTCAAAGACTCAAAGGGAATAACTTCTCAGGATTCACCAGTATGGGATTTGGGATTTCCCCAGTATTGGCTAAAGCAAATATGTGGTACCTTTGGCCTTCCAGATGCTGTTGAACATCCACTCCCAGTAGCCCCAGTAAGCACAGCCAATGGTGAGGCATGGTGGGAGTTGTAGTTCAGCAACATATGAAGGGCCAAAGGGCCCACCCTCGGTAAAGGCAAAGTTAAAGTTAACTGTAGAAATTTAGTTAATAGCAAGTTGGAGAGGGGGTATATATTCAACCTACCTTGTAAGTAAAAATTCATACGTGATTTAGGGCACAGTCCAGTGGAATCTGGGAGGGCATCCCAGGGGCCACAGGATAGAATGGATATCCCCTTGGCCTGTGGAAAGGAAAGACCCTCTTTGTGATTGCAGAAACATCTGCAGTCAGCCATCCTCCTCTGCTCTGATTATTATTTATCATTTATAATTAAATAGGGGAGGGGAAAAGGGGGCATGCTGGGGCAAACTGTAGGAGCCCTTGGATCCACATGATCCTAAGCTCCCTTGTTCTCCTGGTACATCCCTCACCACACAGAAAACCTATACCAGCTCTAAAACTGGTATAGTCCATTTCCCTTCCAAATACAAGTATGGGTGGGAAATGTTAAGCTGACCAAAGACGAAAAAGGACCCCATCACCCTGCCAGAGCAAGCCCATTAGTACTCTGAATTTGGAAGTTTGTGTGCCTTCAGTTCTCCTTCCACAGCAACGTAGCACTGGCCTGTTAAGTAATGAAACCGATGTGTTAACCATAGGAATGTTAATTCTTCCTCCTAGGAGGAAGGGCGGGATATAAATTTAATAAATAAATAATACAAAGTGTAATGCACACATAACAGTTTGATGTTAGATATATCTTTTGAACACCCAGAGTCTGTTGGTTTATATCAATAACAAAACTGAATTTTCTGCTACATGAAAAATGCATGCATTCTTCAAAAAGTTTTAAGTAAATTATCATTAAAAATCTCTCTTGTAAGCCTTAATTCATAAAGCAGGATTCTGTATTTTTATTTTCCAGCAGTCAGAGCGCACACTGAAATTTCAGCCATTGCTTATACATTCAATACGTTTCATTTTTTTAAAAAAAACTGTCTTAGAATACATTTTAAATGGTTATTATAAACTCCAAATAAATTCACCATAAAGAAAAAATGTAAGAAGTAAATCCCAATCTGCCTCTTATATAAATAAATCCCATCTCAAAATAGGTTGTTCAGCATGAGCATGTATCTTTTAATTTTATCATACTTGCAATCATAAAATCATTCATACTTCAATTTAACAGTTACCAACTTGTTCATTGTAAAGCGCCAAGTCAATAATGGTTAAAAGAACTGCTGCTATATGCAACTTATAAATAATTGTGTTATTTCAATAACCAGGTTACAGCTGGTGAAGATTTTGAAACTGAAACATCTGGGATTGTTATCACTGGAACTGTGAAAAAATGGGCAACTTTTTGTTCCTGTGCTTCCATTTGCTTATTATAATTTTGCATCATCTCATGTTTAGATAATGCTAGCAATCAAAATGCAGCTTTGTATAAATCTAACAAGAGTATGCAAATAGCACATAAATATGAGTTAAATCCACATTTTGCTCCTGCTGGAGACGGGAGCAGGCAATCTTTGCCAGTTTCCCCCTTCCCCCGGGATTTGGGAGACCCCATGGAGGTGGCACTGAGGTGAGGGGAAAATCAGAAAATATTACCTGCAATCTACCAGCAGGTTCCCATCACTCGATGTGGATAGAGCCTTTTCTTTGGCAGATGTCTGGATCCAACCCTACACTAATAGTGTATTTTGCCAGCATCTACTGTAGCTGGAACATAGCAAGCTGGCTTATATTGAGTCAGACCATTGGAACATCCAGCTCAGTATTGTCCACACTGACTGGCAGCAGCTCTCCAGGGTTTCAGACAGGGAGCATTCCTGGCTCTAACTGAAGAAGCTCGGAATTGAACCTGGGACCTTCTGCATACAAAGCAGATGCTCTTACCACTGAGCTACAGCTTATCCCCAAGGATAGGTGAGAACAGGGACTGATCCTTACTGCAGTCTGTTTTGAGAACACATACAATTATCACCTGATGTATTGAAATAGCTAAAAGGTACTTTAACATCTTTAATTTTGAGAAATGTGAGAAATTATTAAAATGCTGCCAATATTGAACCTTCAATATTAAACCTGAGAAGACTTTATAACTTTGTTGTTTCTTGATTAAATGAATAAGCTCTTGATTATTTTTTATATAAGTCCCTTTATAATATTACAAAGGCCTTTGGGTATATGAAATAAAATCACTCTGCTACAGTAATGGGCATTATAGCACAACAATCCATTGGTTTTTTCACACATCTACTGCTGCCTCTGATGTGATACCCTTTCCAATACTAAAACCTTAAGTTTAATTCAGTGAGCATGTATTTCCAATTTGCAAGGCAGTGGATCTTGTTGGGCTTCACAACTCACTGCTTGTGCCGCTGTCGCTGAAGCAATCTTTAGAATAGAGCAGCCAGAAAATACAAATTTGGCTGAAATGTACACACTCAAAGGGAGCCTATATCCATGGAAAACAGGAGCAGAACAATACTGACTGTGATGTCCTTTTCAGTTCCAAAGGAAATAAGCCCATGAACAACAGAGCTGCTCCATCTGTTCCTATGACTTTCAGTGAACTAAGTGGGGAGCGAAACAGCTGGCCAAAGTACATGTGAAGATGCCACTTCCTGGTCCAAAATACATACAGATATTGGCCGTGAGTACAAAAGTTTGTCCCCAAACCTAGAGTTCAGATATACTCACAGTAATTTCTCCGTGTTTTATCACGAAATCCATAGAATTTCCTCACGTATATCCATACACACTCACCACACAAACATGTTTTATCATCACCATATTCCTGATTTCTCAAGAATCCTGCATCACCTAATTTATTTCAAATACAAATAATTACACAAATTGATACTTTCAAGGTTTGTACAAAAGCATCTATTTTACTTATTTACATTTTTAAATTGATGAAACTGGGAATTCAATTGCTTTTTTTAAAAAAAAATCAACAGAGTAAAATGGACAGTTCTCTTATTGTAAAATAAAGTAATACTGTATCACTACTGAAATAAATCTCCTTTACCAGTATTATAGTGGATTTTATGAACTGTAAGACGAAGAAAGCATATGGACCTCAGGGGAAAAAATACTGTATCAAAAATGCATTCCAGCAGCTTTCTAGTATTCTCTCCCTGCCCCCAAATATTTTATTTTTTTAGTTGATATATAAGTATCCTGGACTTTCTACCAAAGGTTATCAGATTTCTAGACTCACTTGCAAATCACACAATGTACTCTTTAAAAAAAAAGAGCAGATCATCAGTTTTATTTGAATACCAAGGTCCTTTTCCTGACATTGTTAAAATAAAGACAGAACTACAGAGACAGAATCCAGTATAATTAGTTTCCAACAATAAAATTTCTTCGAACACTGTTGCAAAATTCCTTCTACTGAAATGCTTTGCTACAATAATAAAAAGCATACATTACATATAAAAAGATACCAGTGTACTAAAAGTGACAGAAGTGAACTAGCAAATCCTTCAAAGCACATAGTATATAAATGACTAGCATTTAAAAACACCTCCTATAAAATGTAGGCCATATACATTTATAAATCGGTGATCTTTCCCAACTAAAGCAATGATAGTTTTCAAATAATTCTGTTGCTCTGTACAGCCTGAAAGCATAGTTCAAACTTGGCTTAAGTTTGACTTGTTTTGTCTGAACCGAACACAGCTCATCCCAGCAGCTGATAATTCCTATGGCAAAATTATGTCAAATAAACCATGACTCAGTGTTCAACTGCAATGTGAATTATGAACAGAACCACTTTTTGTATCACAATGAACCTTATTTATAATTTGAAATTAAATTTTAAGATTATTTATCAATGCAAAAATTGTAGGAACAAATCCCTATCCGTCCTTCCTTCCTTCCTTCCTTGACAGGGGGTTGTGTCCAACTAAGTCCAACTCACAGGAGACCCAGTGAAATTAATGAACCAAAATTAGCCATGTCATTAACTTTAATAAGTCTACTCTGAGTAGGAGTAGCACTGAATATTATTACCCTCGGACACTAACTTTTGCAGTTTTCCTATCTTGTAAAAGTGCAGCTGAGCCATTAATTTCATAATGAATGTGTTTGCAGGTGCAGATCTAAGGACTGTTTTCCCTGCAACTCAGATGGTTATGTAAACAATGTTATATAGTACAAACCGAAAAACAGCGGAATTTATTGATTAAAAATAATTAAGAATATCCATTAACTTAAACAAGGCTATTAAACTCCTCAAACAGTTTTTGGAACTATCCTTATTATGCTACTTATAAAGTTAGCACTGTTAGGCATTATTGCTTACATACAGTACATCATATGCCTCCTGATACAAAGCAGTAATGTGATCTGTTTATATACAAGGTACTTTTTTCCTTTTTTTAACAAGCTGTAAAAACATTACATACTTTACAGACAATACAAATTCCCACATTGGTACTCAAGTCTAACAAATGGAATGCAAAACATTAATAAAACATAATATAGGAAGACTGACAGCAAGTCCTTGATTGTCAAGACACATTTATATTTTATATATAAACTCTTAACTGTGCAGAATCAAAGATTCAATCATAGGTACATCCTTATTTGATAACTCATATTTACAGAACAATATTGCGTAAAAAAATAAAATAAACATTTACACATTTTTTACCTTTCTATTCACCGGGATAAAGAAAGCAAGAAACAACTTTGAGAAAGGTTTGCTTGCTTCGGTTTGTGTTCGCTACCAGAAGATCTCTCTCTCTTTTAAATTATTATTGAAAAGCGGAGCAATTATTTTATGTAAGTATAGCAAAGCAATTAGAAAATTTCCCTGAAACAAAGTCATTTGGAAAAAAATGAAAGTTAAAATTTTAACATAATGATGCTTTTCATTGATTTCAATACTTTCTCAGGACTTCCCCCCCCAAAGGAATAGTTAAATGTGCTACATACCTAACAAACATGCATTAGCAAAAAATTAAGCATTTCCAAAAGTCACAAGGCTTCTGTTGAGCAGAGTTTAAGAAAACAAAAATAATTTGTTTTATTAGTAATATCAATTGGAAAATTACATTTGAGTTTTTACCAACCAAAATACCCAGATCACGAGCACATTTCTGCCTTCTAATGTTTTGAACTATATTCTAAGAGCTACTCCCCAGCAACTTGCTAAAGAGTTTAATGTCAACCCAACAAAATTTTAGGTGGCAATCTTACAAATACAAAGCAGGTTAATACTGAAATATTCAAACAGGCTGATCTTGGATCTATTGTAGATCCTCTTCAAATATTTATGAAACATGATAACACATCATAAAAAATAATCTAAAGAAACATGGGACTATGTTGTATCCATCCAAGCAAAACTTTCTCAGAAAACAAACCAGAAAACTTGGAAATGAAATCCAACAGGTATACTAAAAACGCATTAATTCACATTAGTGACTTGAAAACCCATTTTAAAATCACAAAATAAATAAGCAAACAAAAGCAGGCATATAACATTACAATGTATATCATTCATTTTGACAACTGGTTTAATTTGCAAATATTTATACATATGTTCTGCAATATGACAGTCATACTTTCGTAAGACCTCAGCTAAATGACTTAACGCCACTGAAGACATCCTCATTTACAATCACCAAACTTTCAGGCTTTCACTGTACTTTCTCTGAAGTGCTGACTCCCTCCAAAACCTTAGCCATCTGCTATACCTGGGAGTCTGTAATAATTGTTTAAACTAATTTCAGGGAAGACATGAAGAGGTTATCCATCATAAATGAAAAATGAATCCTTCTACACTATTATTCAAAACTATAATACACTGCAGTACATGATGCTACTGTTTCTCTGCAGATAAATGGATAAATCAATCTTGATCAATTGTTTACATTGAATTATTAAAACCAAGAGAAAAGTGGCTACTTCAGCTTTAAGCCTCAAAAGCCAATTCTTTAGTAACATGATTATATTCATAGTAAAAGGAACAGTAAATTAGTGTTAAAAGGGACACTCAGACCCAGCATACACCCAAAATAGGAGCTGTTAAAGATTGAAACAATGAAACTAAACAGAACATTTGCAATGAAACCTGATTTCAAACAGATTAAGTGAACTGAATTGCAAATAAAACATTTGAGTTTAACAGGACTGTAGGACCACAGCAGAGATGTCCTAAATTCACTTTAATGAAGCATTATTAATAAAGTATTTCTATTAACACTGTCTCCAAACATGTATAAAATAGGCTTGTGAGATAATTAACAAGGCTTAAGATGTATCTTCATAACTTTTTTTCTGCAGGAGCAGGTTGTTACATCATTTCAGTGGGAAGGATCACAGATGGAGGTTCTGCTCATGTTTGAGATATTCTATACTCAAGTGCTTTTGTGCCGCCACCCCCTTGCTGTAGCCCCTCATGGTCCCAATAAGTCCCTCTCAAATTTTTGGGATACTAGAGAACAACACTCCCTCAATGCAGTGAAAGGAACAGCCATAAGAAGAGTAAGTATAGAGAGCTCTGCTGCAGCTATAGATGTTTGACCAAGGACATACTTTGGATCCTACCTGTAGCTCTTTCAATTTCTTTCTGTTCATTTTTTCATAATGGATACTTTCAGATAAGCATCCTCTTGTTTTCTTATTGTATGGTTTATTATTTTATTTTTATTGTATCCAATTGGGTTCCTTCACTCACAGAAGGGTATTTGATGCAGAGGATGCTTCCGTGAATGAAGGATGGGAAAGCCATTTCACTTATTACCCCTTTCATCTGAGCCCGCAGTCTGCTCAGAGAGAATGCAGGGGGCTGCAGGAAAAAAGATACAAAGGAGAATTCCCCCCTAAATTGCCTTCCTCACTCTTCCATTCATGGAAATCTTTCCTGGGCAAAGAAACTTCCATAAGCGGAAAACCACAAGTGGATACTAGCTACTGATTGTGTGTACATCTCTCACTTGCCACTGTCTGAACCACAAGTAAATGTTAACTGAAGGCACAACAGAGCCCTCAAACATTGTTCTGTAATACTTAGTTAAATAGTTGAAATTAAAATATAGTATGTGCTAACTGTGCTAGTGCAGAAGCAAACAAAAAAAATGGAAAGATTCATTATTTAGAGGTTTTCATGTGTGGGTATTAGTAACAGCACTATTTTGGCTTGACATCTCAGTTTTATTTACCTACTTTACTATGAACCAGTGGGCAATTTATAATGAGTAATAGGATATAACATCTTATTGCAAAGATAGCTTGTTTATGACCCACTGCAATAAACAATGCATTTTGTGACCTATGAGCTTGTAGATCTAACACATATGTCTTGGCTACTGCAGTACCTGTCCATGGGTTTTATGTATATTCTAAAATGGGCCTGAAATTGCACAGCTGGAACAAAGGAGAACACCCAGTGCCAAAATTAGGAGTTCCATTTTAATCAAAAGTAAGAATTGCAATTTTGCTTCCCTTAACCAAATTCATTGAGGGAGGGAGGTATCATTTGGGTTACCTTTGAGAGATGGTAAGCAGGCCTGATGCTCTAAATTAATATATGCATCCATCTTCTCTGCCTAAATGATTAGTATATTTGGCAAAAATGTATCTACGTTCCCATCACTCAGCCTTTGGGTAAAACACTGCCTCAAGATTACCTTAAAACAACCCATTAGCGAACATATAAGAGGATGAAATCAAAAGCTTCAGTTTTTAAGAAAAGGTTTTCCCAACATTTACGTTAAGTCAAACCACACCATGTTAAAACTGTATACAGAACTAAGCATTGCACCACACTGTATAACTCAAGACAATCTACTATTAAAACAAGGGAGAGGGATAAAGTTTGCAGTTAATTGTTTTGTGAAATGCAGTAAGAGTTTGACAATTTATCTTTTGGTCACTGTCCTCGGTCACTAGCTCAAGTTGGCAAAACTGCAGTGAAACTGTTCATTAAGGTAACCTTTCAGTTGTTATGTGATAATGATGCAGCCACATCAAACCTAAAAGTCTAAAATAGTTTTATTTTTTGAGAAAGAAAAAAGTTGAAAAGAATCTAAGTGCTCTAATGTTAATTATTGCAGATTTGTAGGATGAAGCACAATTTAACTCTTAAATCCTGGAGTTTCATATAAACATGAAAATGGGAATGTCTTCTACAAAGCATTTTAGCTAAAACCTAACTATCTTGATACCTGTTATTTGGAGATAAAAACATAAAGAGTTACATTCAGCTTCAAAGGTACAAAGAAATATGCAATACTTCAGGAATGAAGTAAATACATTAATTTTAAGTATTTTGCCTTTAAAGTACTTTTAATTAAATCAGACATTTAAATAGAGGAGTGCATCTAGAAAACATCATTACCTTTCTCAAAGTGTTGTAAAAGGAAATGCAAAGAAACCAAGAATGAGTATTATGTGTATTACTTTTTAAGAACTGATAAAATGGATTTTTTCCTCAGAATGCATTATAGTTTAGCCATAATCTCCTGACATTTAAACTTTTAAGTTTATTTCATTTGTACAGTCTGTTCATGTTCCCTGCTGAAGTGCAATGGCTAGACTAATTAAGAAATTCCAATATGAATAATCTCATAATTATCATTCTTCCCCCAAAATCAATGTTACCAAACTAAGAAATTATTATAGGAGAGACATCATATCTGGATTTTTTTGGTTTGGTTTGTCTTCTTTAAATCTCAACATAGCAAGCTCTTGATCTCAAACAAGGAAATAACCACCTGCCTTTTCAGTGGACACCCACATATAAGGCAATTCATAAAGAATGGTGACTAACCACACACAAAAAAAGCAGTTGCCAATACGCTGTACCAGCTCACTTTTTTGTTATAACACAAGGCCTTAAATCTGTATAGAACTCCAGCTTATACAGAAAATGCTCATTCTTCACAGACCCGTGCTAAAGTGCCAATGTTATTTCTACAGATTTTCTTAGCCAAACGTCTGGCCTGTTGTAGCATCAGGTGAAGAGTTCATTCCAGCTCGAGCATCATTTACATTCACCAAAGGAAATTCGGGGAATTCAGCACTTGGCCCTGGTCCCCTCAGGTTCACTTGCCCATTAGCAGTGTTAAACTGAGATGATATTCCAGCTCTTGTTCCATGGTACTGAGCCCTGAATGGTTGCTCAAAGGAACCTATTTGATATGCTTGATGGACAGGCTGTGCTTCAGCTTTCTTCTGAGAAGTTACTTGATCCAAAAAGTCCTGGGTAGAGGACGAGGAAGAATGATTTGGTTCATCACCTGAAAAGGGAAAAGAGTGCTGGGAATCACCAACAATAAGTCCAAAATGAGACTTGTCTGGAGTTGTTCTTAATGGAGAGTTCATTCCTGATCGAAAACTGTTGACAGGTATAGATGCATAGACCTGCTTGTCTATAGAAGAGAATGCTGTTTGCCCTGTAAGAGTCTGGTTGTCATTCACAAAATTAAGGCTTGGGTTGTTCAAATAGGCATCATTTTGGCTAGTTCTGTCCAAAGCTTGCTGAAGAAACTTAGAATATTCCTGTAACATACTCGCTTTATCAGATGAGGAACCTTGAGAGCTTGTTGCAACATTTTCAGTTTGTGTCACCTCCGACACCTCAGAAGAATTTATTGATATACTCGAGGTCACTTCAGTATCACCCACATTGAAAGCTATTTCATGCTGGCCATTAGCTTTATGGGAATAATGGTCTAAAAGAGTTTGAAGTACCTCATCTGGAATTACATTTTTGTCATGGTTGCCTTTAATTTCCACATTCAGTCCTGATGTATCCAATATTGATGCTGTGCTACCTTCATCTATGACGCTTGCAACAGCAGCTTGTGTGACTGACGGTTGGGAGGCAATGGTGCCTACGTTCAAGGCATATTCTCTGCTATTACTATTAGCTGCTTGGAGATACCGCCTTTTCTTTAAAAACTGCATTGCATCATCATAGTTTGTGCTGCTGTGTACAGGTTTACTGGGGCCTTCCTGTAAAGTATCAACTTGGTCAATGTCAGCATTGCCTTCAGAGTCCAACAGGCCTTGTTTATCCACAAGATCAAATGCATACTTAGAAACCTTGCTGTCTTCATAGGAGGCTAAAGATGAAATGGTCTGACTTTGCTCCAGTGACTGTTTTAGGCTCCTCTTACTGTTAACTTTTTTAAGCACCAGTTTCGGTGGGTGTATTTCTCCAGAATTTGCTTCTTGCAAGTGCCCTCCACTGACACAAGAATGCGGTAGCTCAACTGCATATTCGGCCACCATATATTCATCTTTTATCTTAGTACTGCCAGCATACAAAGGCAAAAAATCATTCTTATCTTTCTTATGCTCAGATTTATCTATCCCACTTTCTTTGTCCAGCCCAGAAGATTTCAATTTCTCCGTTTTTTGCCTTTTTTTCTTTGGCAAAGAGCTGTCTTTCAAAGGCATAGGGAAGCCTTGATCTTCATCAGGAGTCAAGAGGCCAATTTTGGTGGCACTTCTGTTGGGTTTCTTGTCACGGTTCTCATGGCACATACGTTTGTGTTTCAATACACGGTCAGTCCTTGAGAAGAACTGCAGAGGATATTTTTGATTAGAGAAAAAATAGCAGCCTTCCAGCCAATTCACATTTTTTGACATGGTAAAGTTGTCATAAGCCAGGGTGGGAAACTTTTTTCAGCTTGAGAGTCACATTCTCTCATGGAGAATATTCCCAGGGCTGTATGCCAGTGGTGGGTAAAGCAAGAGGCAAATGGGGGACAGATCAATGGATGCGATTGTTACCTTTGTAGACTACATTCCAGCCACACAAAAGTCAGAGGTTTCTACACTCACCCACTCACATCTCTCCACCCACCATCAGGGCAAGCAAGAGTCATTATGAGTTCAAAGGCACATTTCAGTCAGGCAAAAGGACATGAGGAGGGCACGGAGGAGGGCTGATGAGAAGTATGGTCTGGGGAGAGGGTTTGGTCTAGAGAGAGAAGCCTGGAGGACTGCATTTTGCCTCGAGCCTGAGGTTCCTCACTCCTGGGCATAAGTAATTTTGCCAGCATGGTAATTAAAAAATTCCCACATGGGACTAAGGATTGTATAGTCACAGTGTGAAAACCTTACTATGTCAGATGATGTGAGAGTCAGTATTCATATTCAAACAAATTCAGTTATTTAAAAACTCAACCCTTTATTCAAGATTAATAAAACCCACAACAAATGCACTGTATAAGGATCCCTCCTGACAGTTCACATGCCCACAGCTATGGGAAAGGTAAGACAAAAGGACAGAAACCTGCAAGACTAATCCAATTAGCTAGCATTAATTTGTCTCAGAGTCTCTGTCCTTATTAACTCTTTTGGATAACAAAAACTTTGTTTCTGAATAGGTAATATTCTCTTCATACTGGAGAACCATAATTTCTTTCAGATAGAAGAGAAATCATTTTTTAAAAATCTTTTTGATTAAATCCACAATAAAGAACATGGTATTTAAAAGACACACCAAAGTTGCCCTTACCCCAAGATGTACACATTAAGATCACCTAACATAATTTTGGCAAAACAGATTCATCATTTTGTCTATCTTAATTTGTCTAAGATACAAATCTGTATTACTTGGAATCACAACTGTCAAATATTCCAAATAGATTTCTTTAAACTCCCTTCTTTCTCCCCTTCCCAAATTACCTGTAAGCAGTATTCACACTGGTAAGGCTTCTCTCCACTATGAGTTCTCTTGTGCCTTTCCATGTGATACTTCTGTATAAATCTCATGCCACATTCATCACATCGAAATGGTTTCTCGCCTAAGAATAAAAATGAAAAGAGAAAGTACTGTTTAAGAAAAAAAGTGGCGGCGGGGGAAGGGAGAAAACACAGCGCCATATAGTTTTACCCAATTACAAGGTATTACTTTGGTCTGAGAAGTAAACAAGCTATAGGTCTGACCACACACCAATAATTTTTCATATTGCTCATCACTCCAAACATGTTAAAAGAATCACACAAATATTGGGTACAAAATCAAATAAAAATAGAATACCCTGTCAAAAAAAGAAAACAATGTCCCAACATTCATAACAATCAGAACTATAAGAAAACAAATAATGTTGAATAAATTTCCCTTTTCATTCCAATATTTTGTTGCCAATACATACTTCAGAAATAGGAAAGTGAGAAAAATGGTAGACAAAAGCTCCTCAGATGAATTAGAAGGCTTTGTTTATGAAGAGAATGAATTTTGCATGCCCATCTGACTAACTTGTCTCTGTTTTATGCATATTAAAGTGTTGCTGTTATTATTTAATTTTTAAATAATTCCTTATTATTTCCTTTTTTAGCATCTTTGTAACAAGATAAAGTAAGTAAATTAAAACTAGGTATAGTCAGTTGCTGACTTAGAGCAATAAATATCCTGTCCATATATGTATTTAGCCAGTATGAAAGATAAATGAACCTCGGTCCCACATCCTGGTTCCCTAGCCCTTTCCAGAGAGAAAGTATCATCTGGCTAGCGCAATAACAGATTTATCTATACCAGGGATCTCCTTGAACCTGCTTTCTGTTCCTGGATGGAAAGCAAATAGTGTACAGATAAACTACATAAAACATTCTAACTGGGTAAAGAAATAAAGTCTGTCTGTGGTCAAAGAATAAAAGACACAAAAGAGGTAAGATAACTATGCCATAGTGGGAGGCAGCATCCTTCCAAATACCAGTTGCTGGAAACCATAGGAGAGAAGCGTCTTTTTGTACTCAGGTTCTGCTTGTGGGCTTCCTGCAGGCAACTGGTTGGCCACTCTGAAAACAGGATGCTGGACTAGATGGGCCACTAGCCTGATCCAGCAGGCTCTGGATGTGGTTCTGAAGTCTCCTTTATGTATTAAATTACTTGTTTTGTTAGCATTATTGATAAGTGTTGCAGCAATGGGTTAGAGAAACTTAACTGGGCTCCTTACTCTTAAAAAGACTAAAATAAATAAATAAAATAACTAATTAAAATTCAGCTTGCAGACAAAATATTAATTTATACCAGCAATTAATTCTTTATAAAGGCTCAGGCTATTTGTTACTTAATATCATAGCTTGTTCCATAATTTTGTTTTAAGACAAATAGCACTTAATATTAGGTTCCAATAACACATAAAACATCTTCATTTTTTATAACTTCCACTTCCTTTATCTATTGTTTCAGTCTATCAAACAGTTAGGCTAAAGTTACTTTTATTTAAGCCACTGATGTTAAATCCAAGGATTTCAGTTCACGTGGGGCTGCAGTTCTCAGAAAGTCAAAATGATTTTGTTTCTGCAGAAGCATCTTGTCTACCCTAGCCTCTGACACAGTCTAAAGCAGAACTTCAAATTCTCCCACAAATCTTTCTTGTTTCATAAATATTCTTCGGGCCACAGCATTATATGTTTCAAGTACTCAAACCCAACCGGCAAGCAGTACCACCTACATGGTTATAAACCAGATCAAGCCTACATATAAAATATCTTAAAATTATAAGACATTAAACTGACAATTACAAGAAACAGACCATCAAGCTCTTAGGCCCAGTTCAAACAGAAGATTAAACCATGGCTCATTTAGCTTAACTCTGGTTTGACTGCACATGCAAACCCAGCCAGGCTCATTAAACATGGTTTCTTTGAGACCAAGAAGCCAGGATGGAAAAGCACTGATTGAAATTGGGTTGTGAATCTCTTGTATTCAAGATTTTTTTTGTTATATCTGAACTCAGTATTTTGGTTTAATCTTAGTCTGTTGCATACCTCCATTCCTGTTGCCCATCTGGCTACAGAGACAAGATGGAAGAATTGCTAAATCTACCCCAACCCAAACTACAACTGTGTCACAATCACCCACCCCAACCTCAACTATATTAATAAAATGTATGCAAAGCAGATAACTCAAAAGGATGAACCAAGCCACAGATTCTAGTCACGTCACACATATGCATTGCCTGCTATGGAATTAAGAATGTAGAAGGCATTCTAGAAATATTTATCCAATTTTTAAAGTGGAATAAGGAAAATATCCTCAGAAACTAGTTCATAATGGAATAATTTCGGGGGGGGAAGTATTTCACAGAACATTTTCCATTGCTGAAGTTGCATTCCTTCATGAAATCAGTAACATTATGAATAGATACAATACCAATTAAATTGGGAAGTTTATATTCTGTTAATAATCATACAGTATAATACAAAAAGATAAATTCTGTATTAAAATAGTAATAACATTACTTCCAGTTTCTGATTTATTTATTCTGCCCATTTTCAGAAACATTTATTTTATTGCAGTTTTTATTTACATATTATGGGTTGTATCCAACCAAGTTGTCCTATTTGCACAAGGATTTTTGCTTACACAATAGAATTTCCCTTCCCTCTCCTCCTGTTATGCCCCCCCCCAATCTGTTTGGGTTTTCTCCCAACCCTCCGTAGTAGATTGAGGGTCATCAGAAGAGGAGGGGGAGGCGAAATTCTAGTGTGCAAGTGGAAGTCCTGCACTAATGGTCATCCCATGTAGTTTTAATTTTGCACATCATCTCAAGACTGTTGTGAGGTGGTATAAAAATCTCTTAATAAAATAAACAAATAGCGTAATTAATAATATATTAAAATTAGAGACAATTGCCACATGTCACCTCTTCTCCTGATGAATAAAAGGTAAAGATAGCAAATCCCCTCAGGATGCAGAAGGGAAATAAGCTCAGCAGCAAAGACAGTGCTTTCTAGCCTAGTGACATGCAGGGGTAGATGATGACTAGGCCAACTACGAGAACCAATCAGTGATATTTTCCCAGGGGAAAGCTTTGGAGTACTATATGCCTTCAAGAGAGTGTCTCACACCAAGTGCTACTTGAGGTTCTGTACTACCACAGTAGTTTTCCGTTGCCTAAGGTAGATAAACCGCCTTGGGCTCCTGCCAGGAGGAAGGGCGGGATATAAATATAATAATAATAATAATAATAATAATAATAATGATGATGATGATGATGATGATGATGATGATGGAGCTTTTCAATCTATTTGGGGGGGCACATTATAAATTCTCCTGTTCAGAATAAAACAACTGTATGAACTGCAGAATTGTTGGTTTCTATAGCCCCACTCCAGGTCACAAGATACCAGTAGAACATTTCACACTTTCATTTTGGTTCTTTAATGAAAGTGTTTTCTTAAACCAATTAGCATTATCTGGAGAGATTTGGCACTTTGCAAAGCACGCACACAAACTTTTCAACAGTTAAAAAACAGAATTCACAGGAAGCAAGGAAGAAAATGAGCAAGACTGAACCATCAACTTTGACACATAGCTTTTAGTCTAAAGGTCAGTTTTAACGTAATTCCTAAATTTTCTGCTTCAATTATTGTGTGAGCTTCAAGTTGTGATTTATGGAGGATGGGCTTTCAAAAGAAATCTCCATGATAGCAAAGAAACATATGCCATTTGTCCTCTCCAAGGTTCATAAAACCCAGGAAATTAAAGCTACTGGCTATTTATAATCACGTCTTCCAAGAAGTGAAGAGTAAATTCCAATTTTTTAAAATGAAAACCAAGGATGAGTTGTTTTCTATGTGATTTTTCTGTCTAAAATGAAGTTAACCCATAGACACACACACTCAAATGTGTTTTGAGGTATTCGTGAAGGCTCCAGGATTTTAAAACCAACAGAACTTGGAAAGCTCTGGACAAATATGACTATCAAACAAAGCCTAAGTGTATCTGAGAGACAAGATATCTAAAGGCCAAAATATTCCAATTGTAGTGGAGTCCCTTAACAGAGGACAACATTCTAGAACACGAGTGGACTGACTTCAGACCAGTGTGATCTGTTTTTTAAAAGATACTAGCATCACATGATTCACCAATATATTCTACACTTGCAAAGTAAGAAGGCTTTCCCAAAATTTCTTCATAGGTAGGGCATAAGTAATCTCTGTTAAACGATCCCTGAGAATCCAGTTCTTACTTAAGAACGTAAGAAGTGTCTTTCAGGATGAGATCAAATCCCATGAATCCCAGCAACTAGAAGTTGCTAGGTTGTCCTCCAATCTCACCAGAGTTCCACCAGTGGATGACAGTCTATTAAAAATGTAGTGGCTAGCAATGGATCATCCACTGCTAGCTACACCTAATAAAAAAGGACACAAGGCTCACAGATCATCTGTTCTAGAGAGGTAGAAAAGGAAACTTTTCAAAACATTCCTCAATGTTCTGGCCACTAATACAGAACAAAAGAGAAAAAGAAGAAGAAATCATGATTTCTCCATGATTTCATCTCTTGGCTCTCTTCTATCTTATGCATAGATATGACTGTATGTTCAGAAAGAGAGGAAGATAAAACCCTAAAGGACTTGAATGCTAGGAATTAGTGGAACTAGTGAAGAGTCAGTCTTTAATTGTTTTTCCTATTTACACCAGATCCCAAACCACATCACCAACATATCAGATGTCATTTTAAGAGAGAGATCATAACTCAATGGCAAAACATCTTCAGATTTTTTATATTGTTTTTTTAGGGTCAGGTAGCAGGTGATGCGAAAATTCTGTGCCTAGGCCTCTGCAGAGCTAATGCCAGTCAGATAGAGTGTCAAATTATTACACATTATATGGAATTTGGTATAATTTTCCCATACTTTTTAAAAAATGAAAAGCAGCTTCTGGAGGCTACAAATGAGCAAAAGAAAGGTAAGGGGAAAGAGATTACCCTGCCAGCTCTTTTTCATCCTAACATCTCCCCCATTCTGTTTTCCCTAATGAAACAGATCCCCATATTTTGTCCCTTGCAGAGAGAAAATTAGTTTGAGGGGACTATTTAAAATGAAAACGTCTGCAGGAAAAGGATTAATGTTCCTCCTCCACACCTCCCTGTCCTTTGCTTCTGAATGTATCTTACAGTGATGACTCATTTAAAGATAAACAGTGAGGAATGTTACATATCTTTATAAAGTGTAGTTTGGATAACAGACTCTGGAATTACAGCTCTCTTTTCTTTTTAAAGCATGTTTCTAATCCTTAACTTTCCCTTCCAAACTCCCAGTGCTCTATCACAAATTATCAATCTCATGAATCCTGGATCTAGTCCCTTTGAATCCCACCTTTGCTCCCATGCAGAAGTCTTCCATTCTTCTCCAGTGTCATACTTTATCGTTAAAAAGTGATGATAAATTGTGCAAATTAACCTAATGCATGCATTTAAAAAATATAATCCGCATGAGTTATCTGAGTGAGTCTAACTGATTTTCATGGATAACACTAAGAATACAATTTAATCAAACTTGCCTCGCTTCTGAATGTTTCTAATGTGTTGGAAGAGAACTATTTCTATGTTAAACAGACACTCTAGTCATTTCATTCAATTTACAGGTGTACTCAGTGCAAAATACGCAAGCATCAATTGTGAAAACAGGTTTAGAATTATTTTGTTTTTAAACTGAATTCATTTCTTTCTGTGCCCAGAACATATGCAACAGAACATCATTTAACTCAACTGAAAGCAACAATGCTGAAGGATAGCAACAGAAAGAAGCCCAGGAGCAGAGAAAAATACATGTCTTGGAAGAATTGAGAAGTAAAAGCCAAAGTACAAATCCAAATACCACTATGGCTAGTCTGATGGCAAGCATGGATATAGACATTCTTAGAATACCAGAGCATTTGTGCAATTTTCTATTGTGTTTTGGTTTCTCAAGGTTTACATACGCACACATACATGAACATAAGTAGTTTGAACACATATGAAACATTTTACCAAGCAACACTCAGCTTATTTGCAAGCTCTACTTTTCTGAAATATAGGCTGAAACTTGGCATCTAGTCCAAAAAAGACTACATTTCTAAATATTTACAGAGGTAATTAAAAGTCATGCACCAAAATGCCAAAAACCCAGTAAAGCCAAGTCTTTTTACAGAATGTGATTTTCCAGAAGTAGAATTTTAAAACAAACCAATATAAGGTAACTATTCTGCTTTAACTTTGGGTCTCATGTTTTCCATTTGTCTTTTGCTAAAGCTCTTACTATAATTTTCTGTATGTAATTAAAAAAAAAAACAGGGTTAAAATACCTAGGGGGTCAGGCATTTTGGCCATAATAGTTCTGGAAGTACTCCTGTTTACCACTTATCCAAAAATAAATATATTTTCTCTCAAGCTTTGCTCACATCAACTATCAGTAGCTTTTTAGGGGCGGGGGAGGCAAAAAGCAAGGCTAAAGCACACACCAAAATCCTTTTCTATAGCTCCTTGAAGTACATTTTAAAATAGAAGCTGCTTAATCACCCAATACTTGGCAATGTCTCGGAAACAGTTGTTTAAGCACACTAGTAAAAAGACATGCAAGTTAGTATACTCACCAGTATGAATCTTCTCATGTCTCTGTAGCAGGTACTTCTGTATGAAACGCATCTCGCACTGACTGCACTGAAATGGTTTTTCACCTTAAACAATATAATTCCACATCTGTAAGTTAAAAGCTACAAACATTTATTTCTAACAAATTCTGCTGAGAAATAAAATAGTTGACTATTGGAATCCAGATATGAATTAATTCCAACATATTTTAGTACAAAAAAATCTTTCTAAACTATCTGAATTAAAAACAAAAAAGGAAAAAAGCTATTCAGTGAGCCTGCTACTAACAGAGGAATGCAACTCATGAGAAAAAATCAGGTAGGATGCTGTAATCTGAGGCATTGTAAAACTCTTTCATCTGTCCAAACTAGAGTTCCTTCATTAGTCAAATAAGAATGCAGAGACTATTTTATTAAGACGACAAAATTAGAAACTGGGTGAATTATCAACCCATTACAAAGCAGCACAGTAAA
Source organism: Rhineura floridana (assembly GCF_030035675.1). Taxonomy (NCBI): domain Eukaryota; kingdom Metazoa; phylum Chordata; class Lepidosauria; order Squamata; family Rhineuridae; genus Rhineura; species Rhineura floridana. The sequence continues at coordinate 78,843,159 of NC_084481.1, read as the reverse complement.
TCTTGAATAAGTACACTAATTCTTTTCCGGTATTTTTTGACACTTTGGTGCATGGAATACTTAAGCTGAGATGCCACATTTCCTGTACTTTGGAATCTCAAGAATGCATCATTTTTCATTATTCAGTGCATTATTTAAAATCCAACAATTCTTTAGATAACAGGAAAGACAACTTGAATTCAAACAGTACCTGTATGAATGAAGACATGCCTTTGTAAATGGTAGTTGGTTCTAAAGGCAGCATTGCAATGCTCACAAATGTGAGATTTGGTAGTCTTCAGACCAAGTGATCCATCCTCATTTATTGTAAGGATCTATTTTTAAAACGGCAAAATTCAATCTCACATTAATTTTATTAGATCCAAATGAATACATAACAGAGAAAATCAAGTGCTTTTATATAAAACCATAATGCAACATAGCAATAGAGACTAGACATTTATGAACATCAATTATTTTCTTAGACGATCTAATAGAACCATATCTTTTCAAGATTTGTGATATATATGAACAAGTAATACATCCAATCAAATGCTAAAATGCTTATTCTCAAAAAAACAAAAGTCAGGACATTCTTGATCCTGCTGTAACATACCTGGATGTGTTTGAATGTCACATAAAACCATGGTTTACTATGACATGAGCAAGCCTAACCTCCTCACAGGTTTGCCTGCTCCCCCCTCTTCCTTTAACATGGCAGAGAGAAGAGATTCAGAAACATTTGTTTCTGCTGTTAGTTAACTGTGGTTTCCTGTGCCATCAAACCAGGAACTGTTGTTTCACACTAACTATGCTCAGTTTCAGAAACGGCCGATTTCAAACCATGGGTTATGAAGTTGGCTTATTTTGAAACAAAACATAGTTAGTATTAAACCACAAATCCCTATTCAGAAAACACAGGAAGCTGCAGTTAACTAAAAGCAGAAGTGGAAGCTTCTTGGCTGTGCCACAGGAGAAAAGAAAGAAAGGGGAGCAGACATAACTGACATCATGCTAGATCATGGGTCAGAGTGACGTCCAAAGAAGGACACTATTTCCACAAATGATGGCACTATAAATCAAACTTCCCAATGTGTGATTATATCCTGAGTATGCTTTAATCTACTCAGCTACGCTTAGGAAAGAGCAGACAGCAATATAAACTATACAGATGTTACCAAATATAGAGGCAATCATGATTTAACCATTTTATTTATCAAAGTACATTCAACAACTGTATTTTTTCTTTTTTTGGTACAAGCATATTTTGTGACAAAAGCCGTAGTTTGGTAATTTTACTTGCATGTGTTAGTTAAATTATAAATGTGTACTTTATGTCTTCTGTCTCAGCAGAAGATTAAGAATAACCTTAAACTGTGTCAGTCTTAAATATCCATTACAGTGCCCTGATTCACACATCACACTAAACCAAGCTATGTCTTAGCACAACACAGAAGCACACTTCACTCCTCCCTAGTTTGGCTTCGTGTGTCATTGAAATCCAGCGCTGTGGTTTAGCTCTCTCCAGGCTAATCATGAGCTGTAACCAAGGTTTGTCCTATGGTTTATGGTTCCATGTTTCTCCAGGAAAACTAAATGACTAGCCTGAGTTTGGACAACATGCTAAGCCAAACTATGGCTTCGCTCAGTGTGGTGCAGAGCAAAACATCCAAAGCGGAACAAAGTGACGCAATCGCCTTTCCTAGACCCACACACTCACATTCATGCAGCCATTGTGGGGCTTAGAGTGATATGTGAGCCACGCCAATGTATGACACTGTTTAATAGATACTACACAAGTTAAGGATATTTTAATATTATACTGTTATTTTTAATAAATCTGTTTTGTACAATTGTGCCCCTAAAACTTCAAGACAAATAATCTGGTAGCTGCTTTAAATACACCCACGACCTTTTTTACTCCCCCGCCCCTCCCGTCAGTTGCAAACCCACCCTTCCAGCTATAGCACAATCTGTGTTTGTTCCCTCCATGTTAAAAGCCGCTTGCCATGTGGTATGGAGCCCTGCTGTTCAAGAAACACAAGACTAGAGCCCCTTTAGCTCATTTTAAATTAGAAGCCTAAGAATGAAAGGCAATCACTTAATTTCAGGTACATGCAATAATTTTCCATACTAATATACCTATCTGATTAAAAACACAATTGTTAAAAATCTATGATATTTAATCTATTCCAAAATTATTATTTATCTAAACAGTCTTAGTAATTGGTAGGTGGTCCTTCATACTCATCCAAAAATATTAGAAGGAGCTGCCTGGGGAAACAGATGTTAAAGTATGCCAAATATTAATGCTGTGTAAAGAAGTTCAAAGAAACAAGCTATGAATATTTTTTGTTTGCTGTGGGATTACAGTTAGGTAGCTGAATCTATAGTTTCCAAATACTATCCAGTTACAAGATCATGGAAAATCATCAGTTGCCTTCAAGGTTCAAATTAATTGTCTTACCTTTGCTGGTGAACGCTGTTTCCTTTTCTTCTTCTTTTGCATATCTAAACCATCTCGTATTAGCTTTTTGTCTCTTTTCTGCTGTTCTGCTACATCAGTAAAGGTAATTTCTTGTTTCACGCTGATCTGCTAAGATACCAAGTCCCAGCATCAGATAACACATAAATTACATGTAAGAGATGTTCTGATAAGCTCTTTAAAAAAACGGCAATATATTTGGAATTATTTTACACCCTTTTTGTTATACTGTTTTTCAAAGAGGAGAAGAAGACTACTTTAAAATTTCCTGTTTGTGGTGAGTATTCTAATATGGTCCTCCTTTCATACATTCAAATACAGAGATTTGGATTACACGTCACATATAATTTATTATTTAACACAGAAATTTCCCCAGACAAAAACACTTTAATTTCTCATTCATGTTGTAGTACCATGCAGGGATGCTATTATTATTGCCATACAGTGGGAATGAAGTCTAGGAACAGATGCCTTCCCAAGGACACAAATTAAAACTATGGTTAAGTTGGCATTTGAATCATTTTTCCCTGTTCTAAATCAACCCCCCATTTTTGACAACGAATCAAACAACAACTATAATAATTTCAAACCTTACTTTAAATTCCAGTGTTACCTGCTGTGAATCAAACATTAGTTGCTACCAGTAGAACAAATAACTACCATGATAATGTCAAACCTATCTGAAGGGCCAACCAAGATGTGACAGCAGCTGCCCCAATCATGTAGAAAGAAGAGGGGTGTGTGTGTGATTTTAACAACCAAAGAGGCAGAACCTTTCCTTACCCAAAAACATACTTCCCTGCTTTCCCTCACTCTTTTCACAGCCAAGGTCAGTGGGGCTTGGCTGGGAACAAAAGTTCTTGGAGAGAGAAGCTGCAGGGAAGTAACCACAAGAAAGTTGCTGTTGGTTTTAAAATCAGACATGCACCTAACTGCCTCATTCTGTGTGATTAGGGCTGCTCTATGTTTCTATAGACACAGCTGCTGCCATTTCTGTTTTCTCTCGTAAGTTTGCTAACTGAAATTTCAGTCATGAGATGCTGGTAAAGAATCAATGGGCTCAGCTTCTAATTCACAGTTTAAGTCAATCTCTGATTTCCATCATCGTGAAAAAAAATCAGATAAAATAAGCAAAGGGATTTTTTTTGGGGGGGGGGGTCTAAAAAAGCTCCAATTGTGTTTCTCAAAGTAATGAAGTACTTTTGGTTTTCATAGGATTACTCCTGCCATATTTTTTAAAGGAGACATTTGGATAGAATTTCCTCAACTCTTAAATGCAAATCCTGCTAAACAAATTACTTACAGGGACATTGACTGCATACTGAAGACCTTGAGGAAGTCTGTCTTGTCCCTCTATCTCATCATCATTTTTCACCGTCTCTTCATGGACCATGAGTTCATCGTGTGGGATCATTTCTTGCTGTCGAAGTTCACTTTCTTGTAGCACTTCATCTGCAGAAAGAATTTCCTGATGTGCCATAGCCCGGTCTTGAAGCACTGCTTCTTGCCGTTCCACAGAAACTGCCGACTGGTCAGATGCGGCACCCATTCCAACCATATCCCTGGATGACTGCATTTGCTCTATGCTACCACATTTAAGAAACAATCCTCCCAGCTTATCTTCAATGTTCATTCTTAAGTGCAATAACCTACACAACAAAAAACTGAATTAGCAACATGTGCAGAGTATTTAAAAGCACACTCAAGCTTCACAGACTGACTATGCTATTGAAAATATTAGGATACTTCTTGAATAAATACACATACATGGGAAATGCAAGACATGGTGTTCATCTTCTAGAGGTTAGGGTAGGAGTGGTCCTTTTTATTCTTGTTGATGGATGAACACTTAGTATTTTAAATCTTTTTTTGTATTCTCTGATATTTTGAGATTTTAAATCGTTGATATGTTCTATATTTCAGATGTTAAGGGTCTCCCTTTCATTTTAACTGGAAAAGAGAGTTTCCTGAATCAGTCAAAGGATGAAGAATATGCCTCATAACAAAATCAGCAATGGGTTCAATTGGTTTAATTATTAAAAAGTTAGACAAACAATAAGAGAATTGCACTTAAATACATTTGCTGAAAAAAGCCACAATCTCCTTGGTCCTTATTGTCACTGGTTTTAAGAAATTTGGGCTAGGCAGAGGTCTTACTGCAGACTTAAGACGAAATCCAACTTGTATTTATGCCAGGTTGAGTGGAGTTGGATGTGGCAGACCCCCGGCTGAGCCTGTAGGGTTCCAGCTTTGCTGGGCTCTACCAGCAGAATCCCCTTGCCCCAGCTCAGCCACAGTGCAACTGGGACCCTGCCAGCTTAGCTGGAGGTCCACCAGAGAAACCCAGCCCAGTGGAAGCTGGCATAAAGCTGAAAAAGGGGTGTTCTGGGGCATGTCAGAGGAGAGGCCACAGGGGAATGTATGCAACATCCAACTCCCATTTGGAGCACTCCTGCGGGTCCCAATCCAGGCCAAAGTTACACTGAGAAAAATGTCGGTCAAAGAAAATAATTATAATGGAAGTCAATGGAGAGCGCTTACTTGCCGGTAAGGGTATTCGTGAGAGCCGGCTTTTTCTTTTCCGTTCATGCGTGTAGCTCCCGGCTGAGTTCCATTGTCCCAGTGACTTCCCAACAGCAAATGGATGCCACAGAGCTTCCCGCCAGCTCCTCCTCTGCCAGCTTCCCCTGAATTGGATTGCTCTACCCATCCCACTGCCACATCATCAAAAACCTAGTAAGAACTTCAAGACTACCTGTCATGTAAAGCGATTAACCAAAGCAAGTCTGTGTTATCTTTGTCTATGTATATTGCTCATAACTACACAGGACCATCCAATATGGCTACAAGTGTAGATCAACATCTAATATATGGCTACACATATGGCAGAAAGCCAGCAAACAACTATACTTCCCAGGAATATTTTACAGTAACGCTCTGCCAAAGCAAGGCACATCTCATGTTTACATGGCACAAAGAGAAGGCAAGACCACATAATTCAAATTGGAATTGATTTTTAAAAATATATTAAAATTTTAAAAAATTAAAATATGTAAAAATATATTTAAAAACTGTAAGACACAGATAGATATAGCCATCTTTAACATAGGCAAATTATTTCATGCAGAATAAAACAACTTTATTTAAAGAAATATTTCACTGAAACTTCAAAAATAATGGAATTCTTCAGATCAGCCAGAAAACTGGACTATATCTACAAAACAATGCATTACGAAAACAAACTTACCCTTGACAAAATACCTGATATTATACACCATGTTCTAACTTTGATAAGTTAAAATCTCTCTGAAACAAAATAGTGACTCTTAAGACAAAACCTTTTCCTAGTTCTCAAAAAATATATTCAAATTTCTTATGTAATCCTACTGTTTATTATTCTCTTAAAAATAGTTTTTTTAAGAAAGTATATCTCCATTAATACAATAACTGCCCCAAATTCCTTAAATCCTATTTCTACCTTATAAATAAAATGGTTATATACTTTTATAAAAAACATATATGTTTTACAAACTAGGTCCTGAAAAAGTACAACAGGGAATGGACTCACCTTTCTTAACATACAATAAAAATGTAAGACTCTTGTCACTCTGAAGTTTGCTTGGCCACAGACAGGTGGTGTTGAGAACTACAGTATAACTAGAGGCAGTGGATGGGTGGCCCAAGGAAGCCACCGATGGATAGCCAGAACAGGCTGCAGCAGCCCCCCAACTCTGCTGGCTCCTCTGCCTGCCAGCTCTGATCCAAAGCCCTAGGCTGGCCAGGGCCGCTACTGGCCACCTTCATCTGCCCTGGCCAGCTTGGGGATCCGCTGTTTCTGCTGCTGCGAACACCAGTTGGGATGAGGAGCCAGAGTGGATAAGGCAGCAGCAAAGGCAGATTCCCAGGCCGGCCGGCTGGTGCTTCTAACCTCTTTCCTGCGCTGCTCCTCCTGCAGGCCCAACTCTTCATCCCACTTGGCTGTGGTGGTGGCATAAAATGGATGGGGGGGAAGTCTAAGGGGGAGTGGGGGGAGTTGGTGAGGTCTAAGGGGGGGCTGATGAGGGAGGATAGGCAGGGCTGACAAGCAAAGCAAGCAGGGACTCAGCCCCTAGGTCTGATATGTTTTTCACTCTGTAAAAATATATTTTAAGTAATATGTAAAAAATGCAAAGTTCAGTTTGTTCCTATTCTTGCAGAAGTATTCAAGCTCCTGCAAGTTGGCCCATGGAACTTGCATAGTTTCAACCTCTGCTACTCTGATCTTCTCTATTGTAACATAGCAGCTAGTTGCAATGTGCTTCACATAATTTTTCATAATGGTTTCTGGCTATTTAGGGAAAATATAAAAACAACTAGATTCAAGTCAAAAGTTACAGAAATCTGAATTATATATTATAAGATTTTCCAGTATCTATTTAAGATCATTTTGAGTTATTTAAGTCCTCGAGATTCCAACTGATCTGCTCTAAGTCTGGATCCAACCCCATGTCTTGTTCAAAAACAGTAGAGTTGACAATAGTCAGGAAGAATTTATGAGGACTATAAAGTGTCACAACTCTCATATCATTACTACTGGCCGAACAGAAATGCATGTGAGATTTCTTCAAAAACAAATATTTAGAAAGTGTAATTAACAAAGTTATACTTGCTTTGTACCTTTTGTTCATTGCAATTTTTTTTCACCAGCCAGCAATCTTTTCTCCCTTTCCTTCAGTAATATACAGTTATCAAATATGTTATTGGAGTTTCCAACTGAAGCTATAGTTCCTTCTATGTGACATTTTTTATTTTAATATGGTAAGAGTGTTTTAATTTTTAATTTTACTTTTTATTGATTTTCCATAAGCTGTGTATTAAAGAGTGATTTAATTTTTGACCCTATCCAGCACTGATGAGAAAATGTTCAGGACAGAATGCTGCTTCATTCAAATAGGTACTTTATGTGCTATAAGAAGAATTAGGTCTACATTCCAAACCTAAACCTTGGAAATTAGTTCTACGGAAATAAATGGAACATATTCATCAGCAAATCAGGTCACCAATGTAAGTAGTGCTGTTGAGAGGCTCAGTCTAAGGGTGGTTTTCAAGGGCTTTCAAGACTATAAACTGGACATTACAGTAGATAAGGCTAGTGTGGGGGTTTGCTATGCTCTGCAGGCTGCCATTAATGGGTAGTTTTCAACACTAGTCCTGCTCAAAGTAGACCAATTGCAGTTAACAGGCATGATTAACTTGGGTTCATTAATTTCCATGGGTCTGAGTAGGACTTAGCTGACTACAACCCTATATTTGTTATTAAATAAAATGATATAATAGTCAACAGATCAGACACTTGTCTCAAGTTTTATATAGAACATGTCTCAAAGTGTAAATACTGCAATACTGAAAGATGAACAAAGCATAATAAAAATAAAATCTACAAAATATAACTCCCAAATCAATCTATATTCTAATTTACTTTTGGCATGAGCACCTAGTGAAAACATAATCTGATCTGATAAAAAATGAATACATTACTGCTGCATCTTATTAATGAATGTAATAACTGATAATATGCCATGCATTAATGAATTTCTAATAACAACAAAATACTTCGTGCATATATGGGGTATATCCCATTCCATGTAACTTTCATCAAGAGAATAGGAAACTTCTGTACACATTGAACTCCAGGTGCATAAAATTACAGCCAAGAATATTCCCTAGTCCATTTTCTTGAACTTTACACGCAAAACAAAAATGTAGCACTGCAAGAAAGGATAAGAAAAATTCTTCTATTACATTCAAGACTTTTCAGAAGTATGTCACTAAAATTCCTACACAGACCAGTATCTTTTAGGAGCATTTTCCCTTCTGCAGAAACTTCAAAGGGGCTCCCTAAAACCACATATCAGCTGATCAGTGGTTACAGCAACCTCCTTTGAACTTTGAAAGGTGTCAATCAACTGATGGCATTTTGACGTCAATGGCTGGTCCTGCCCACATGTCAGAGTTGGCCCATGGGGGTTGAGGGAGATAAGGATCTGGCCCACAAGCTAGATTCAGTTCCCCACATGTGCTTAAAGAGTTTATTCAAAGATACATTGCTCAATGAATGAAAAAATAAAGTCATGGTGAAAAAAGAACTTATATTTGGTTTTATATACATCCTCATTAAACCATAGCACTATGTTGTAAATTGACTTGGTCCTATTGTTTTCCATGGGTTGTATTCAACTAAGTCCTATGCAGAGTAGACCTATTGAATTAATGAACCTGTTAGTCATGTCTATTAACTTCAATAGGTCTACTATGAATAGGAGTAGCACTGAATACCACCCAATAGAATTAAATGACTTGATATACACTAGCATCACAGCTCATTTGTGTAAACTAAACAAGCAAACCAAATGGATGGAGGCAACTGTTCAGTCTGATATGCAATAATGAATTGCAAATGTTACTTATTAGTTTAGCATATTTATTCAAGTAAACATTATTAATACATTTATTTCTATTTCACACCTACCTTTCGAAAGCTTGGGAATAATAAAACTAGTAACAGAAAATGCCCACTAAATATAAAAAGCATATAGAGATAGATATATACAGCCAGGTCTAAGCAAGGTCTTATGGTTCTTCAGAAAAATGTTCTAGGCTTGAAATCTTATGAGCCTCTAAAGAAGAGATTATCATAATTTTGGGGCAGCCCTTTGCTTTCAACTTGGCAGAGGCGTAATATAGTAAAGAGGTCACTCTCTTAAAGTTTGGAACAGAACTTGAGAAACTGAGAGCAAGTTTTTAAGGTACAGGCTTTAGAGGTAATATGCTGTGCTCCATTTCAGCAAAAGAAAACAATGAACACTTAAAAGTGAAACTGCCAAACAGAGAATGGGAACACTAATACTTCTAAGAGTCTGATACTCTGCTATGTGGAGGTAGCAAGAGCCAATGCTAGTTCCACTGTTGACTGTGAGCTAGACTCACATCCTGTGCCAAAGTACTAACAGCCACTGGCATTGCCACGCAAGCACAGGAAAAAATCCCCTGCACATCACAGAAGCACTGCACAGTTAGATTTTCATGGTAGGAAGAGAAGTCTCTACAAAGAATCCATGGTGTTTCTAACACTGGTACAGCCTTGTGCCAGCAATTAACTCCAAGTAAGAGGGATGTTCCCTTCCATTTGGAGGTGGAACCAATTCATCCAGTTCTGCTCCACTTGATTTGCACTACAAGTCATGGTAGCTTTTGTGGTGCAAGATTTTGCTATCACAGTAACAGGAGAGACAGGATAAAGATCGCAATTTGAGAATTTCTACAGTTGCATTTAGGCAAATTTGACGACTGAAGCAATTTCATTTTACTCTATAGCATTAGTGAAGCAGAAAGTTCAAATCTTTCAATATAGCAATTCAGAGCTGAGCAATAGAACCACAATATAATAGCTTGTCTTGTGCCACAGAAACACTGGGGCTCTGCAGATCTGCACATTTTAAATCTGTAATGCACAGGCAGTCAACGTAGTATCCTCCAAATGTTGTTGGATTACAATTCCTATCTTCCCTGACCACTTGGCCATTCTGGCTGGCTATGACGGGTGTTGTAGTTCACAAAACATAATAATATGTTTTCTAAAAGATCTTTTTTATTAATTATTATATTTGTTTTGTACATTGCTTCAAGGTTCTTTTGAATATAAAGCAATTTAAGAAATTTTCAAAATAAAATAAGTAGCCATCTGGAGGACACCATGTTGGCTACTGCTGCTGTAATGTTTCAAACATTATTGGTCTAAACCTGAAATTATTATTTCTCTTTGTCCTTTATTGATTTAAAATTGGCTTTCTTTATACTGAATTCAAGGTAGGAGGTGTCTGTCCCTAAATGGGAGGAAGTGGGGCTGGTTCCTGCAGAAATAGAGGACATTTACTCCTGCCTTTACTATCCAGTGACACCACAATGCAATAGAAAGTTTACACATACATAGGGCATTTTTGCCTTAATGGAATACTTGACCAGGGGCATATCAATTGACCAGAATTACAAGCAGGGTCTCTAGACTTAACTGGCAGTCCTCATAATCCCATGCAAGAAGCTACTGGACATTCTTCTCCACACCATAATAATCCAATGGTTTCAGCCTGCTTGAGCAACAGACTTCTGCTTACACAATAGGGCTTCATACTCTCCTCCCTCTACAGTTCTCTGTAATCCCCCCCCCTCAAAAAAGCAAATCTGCTCTGGAGCAGACTGGAGAATGCTTGCGGGGGGGGGAAGGAAAAGGGGAAGTCCTGACACATCCCTGGTGCGACGTTGGATATCCCCCATACTAAATATCATACAAGTGTGGGACAAGTGAAGCACTGGTGAAACAGCAACAGGACAGTCATGAAGCCAAGGGATCAAATGGGTCACTTCATGGGAGCCAAACATGTAAGTTATTGTGCTCACCCATCAGCTCATTGGATCAGGTGCAAAGTCCCACTAAGGCTTCATTTTATTTTTGTTAACCTCTTCAGATTTATTGAGCAGAATTGCAGAATGGGTTGGGGTATTACTTTTTATTTGAGGTAATAACCAAGACAGATAACAGTACTAATGGTGCTGATGGGTTGGGGGGACAGTTATACATTTTATAAGTCTCTCTCTGTTGGGTAACAGCCAAAAAACTACAGATGGAGGAGATGCTTTGAGAAAAGCGAGTATCTATGGCTGTACTAGAATATAATAATTCCTCTGTGAGCTCACTTGCTATTTTAAGGATAACTGGGTTTCTCCCACACAGCTACTATTTGTGTATTTGATATTTTATATAAAAGTTATGTACAACACCTCTAAAGCAGGTAAGCAACTATTAGGAAATCTGGTTGCCTTGGGTAACAAAAAGAAAGAAGGGTGAGAACATTAATTGGAATTCAGAGGTTCTCGTCATTAAGTTGGCTTGGGTTTCCTGCTTGAGTCATCTGGAATTAGCAGTTCTACAAGCATTTGGCCTTTACAAAGTATTTTGGTCTAGATTGGTTGGTCTTTAGGTTGCTGATGAATGGCTGGTCCTACCTTTTGCAAAATAATTATTAAATTCTGTAATTCTAATGTTTAAGGAGTATTTTTATCACTACATCTCAATTGTAACATTAGCAGCCTAGGTGCATTGCTGATGATATTTTTCAGTAATAAATATAACCAATGAAAATTAAACTATATGTTGCATTTAAGACAAAAGAGAAAAATAAATGTGTTGTTTGGGGTGGCTGACCTGTTTCAGACCAAGGACCACACTAAGCAATGGTCACCTTCAGGGGAACAATTGTCAAAATGGACATGCCCAAAGTGTAAAAATAGGTGTGAGTGAAGTGCAAAAGTGGGCATTACCATTTTAAGGCAGGGCCTTTGGGGGCCTGGTCACAAAAATCTTTTCATATCACATTATCATGGCAGGAGACCTGTGGAACTGGTCAGTAACAACTATTATTATTTTTAAATTAACAAATTTTAGGGAGCTCTGAATGGCCATGAGAACCTTTGGCATTAGTTTCACAGTGGAGTACCTATAGGAGCAGTCAGTTTAAAAACATTAACTGCGGGGGGCACAAGAAACCTTTTGGCATCAAGGTATCACAGATGAGATCTACAGGAACAGTCAAAAATTGTAAACTTTTTAAAAAAGTTACAAATGGTGGATGGCAAAAGCATCTTGGGGGACTATAAATAGCCTGCAGGTTAGTCACCCCTGTTAACACATCGTTCAAACTGACCAATCAAATATAGCCATTTGCAAAATTCAAAAACCAGTGCATGGTCAAAAATGAAAAACTGCACTAAAGTGCTACAAAGACTAAAAAACCAAACCCTTTGAAGGTGATATATGATATATTTAATAATAAAGTTGGTTTAACACATTGTCGCTTTATTTGTTTCAGGCTAAGTCTTCAAAACTTGATAATGGATAGATCCCAGCAACCCACAAGGAAACAATGGCTCTTAGAAGTGTGGGAGGTTCTTATCATGAAAAAAATGACATTTCAAATGGAACTGGCTAGACAGTCTTCCAGAAAATAGCCATTTTTTGAAAATGTGGCATCCATTCATAACATATTTGGAGAGTCTTACTTAACTTTGTTGAAGTATGTGTATATATACCTATATTGATGACCAATGAATGATTTCAGTGAGATCTGATGTGTAATTTAGTTTTGTTAAATGACAGGGGGCTGTTTGCTTTTTTTGAACCTGGAGTTATGTGTTCCACATCATACATTATATATTGTACTGCTTTCTTGAAAATCTCAAAGAGAATGAGAAATATACACATAAGCTGAGATACAGATTTTTAGACAGCTCCTGCATTCAGTTTTGAAAGATAATGGCACTCTTTGACTCTCTCAAAGTATAATCTCTTCAAATTGAGAAGACTGAGCAATTTCCAAACCATATACCATATATTTACACAAGCACTCTCAGCAGACCTCCCAACTTGTGAAACTTTAGTAATAATTAAACTACCTGATATTTCTTCTAATCACTTAGACATGATTTGAAGAAGTATAGAATTTACTTATATCCAACTAAGTGACAGGCAGAATAGACTCAATGAAATTAATGGACCTAAATTAGTAATGTCAGTGGGTTTACTTTGAGTAGGACAAACACTGGATGTAACCCTTTATCTTTTAGAAGTATTCCATCATATACAGTCACAGGCCAAAAAACCTACCTTGTACAATGCCCCAAATGTACATTACAAAACAAATAAACAAAAGTACTGTCTCACATTTTCACATTCAGGGGAGGAAATGTTTTAATAAATAGCCAGGCAAAAGTGTTTGTTCAATACTGGCAAACTAGTTCTGCATACAGATTTTAATACAAGTCCTAGACTGAATGAACCGTACTGAAAACTAATGGTTTTCAGTACAGACTGCAACCCTGTACAAAGTTGCACATCTGCCAGTCCCACTGAAATCCAAGAAACCTGTTTGTGGATAACTCTGTGCAAAACCGCAGCCAACATTTGTATAGAAAAGAAACTCTCCCAACTATTCTGAAAAGAAAGCAAGACTTTCCCCAAATATTTATTGGTAGTTCAACATCTGTCTGGCCTGCAAAAAGCAACTGGTAGCTAAGAGTAAAATCCAAGAAGACTATATAGGTATAGAAGGGAACCCTCCTTCAATCTATTAACAATAATGCCCCTAGAAAATACAAGCTACAAAAAAAGATAATTAGTAGAAAGTACATTGTACCCTTAAATGTCTACAGGGTTTTTTTTAAGATACTTATGAAAAACATGGCAGAATATCATCCAACACAAATTGACCCAAATCTTCTAGACAGGATGCAGAACAAGAAGACCTCACAAAAATGATCTCAACCTGAATTATAGTTTGCATTCACATATTTTACCTTGAAAATGGAAGACAAAATGTCACATTATACAGAATGTTCAAATCTTCATTTATAAGTGTCACAACTGGAGAACTTTGATTATCTCTCATGCCCTATAGTCCACAAGCACTTCTTCCAATATATACGGTTTTATGTGGAGCGTAACTAGACTAAAGAGGCAACAGGCCATGGATTCAATAATGGTAGGCAGCAGACAGTCACAGATCTGGCAATACTACATTCAGATATTGAGAGGATGGCATTTCAGTCCGGGTCTGCATGATTCAGAGCTTTCCAAAGCCTTTTTTTAAGGAAGGCAGATGTCTTTGGACTAAGATTTAACAACTACTTAAGAGAGCCATTTTCAATATAACTCTATATGGGAACACTTTTCAAATTATTCCCATATAGGCAATAAATATAGAAAACCCCATGTTGGAATTGTTCATTCACACAGATTTTTAGAGGCAATATGTGAACAGATACCCAGAAATTACTGCTGACAAACATTCTTAAGGATGACCAATTCCAATGCAGGATCTTCACTCATATGCCTCCACTGCAATCATTCCAGATGAACTCCTAGGGAGACAAGCACAATACCAGAAGAAGCCCTAAGTATGCATGATGTACCCTGGTTCAACAATTTTTAAACCTTAGAGATAGGTGCATCTCTGATTCCACTAAGCTATCAAAGGGCACCCCAGGTTCTGTCTTCCTATTCATGCTGAGCTTGTCCATTAACAGTAAATACCCTCTTGTGGCCCACTTAGGCAAGCTATCCTTGTAGCAAGATAGTTACCTTAAGTTATCTTAACAGATAACTATTTACAAATAAAGGAGTCCTAATTGTAAAATTCTTATTGCACAAGAGTATGAGTGAGGCTAGCTTATATACCTAAACAGCAGAGGTGGAAAGTGCCCCAATTTGTATATTTGGACCTATAGTGGTTGTGAGGGAAGGAAGGTTTAGAATTTCTTAGGGTCTGGGAACTGATGCACTTAAGGTTCTGTCAGCCTTCTGCAGTCGGATCATACGTTTACTCAAAAGCAAGTTCCACTGAGAGTAATGGGATTTACTCCCATGTAAGTGCACACAGGACTGCAGCCTTAATCTATGTTTCTGACAGTCTGTCTCTAAGGAGACTGGAGTCCCCTGCAGAACAGGAAAAAGAAGCTAGATATCTCTGTTCTGCATATCTGTTTACAGGCTCTTCAGATTCCGGACATGTGAGTCTCTATAGGATTTACTCTTTTGAAAGAGGAGGGGAGAAAGCCCTGCAGGAGATTTATCTACCCTTCTGTATCAAAATACAGTGTTCAGAACAGAATTGCTTGTGGATGGATCTGGTATGTTAGGTGGTTGGAAGATGCCTGTTCATAAGGATCTGTCAATCCCTTTGTCTCTTATGCTTGTCCGGCTGTCTTCAGGAATCTAAAGTCCACCTTACTAAACAAGAAGCAACTAGAGTTGGGGCTGGCCACTTCTGGATCAGGCTGTCAATCACAGGGTCAGGTAGTTCAACGGGCTTACTATACAGGTCACTCTTTGCAGTCATGATTGTCCCCGTGTCAAATATTTGAAGGGTAACCTGTGTGCCTCTTTTCTTTTCCCTTAGCCCCCCCCCCGAACCCGCTATCTCCCAAGGTTATTAAACTGCAGAGGGGAGAGGAAGAAATCGCTGTGGGCCAAAGGTTTAGGAATGTGCATTTCTGGAGATCAGTCATCCCTGCAAGTCCCTTTGTCTGCCAGGCTCTCTTTCCTTTTTCAAGGAGGCCACTTTTGCAACAGCAGAAGAAAGCTGGGGTTGGAAGCCTCCTGGATATGATCTGCCTGCCCGCCCCCATAAGTCCCTTCCTTTGTCTATATCTTGTCTTCTTTGGCTTCGGCTTTTTCGACCTGCAAAGGCTCAGAGGAAGAAGAGGCTCAACAAGGCTGAGAGCCTCAGCGAGGCCTGCTGGCTTCGCTGAGCTGCTGCCCGAACCCGAGATCCCAGCTGCCGCCTCTCGAGCAGTTGAAGGCCCGTGAAAGCGGGGTTGGAAAGAAGGAAGGAAGGGGGAAGAACCCGGATTCTTTCCTCTCTCCGCAGCCCTTTTTTGCCTCACGCTCTTCACACACCCCAGGCCCAAAGCGTCTCCCTCCCGCCGCCCCCTCGTAGTCGTCGTCGTCGTCCTCCTCCTCTCGCAATGCCACAGAGCTCAAGCGACGAGGCCCCACCGGAGGCAGAAGGGCGAGCAAATGAGTTGAGGCCCGCCTCCCGCGCTCCGTCCCTCCGCTGGTGGATTCTTACCGGCGGCCCAAGGCTGGGAAGAGTAGGGCGGCGGCGGCGGCGGCGCGGTGACGACGATGGGAGATAAAGTGGCGGGGAGAAAGAGGTGATGGGGGCTCAGAGCCCCCAGGCCGCGACTCTGGCTCCTGCCCCGGGCACCATGATGGCGGCGGCAGCAACAGCAGCGATGGCTCCTTCCTGCAAGCTGCTGCTGGTACTGCGGCGGCGGCGGCGGGCGGGTGGCAGGCCGGTCGGTCGGGGAAGCGCAGCCTCAGCCTCCTCCTGGCGGTGACAGCGGCGGGCCGAGCCAGAGAGCGCCGCCGCGGTGCAGCTTGGGAAATCGCCGGCAGGATCCGAACCCGCCACCAGAACCAGAACTGCTTCTCTCTCTTCCTCCCCTGAGGGAAACGTTGGTGAAGAAACAGGAGGAATAACAGCGAGGCAAAAGAGCAGGAGACGAAAGGGGAGATTTCGGAGAGAAGCAGGGCCCCTGGGCGAGACAGGGGCGATAAGAGTTAAGGTCTCAGCTCCAGAACCTATTTGTGAGCGCTGGGGACTTTGACGTAAGATGTTACGGAGTGCGTCTGAGCATGTCAAGAGCGTGTTTCCCCCTTATCTATCACTGAGTAAACAACAGCAGCAACCATCAAGAACTGCCCTAGATGGAAGGATGCGGTATCTAGGCAGGCTTGACTCCTGATTAGAAATTCAGCACTGGAGATCAAAGATGGGGGGCGGACAGCTGAAGAGAATGACAAGGGAACAGTTACCTAAGGAGTTCACATGAGAGGGAAAGAAGGTACACTGAACAGATGCATTTACAAGAACAAAGGTAAACAGTCTTAGGTAGTTCTTCATGAGGTTTTTCAAGAAGGAGAAAAGAGCAGCCTGATGACAGACAGGCATTCTGGTAATGGGCCATACACAGGTATGGATCTATTTGCATATGCCATTTATGTGTGTGTACTGCTGCCTTTAAGTCGATTCTGACTTATGGCGACCCTATGAATAGTGTTTTCATGAGGCTGAGAGGCAGTGACTGGCCCAAGGTCACCCAGTGAGCTTCATGGCTATGTGGGGATTCGAACCCTGGTCTCCCAGGTTGTAGTCCAATACCTTAACACTAAACCACATTGACTCTCTTCCATTTGTACTTACCTTCAAAAAAAAAAACATTCCCAATATGGCTCACATAATAACAAGACAACAGTAAATCTGCAGTCAAAATATAATACAGTAAGGCAAACAAAAAGTACACCAGCATAATATATACAAGGGCTAGCCAAAAATAATTTATAAACAGGTTTGCAAACTAAAAATTTCTTCAAAGAAAAGACTGTTTGTTTATTTGTTTATTTATTAGATTTATTAGTCTCCCATCTGGTTGGTTGTCCAGCCACTCTGGGCGACGTACAGAATAAGAACATACAAATACATTAAAACATTAAAATCTCAAACAGTAGTAATAAAACCTAACCCAACCCAAAAGCCTGTCTGAAGAGCCAGGTCTTCAAGGCCTGGCGGAAGCTCATCATAGTGGGGGCATGGTGGAGATCGTTTGGGAGGGAATTCCACAGAGTGGGAGCCACAATTGAAAAAGCCCTCTCCCTAGTCCTCACCAGTCTAGCTGTTTTAACTGATGGGATAGAGAGAAGGCCTTTTGAGGCTGATCTTGTTGCGCGGCATCCCTGATGAAGCTGGAGGCGCTCTTTCAGATAGACTGGGCTGAGACCATGTAGGGTTTTAAAGGTCAAAACCAACACCTTGAATTGGGCCCAGAAAACAACTGGCAACCAGTGTAACTCCTTCAGCACTGGAGTGATGTGATCTCGCCAGCGGCTCTCTTTGATCAGGCGAGCCACCACATTCTGTACCAGTTGCAGCTTCCGGACCGTTTTCAAGGGTAACCCCACATAGAGTGCATTACAGTAGTCCAGACGAGAGGAGACAAGGGCAAGTACCACCGATGGGAGCAGATGGTTTGGAAGGTAGGGACGCAGCCTCTGTATCAGATGGAGTTGATACAGCACCACCTGGCTCACAGCCGAAACCCGAGCCTCCATGGACAGCTGGGAGTTGAGAATGACCCCCAGGCTGCGGACCTGGTCTTTCAGGGGTAATTGTACCCCATTGAGCACCAGGTCAACATCCCCCAACCTTCCCTTGTCTCCCACAAACAGTACCTCGGTTTTGTCAGGGTTCAGCCTCAGCTTATTCCTTCCCATCCAGCCACTCACTGACTCCAGGCACTTGGATAGGGTTTCTACAGCCAACCTCGGTGAGGACTTGAATGCGAGATAGAGCTGCATGTCATCAGCATACTGGTGACACTGCAGCCCAAATCTTCTGATGATAGCCCCCAGCGGCTTTATGTAGATGTTGAACAGCATCGGGGAGAGGATAGAGCCCTGTGGCACCCCACAAGTGGGAGGCCAAGGATCCAAAACCTCATCCCCCAATGCCACTCTCTGGTACCTACCAGAGATGAAGGAATGGAACCACTGCAATACAGTGCCCCTTATACCTAACCTCTCCAGACGGTCCAGAAGGAGACTGTGGTCAACGGTATCAAAAGCCGCTGAGAGATCAAGGAGAACAAGGAAGGTGCAGTCGCCCCTACCCAGCGCCCTCCTCATATCATCCACCAAGGCGACCAAGGCCGTTTCAGTCCCATGTCCAGGCCTGAAGCCTGATTGAAATGGATCCAGATAATCCGCTTCCTCCAAGTGCACTTGCAACTGCTGCGCCACCCTGGTTTAAAACAAGAAAGACAGGGTGGCAGATTTCTCCAGAGATATCCGTAGCTTCAGAACCATGCTTGAAAAGGCCCAGTCCCAGGTACCCACAAATCTGATGTTTATTATATTTATTATCATTATTGTTATTATTAATAGAATTTGTATCCTGCCCTTCCTCCAAAACAAGCTCAAACAACAAAAAGTTAAAACACTATAAGTTAAAATCAAAGAACATATTTAAAACAATTAAATATCATCTAAAACATTTTAAAACATTTAGAATATTGAAAAGCAATCACTTACTTGCACAATTATTCATTTCACCATTGTCATGGCCAGTATCTCTCAGCCATCAAATGCCTGGGTAAACAGGAATGTTTTTAAATTTCTCCTGAAAATCAATAATGAGGAAGGCAGGCAAATCTCACCAGGGTGGACATTCCACAATTGGGGAAACACCACCGAGAACGACCTTTCATGGGTTGCTGCCAACCAAGTAGCAACCAGAGGCGGTGCCACCCACAAGTCCTCCCCTGACCATCATAGAGCCCATAGGGTTGATATTGGCAGTGTTATTCCTTTAGGTAGTTGGGTCCCAAGCCATTTCGGCTCAGTAGTTGGGCTCAGTGCAGAGCTTTGAGAACTGGTGACACAATATTCCCTTGGGCTGTCCCAGCTACCAATCTAGCAGGTGCATTCTGCACTAGCTGCAACCTCCAGACCATTTTCGAGGGCAGTCCCACACAGAGCGCATTACAGTGGTCCAAGTGGGAGGTCACTAGGACATGGATAACTGAAGCTAGGCAATCCCTGTCCAGGAACGGCTTGGCAAACCAGCCTAAGTTGAGTTGGGCATAAGCACTCCTAGCCACAGAAGCCACTTGAGACTCCACTGACATGTTGGAATCCACTGACATGTTGGAGTACTCCTACACTACAAACTTGTTTCTTGAGGAGGAGTGCAACCCCTCCCAGGACAGGTTATACACCTCATTCCAAGAACCACCACCCACCCACAGCACCTCCATCTTCTCAGGATCCTACATGAGTTTATTAGCTCCCCTCCAGCCCTTCACCTCTTCCAGACACCAGTCCAACACCTTCATAACCTTTCCTGATTCAGATGGAATGGAGAGATAGAGCTGTGTGTGTCATCAGTATGCATACTGATGACACCGTGCTCCAAATCCCCGGATGACACCTCCCAACAGTTTCATAAAGATATTAAATAGCACAGGAGATAGAATGGACCCTTGAGGAACCCCACAGCTCAAAAACTACAGGGCCAAGTAACAATCTTCTAGAACTACTTTCTGGGGACAATTCTGCAGACAGGTGCAAAACCACTGTAATACAGTGCCTCTGACTCCCAACCCTCTGAGTCATTCCAGAAGGACACCGTGATCAATGGTGTCAACAGCCAGTGAGAGATCGAGAACCAACTAACAATAGGCCAGAGAGCAAAGCCTCAGATGCTCAGGTAGGTTCATATCAATGTAGCAGTGAGTGCCTTGTGAGTTAGTTGGCAGTTGTCCTTTTTTGGAAGAATTCAGAAGAGTTGCAGTGAGCCCATGACCACACTGATCATGCTGTTAGAATCAGCTATCCTTCCAAAGTTTGGAACTACAACTCTTATCAGCTCCAGCCAGTCTGGCTGTTGTTCCTGGACAATGGAGTTGTAGTCTAAAACATCTGGCCGATACCAGGCTGAAGAAGGCTGCTGTACAAAGTATAGATCTGCAATCTATACTCGTAGCATTTTTGCAAGTAAAAATACAACAGCCCACCTGTGCACATATACATCTGGGTCACCAGGTGGGTTGAGAGGTGACTCTGGCAGGCAATTTGCCCAGAATTTAGTGGCTAACAAGAAGACACTTAGGCTGCAATCCTATATACACATAGAAATTACTTCTGAGTAGACAGACATGCATAGGATTGCACTTCACATATAAGGGTACTCCCAGACTATTAGCTCCTAGAGCTACCGAAATGTTCTTACGCTGCCAGCTATATGCAGAACTGCAACTGACTTTTCGGATTTCAAGAAAAATAGTGCTTTTTGTATATTCAAATCCACGCTAGTGAGTGTGATGTAGCTTTATGAGTGGGAAAGGAACAATGTCTTTTTTTCAATCATTAAAAAAATTAATACCAAAGCACTTTTTAAATTTTAGTGCTATTGGACACTTGTCCATGTATGTGAAAAAACAGATGGAAAATACTTTTTTAAAAATTAAAAAGCTCTGGACTAAGGGAGTGTGATACAGATTGTGCTTTAAAAAAACAATTTCTAAATTTGAGCTAAGATACTTTATCATTCATGAACTTTTGCATAAATATTTAATTATTAAAAATAGGCAAAAAATACAAATTAAAAGTTTGATTTCCAAATGGCCCCAACCAGAAGGTAATAGTTAAGGTGTGCCAAAGTATTATACAGCCACAAGCGTGGCTGTATACTATAGTCAACATGGATTTTTTGCATTCCGCAATGTTAAATTGAAAATACCCCCATGACATTCTGATGCTTCCCATAAGCTCATTTCAAAACAAAACCTTACAAAACTTATAGTCTTGAACTCAGAAATGTTTGCTTAACAACCCTCTAAATTTTCATGGTGATCCACAAAACAGTCAGAGAGAATTGAGAGTTCAAAGTGTAAAGAGAGAGAAAGATAAAACCAGACCCCTTTTGGACTTTTTTCTGTTGGAGTTCTCATAATCTGTTGAATTTAATTAAAAATCAGCCATGTTCACAGAGTACCTGTAATCCTATTACTGACCTTGCCCCATACTCTGACCTTCATCTTCTGCAGTTTAAAAGTTTAAAACATGCCTGGCTGATTTTTAATTAATTTAAGAATTTTAGCATTGAATTGAGAGATAATGTTGGACATGCTCAGTAAGAACCAACTGTCAGTGTTCTAAAAGCCGGACTCACAGCTGTTTGGCTTGCCTAATCAGGAGGCCACACCCACACCAGACCTTTATTTCACTTTAGACAGTCATGGCTTCTCCCAAAGAATCCTGGGAAGTGTAGTTTGTGAAGGGTGCTGAGAGGAGACTCCTATTTCCCTGACAGGAGTTCCAGTGGCCAGAGTGGTTTAACAGTCAGCCGCTCTGACTGAATCTCTGTGAGTGGAACAGGGCCTCTCCTAACAACTCTCAGCAATGCTTCCAAGCTACACAGGAAGTGGATTGGACTGTGAAAGACCAACCCAAATTGTGTTTGCATTTTGACAAATGTATAGGGCAGTACAATATCTCAGAGAGGAGGTCAGGTCTCCTGCTCCCCTGGTGCATTCACTATAGGTGCCCAATTTCCCTGCTTTTTAAAGTTTGATAGAAAGATCTTGGGCTATAGGTACTTTCTTCAGCCGCAAGGTTTTTTGCCAATTAGTAAATAGATATGGATGTAGTGTGATGTAGTGGTTACAGGAGGGGTGGGGAACCTGTGGGCCCTCCTGATGTTGCTGAGCTACAACTGCCATCAGCCCTAGCAAGCATGGCCAAAGGTCAGGGATGATGGGAGTTGTACTTTAGCAACATCTGGGTGGCCCACAAGTTCCCCACACCTGGGTTTGAGTGTTGGACTGGAATCTGAGAGACCAGGGCTCAAAAGCCCAACTCAGCAATGAAGCTCGCTGTGTGACCTTGGGCCCATCATAGTCTCTCAGCCTAACCGACTCACAGGGTTGATGTGAGGATAAACTAATAGAATCATAGAATAGTAGAGTTGGAAGGGGTCTATAAGGCCATCAAGTCCAACCCCCTGCTCAATGCAGGATTCCAAATCAAAGCATTCCCGACAGATGGCTGTCCAGCTGCCTCTTGAATGTCTCCAGTGTCAGAGAGCCAACTACCTCTCTAGGTAATTGGTTTCATTGTCGTATGGCTCTAACAGTTAGGAAGTTTTTCCTGATGTCCAGTCGAAATCTGGCTTCCTGCAACTTGAGCCCATTATTCCGTGTCCTGCACTCTGGGACGATCGAGAAGAGATCCCGGCCCTCCTCTATGTGACAACCTTAAATGGGGAGGTAGAGAACCATGTACACCATCTTGAGCTCTTTGGAGGAAAGGTGCAATATAAATGTATAAATAAATATTATCACTAACATATCAATATCTCTATACATGCCCCTTAAAGATGGAAAGTAACACTAAGGATATTGCACTGCTGTTCAGTTCTTTCCCAAATAGTCTACTTTTCTGGATAAAGACTGATGAAACACAGGATCAGAGCTTGGAAAAGTTACTTTTTTGAACTACAACTCCTATCAGCCCAGTCCAGTGGCCATGCTGGCTGGGGCTGATGGGAGTTGTAGTTCAAAAAAGTAACTTTTCCAAGCTCTGCACAGGATGCTAATAATTTGATGAGGATGTCGTGAAGACGCCCTGTAAAATGTGAGTGGCCAAACTCATATGGATATTCCATAGGAAAGGCCTAGTCTGAATGCACTTATAGACTCCATTTTATACTTCCTACACCCCCAAACAGTAGGAAGTCTCAGGGCAGCCTTTTATTTGTCCACCGTACTTCTGAGGAAAGCGTACTGGAGACAAAGAGAAAAGACACATGAATACGGTAAGATAATTTTCTTTAAATATTCCACTTTTTACAGGTGCTGCCTCTTTGCTGACAAGTAATGCTGTTATGCTTCCAGCTTCTTTCCCTTGTTATATCTTTTAAAAAGGAATTTAGAGGCCTCGGAGCCAAACTGGAGATAAAGGGAAAAATGTTTAAACATAAAGATGTTTAAACCTCTACCTGTCCTAATCACAGTGGGTGCATGGGTAATAAGCTAGGGGCAGAGGGACGGAAAGCGTTAGCATCTCCCAGCCAGTGCACCCTTTCTTCTGTTAAAAGCAGACTTTCATTTTCTGTATGATTGGAGAGATTGTGTTTAAGCACATAGGCCTGCCACCATCATGACTAGTTTTGTCTCCAACAAGGAAGTGAATTAAAGGCCTCCAGCATAACAAAAGTCACTCCTTTTTCCAAGGCTGCATCATCTGGAATCTTTTCTCACATTTGTTTGGCAGCCTATAGTTAGTTAAACTGCAGGAAAATGATGGTGATGGCACTGGCACAAATGTGAACAGGTCTGTGATGTTTATTTCTGATACTTCCATAGCTCACTCTCTGATCTTCAACAGCATACTACTCTTTATGTTGAAATTATCATATCTCTAGACTTTGTATATAGCTGGATGATTAATGGGTAGTGATGGCCAGTTGATGTTCCTGGAGCCTGCAAGCCAAGCCTCTGTGTCTTCCCAGCTCCAGACAACACTAGCCAAGGTTAGTCCTTGGCCTATTGTTCTCTTCCACCTAGGGTGATGTGGCTTCAAGTCAGGTGAGTGAGAGACTGCCCTCTCCTTCTGGAAGCATCACTAGCTAGGTGTTTCTGTGATAACAGGGCCAACTCTTTAGTTATGTAAAATGGATACAACAGTCTTGGCTAGGGCCATTTACTTAACAAAGAGACTGGTTTGACCACTTGGGTGGGGTTGAAGAGGGTGTTGTATTGTTTTACTGTTTTATCTATACCAGCCTTTCCCAACCAGTGTGCCTCCAGATGTTGTTGGACCACAACTCCCATCTTTCCTGACCATTGGCAATGCTGGCTGAGGCTGATGGGAGTTGTGGTCCAACAACATCTGGAGGCACACTGGTTGGGAAAGACTGATCTATACTATCTTAAAGTGAGTTTTGAATTACTCCAATTGTATATTTAAATGGTTTTATTATTGCACATAGTTTAATTGTATTTTGATGTAGATTTTTTGTTTACTTGTAATTGTATGTACTTTTATATTTGGAAGCCGCTTTGAGTTCCAGTCCTTGGAAAAAGAGCAGGATAATAATAATAATAATAATAATAATAATAATAATAATAATAATAATAATAATAATAATAATAATAATAATAATAATAAAATAACAAGCCTGGAGGGAATCCGAAGATGGCTGCCAAACCAACCCCGCAATCTTATAACAATATCATAGCAAACAGATGCCAGTAATGTCCAAATGTTGGGAAGATCTTCTAATGTTGGATGGATCCAAAGGAAAGAAAGGAATCAGATACACTAGTTCGCACCTTACTTGCATGGCTATGATAGTGTCTAAGAGCCTTCACATTTTGCTACAGTGACTATTCTTAAGTCAAGGAGGAAAAAATATTTGAGCTACTCAAAGCATAATGCATTTGATTACACCTGTTTATTTTAAATATTTGCTTATTAGTTAAATTTGTATCTTGCCTCTGAGATGCTCAAGGTGGATAACAATAAAATACAAAATATCTAACCATAAATAGGAAAGTAAAACATCAATAAAACATTAGTAAAGCCAATAAAACAACAGCCAGTGGTCCACTTGCAATATTTACAGTCAGTTTATGAAGCTAAAGCCTTGTCTGAATAAAAACTTTTTTGCCTGCCATTGAAATGTCATCAGAGAATGGGCCTTTCATGGCAAGGAGTTCCAGAGCCTGGGAACACCACAGCCATGGTGCTTTGAGTTTCCATCAACTGTTCTTCAAATGTCAGCAGTATGATGAATTGTGCTAACACACCATACTTTTAAAGCAAATTTCCTGCCACAGAATCCTGGGAAATATAGTTTACCTATCACAGAGTTACAGTTTCCAGCACCCTTAACCTGCACTTCCCAAAATTCTTGGGAGAGGAGGGAAATGTGCTTAAATGTATGGTATGCATGCAGCTGAAGCAGTTGTCCAAAGAAGATGTAACTGAGGCATGTGTCACCTTGGACAGATCTGACATCTTCCAGGAATGGGCATAGTAGTCATTGCTGGGCCAGCACACACCACCATCCAAAATCAGTTATACAGGTTCAGGGTGAAATATAAGAGTAAATTCAAATTATGAACCTAAGCACCTCTGTCTTGTCCACATTGAACTCCACTTTATTTGCAATCATCCTACACGTCAGGCATGGATTTAGAATCTGAACACTTTCCTTGAAATTAGATGGAAAGGAGTGATAGAGTAAGGAGTCATCAGCATATTGGTGACACCAAACCCTTAAAAACTGGACAACTTCACCCAGCGGTTTCATGTAGATGTTAAATGGGGAACAAGATGAAACCTTGAGGAATACCATAGAATAGCCAAAGCATTGACAGGAGTTGCCACAGCACCACCTTCTGGAACCATTCCTCCAAGAGGGACCAGAACCACCATAAAACAGTTCCTCCAAAGTCTCATCGCAGCCAGACAATCTAGCATCATACCATGTTGATGATATCAAAAGCTACAGAGTGGTCCAGTAGAATCAGCAGAGACACACTCCCTCTGTCTAATTCCTGGCAGGGATAATCTGCCGAGGCAACCAAAACGGCCTCCATCCAATAACCTTTTCACTTTAGGATTAAGCCAGGATTCTAAGCAGCTTATCAAAGATCATGCAATGTTATTGTGGTACAAATCAGTCTCTTGTATGTTATAATAACCTTTTAAACAATGTTTTAAACATTAACATTCCAAGTATATATATACATTATGTGTATATGCATCCCTAGGTTTGTATTCGATGCAGTGCTAAGGCGAATGTTCCGGCAGCACAAGGATTTCTCTTTGCACAACAGAACGTTCTCCCACACACATGCCCCCTAAATCTGTTCTGAAGTTTCTCCCAACCCTCTGGAGCAGATTTGGGGATGGCACAGGGGAAGATGGAGGCATAGGCCCATTGCACTAGCACTAATCCTTGTGCTAGCACAATTATTTAGTTGAATACTGCCCACACACTTGATTCTATAGTCACAATCACCAATAAGTAGAACCACTTATACACACCATATTTAGGAATCTTGCATTTGCATCCTAAAACTGCAATCCTATGTGCTAATGAGTTATTTTGGAGTAAATCCCATTCAGTTCAGTGATACTTATAAGAAAACTATAGGATCAGGCTGAAAGACATCAAAATACTCGTGTTATATCCCTAAGGCAATTTCAATAAACATATATTTAAAAAATAGGCAAGTTAGTTTTGGGCAGGGGGAGTGGTGGCAAGTTTCTCTCAAGCAGTGTTTTGTTTTCCTTGCTGAAACCCAAGACTATATTATTTAGTTGAATCAGACTTAACAGTATTGTTATGAGATTGGGGGGTTGAGATAGATGATTTCTATGAGTCCCCTTCCAGCCTCTGATTTGGAACCCTATACCTGGAAGTGGGCTCTGCAGCAGAGAAACCTGTTCAACTGGTCAGACTAGTTTCCTTTGTTAATTAAATAGAGTACCCAAGTGAGCTAATAGGTCTGTCAAGTGACCAGGCAGATCACTTGGCTATTCAGGTGAATAGATTTTGGGCCAGAGTGATCCTGTTGTTATCAGAACTCTTTTCAGGAGAGAGGCCATTCCCCCCACCCCCATCCTGCAGCCAAAGCAAGTCTTGTGTTTTTAGTCTAGTCTGCAGAAGCTGGGGACTAGGGAAACACACAGAGAGGCCTGCTCTTTGCACTATGTCTTTGGTGTGCCTCCCTACAAGCCTAATGGAAAAGCAAGATCTGTTGTTGTTGCTGTTGTTAATTATATTGATTTATATCCCGCCCTTCCTCCCAGCAGATGCCCAGGGTGGCAAACAAAAGCACTAAAAACATTAAAACATCATAAAAACAAACTTTAAAACACATTAAAACAAAACTTCAAAAATGTTACTTACAAAAAAGCTATGAAAACATCTTCTAAGATTAAAAACATTGTTTAAAAAAGTTTAAGAACATATTAAAAAGCAATTCCAACACAGATGCAGACTGGGATAGGTCTCAACTTAAAAGGCTTGCTGAAAGAGGAAAGTCCAATAGGCGCCAAAAAGATAACAGAGATGGCGCCTGTCTAATATTTAAGGGGAGGGAATTCCACAGGGTAGGTGCCGCCACACTAAAGGTCCATTTCCTTTGTTGTGCGGAATGGATGTCCTGATAAGATGGTATCTGCAGAACACCCTCACCTGCAGAGCGCAGTGATCGACTGGGTATATAAGGGGTAAGATGGTCTTTCAGGTATCTTGGTCCCAAACTGTATAGGGCTTTGTACACCAAAACTAGAGCCTCGAACTTGGCCCAGATCTATTGGACTGTTAATGCTGTGAACTCCTCCATCTTAAGCTCAGGTTGTGAATGTGTGTAAATAAACCATATCTCAAAAAGACACCCCATTCTCTGCTGACCTTCTTCCCAAGGAAACCAAACCTTGGGTGAGCACAGGAGCCCCTGGAAGTCTCACTCTGCTCGGAGATTGGGGTGGCACGCAAGAGTGTATATACAACTGAGAAACTAAAAATGTAGTCAGAGCAGAAAACAGACAGCAGATTGTGTTTCCCTCCTTGCTTTTTACTATTCAGTTGAAGCATATGAAATTGTAATTATCATATCTACAGAGTACAGTAGCAAATCGTGCCCAATGGTAACTTTTTTTAAAAAAATATCTGTAATAAGATGCATAAAGCATACAAGAAAATGGAAATATACAAAAAGTTAAATTAAATTGTGATATATGAATGCAAAAAACCCCTACAGAATGCAAAAAAACCCACATTTGAGGCCTCATAACTTTAAACATGAATCTCCAATATGTATCTTCAAAAGGCAACATTGTTTCATGAAAAAGTGTCAAAAGCTGGCTATTTTATTCATGCACCCATTGGCTTGGATCCAGAGTTTATTTCCACCACCAGGAGTATCCCCTGAGCAGAGTTCCACTCAAGCAACATTCCAACCAGTGGAAGGCTCTTTTGTTTTGCTGATTTCCCCTTCTTGTTACAGCCCTACCTCCCACACTGATCTGGAGGGATGAGAAGGGGTGAATCAGTGGAAACCTCCTGCTCCCTTCTACCTGCAGAATCTTTCTGCTGGATCAAATGCCTCCCGTAAATTAGCCTTTCTATTTGTGGAAGGCTAAGTGTGGATCCAACCCAGCTGCCCATTTCTCCTTTTTATCTTTTGCTATGACAAATCTAACAGTCATAATGTAGTTTCAACAACTGGAATTCAAATAATTATCTTATAAGAAGAGCCCTGCTGGCCCATGTAGTCCAGCATTCTATTCCCACAGCAACCAAGCAGATGCCTATGAGAAGCCCATAAGTAGGCCTTGAGGACAATAGCACTCTCTTGCTGCTGTTCCCCAGCCACTTATGTTCTGAGTCATATTGCTTCTGGTATTTACTTTTTTACTTATTTTATTAAAGAAATTATAAGCCACACTTTCATAAAAGTACATCAAGGCAGTTTACAACATACAAAAACATTATAAAAATATTGGCGATAATATATAATCATTGTGACTAGGAGCTATTAATAGTTTATCCTCCATAAATTTGTCTAATCTTTTTAAGCCAAGCTGGTGATCCTAACTACATCTTGTGATAGCCAGTTCCACCTACCCAGTACTTTAGGTGGTGTTGTGTCTATAAAAGTAGATACCGAGCTGGGATTATAACCCAGGTGACCTACTAGGATTGCCTGTACAATAGTACATCTCCTCTCTTCACCATAGTGGCTTGTGTTGTGTTTGTGTGGCTAGCATTACTACAAATGCATTGCAAGGTGTTACATAACATAGACAGTTCTGGTTTAAATCTTATCTTCAAATTGCTGTGCTAAAGAAACTATAGCACAGCTTTAGAAAATACAATATTATTCTCAAAGGTGGTTGTATTTTCATGCTTCTAGTTCAAGCTGCGTTAGAAGAAGCCATCTACACTACACACAGAGAGAGAGAGAGTTCTTTTCTCATTCATGTTTTATGGGTGCCCCAAAAATGAGAAAGTGGTATTGCAGGTTGAACATGTGCCTAATTTAAGATGGTCGCTAAAACAGATCCTTCTCCACTATTGAGGCGAACATCTCAGCAAATAATTATAGAGCCTTGAAACAAAAGCTGGTGTCTGTGAGATTTTATTTTATTTGTTAAATTTATAGCCCACCCTTCTGCCCAGGGTGGCAGATTAAAATAGCACATAAGGGGAATATATAACTCTCGTTAAAGACAGAACTTAAGAATTAATCATAGGGAAATTTCCCTCCTTTTGATAAAAAATGTGTATCAGTTGGAAAGGCTTTTAATTCTCCAAAACAATCTTCTAGTAAATGATTTGAACAACTACTTTTTCCTCAGGTTATCATCCCCTGACTAATATCTTTGTCTTGTTTTTCAGATTTGAAGTAAGACAATATGGCTTCCTCTGTAGTAACAACTTCATCTAAAATGCAGAAAACCTTTGATGTGAACTTATATGCCTTGGGCCAGAAGTCACAGAAAACAAATAATACAAGTGTTACAAAAATTATACAGGTTGCTGAAAGAAAATCAACACACTACAAAGATATTTGCAAATTTAACAGAAATTGCTATGCATCATACATCAGTGAGCACAACCTCAAGTGGTGGGAACAACAAACAGTTTCAGCTAAAGAGGATGCACATCTACAATAAATTCCTTCAGTGGAAGAGATTGAAAACCGACATAGTTCAAACGTCAAAAATGTAACTATGCTACACTAGCAGCAAATGTGACATGAAGCATTGCATGTGATGCCAAAGAGATACAGGAAAAAAGTACAATCAGTCTACAGAGGATGTGAAAAGTCAATGGCTGAAAGATGACTTAGAACAAACTGTGATAAGATGTTTTCACTCTTATTTCCATGCATCATACAGCTGAAGATATATTTAGTTGATGTCATAATACATGTGTTACTACCTTTCATTTATATGCCACCATTCTTTATTGTGGGATGTTTATTTATTGTTGTGCTGCTTGTTGTATACTGGCTAACATGAGTCATTGTCACAAACTGCATGCACAATACACCTGAAAATGCTTCAAGGGAATGGTACACTTCCCACCTTGTACTTTTGTCTGCAATGTACCTGACATACATTGCCTCCAGTTTTTCCCAAGGTGGCACATCGCTAACACAACAACAAAGACAATTTAAGTTCCTCTTTAAGTATATTTGAACATGTCAAATCTGTGAGGGGAGGAAAGTTTTTAAGTACTATTGGGCATTGTCTTGAAAACAGACCACATGGTAAATCTGCAATACCTTTCCACTTTTATGGAAACTCATAAAACATAATACAATATATAATTTTTTGCATGTGGCTTCTACTTCTTGAAGTAATATATAGTCCTCCTTTGAAAGCTCACAGTGAGTTATGTGCTACTCATGCCAGTGTGGTGTAATGGTTAGAATGCTAGACTGGGACCTGGGAGACCAGGATTCAAATCCCCACTCAACCAGACAGCTCATTGGGTGACTTTGGGCCACTCACTGTTAGTCAGCCTAACCTACCTCACAAGGCTGTTGTGATGATAAAATTGGGAGGAGGAGAACCATGTTTGTATGCCCACCTTGAGCTGCTTGGAGGAAAGGTGGGATATAAATGTAATAATTTTTACAAAATTCAAACATAGATAAACCTTCATTTTAACCACGCTATAACATACAGTCTAGACAGAGCTGTGTTAGAACACTAGAAATAAGATCAGCAAGATTATGTATCATTCTTTGAAGAGCAAACTCTGTGCTGTATCATAAACGGCTTTTGAAATTACCCTTAATTTTTTTTAAAAAAATTGCCATATGTAAAGAAGGGATGTAGAAGTAGTTGTGGCTCGTGGATCTATCAGAAGCGGCCACGAAACTTTCAGCCTTGATTCTCCTTCCAATCCCACCTGTTAACACACCGGATACCTAGAATCCATTTTATTTTTGTCTGCCAACAATAGAATTCCATAATAGTTGGCAGTTCCAGAGTTCAGATAAAAGGCCACAGCTGCTCAACAAGCCAGATCCTACAATGGGGCAATAGAAAGAAGCTGTATGTAGAAAGGAGGAAAAGGAAAATGGTCTCTGGCAGATATAGATGAGTTGCTTCCAGCAGAGTCTTGGGATCTTTATTTGAAAATGGAGAGTTTACAGTGACGCTTCTACCTAGGGTTGTCAGGTCTCCACGTTTTTGCCCGGAGACTCCGGTTGTTGGGAGTCCTCTCTGTGTTTCCAGGTGAGTCACCTTAATCTCCGGCCTCTTAGCTTCTCTCATGGATGACAGAGGTCTCCAAGTGGGTACTGTAGCTCCACCTACAGCCCAGAGACAGGAAATGCTTCAGCAAATACTGTTGCTCCTCCCCCCTCTTGCTGAGGCTCAATTCGTTTCCTGTCTCAGCTCAGAGGACATCCTATTCGTGAGATTTCTCCTCTACTGTTATTTCTGTCAGTTGTTTGTTTCAGTTCTTGCCTTAGTCATTTATAGTGTTGCTTGTCTTGTTCTTCTCTTACATTTCTCTCGTTACTTAAGGGGGGGAAATGTTAAGGTCATATTATACCATGGAGAAGTCTGTAAAGAGAAAGCATTTTAAAAAGTCAGGCCGTGGCTCAGCGGTAGCTGGGACCAGTGCCCACTCGGCAAAGCTTTCTGCTGTTTCTCAACGCAAAGGCTATTTAGCTTCTGATGATCCCGCCAAAGAGACCCCCCTCCCACTATGTTGCAGCCAACTGTCAGTGCCCTCGTGAGTCATAAGAACATAAGAACATAAGAAGAGCCTGCTGGATCAGGCCAGTGGCCCATCTAGTCCAGCATCCTGTTCTCACAGTGGCCAACCAGGTGCCTGGGGGAAGCCCGCAAGCAGGACCCGAGTGCAAGAACACTCTCCCCTCCTGAGGCTTCCGGCAACTGGTTTTCAGAAGCATGTTGCCTCTGACTAGGGTGGCAGAGCACAGCCATCCGCGGAGGTGGCATTATTGCTAGAGTGGGTGAGTGCAACTGGACTGAGGCGAATGGTGGCGGCCAGCATCTCAGTAGCGCCGGCCATTTTAGATCAATTGACGCCGGCAACACCCACCATGTTGCATGACACAGAACCTTTCCCGCCTGTTAGTTCTGGACACAGGAGTGGTAGCTGTCGCTGAGGTGTCCCTAAATAGGGGAATGGAAGCCCCTGCCCTAACTGGACATAGGGAAGCGGTAGCTCCCTCCCATTCTGTGGTAAATTTGACCTCGATAAATGCTGATCGGGGAGCGGTAGCCCCTGCCATTGTACACACCAGTGAAGTGAGGTTGACAGGCAATGGGGCGGTAGCCCTTGCCCTTGAAGTACAAAAATCAATACTCTTGTCCCAAAGGGGAGCAGTGGCCCCCACTACTAGGGCTTTGGGGGTGGGTAGTCGAGCTCACTCCCCAGATCCTCCTCCATGTCATGCCAGCTTGATCCCTTAATTATTTTCCTGGGTCACTTGTAGCAAACAGTTAAACTTTTTGTATATTTTCCCATCTCGGTGACCTGGTGATTTTACAGCCCAGCTGTATCAGCTTGCAGCAATTTGGCACCTCTCTATCAGTAAGAGGGGCCTGGTTCCGCAAAGGCCGTAAAACTCCTTCGGCTTATTATGAGAAACCAAGAGGAACGGCGCCAGGTGCTGTGGGAACATCATTTCATCATTCCTTTGATGAAAATGTTAATTAGGTGATTGTCTTCGGCTGAGGCAGGAATTTTCTCCATAAGAGGAGGCCTCGGACTCTGGGCTGTGTTCCACTTGTGGGCACCACCTTGCTTATGGTGATGCTCTGCGGTGGCTCCATTATCCAACCTGACTGGCAGACCCTGAGGGGAAGAACGCTAACTTCAGAAAGATCTGAAGCTTTGTAAGTATAGCTGAGGCAGTTAGCTTTGTTATTTTTATTTTGTGCCCAGAACCTTTTGTAGACTGTTTTGTTATATACCTTGCCCCTTTGGGTGTATGGTCCTAGGATTTGATTTGCTGCTCAAAAATCATTTGTATGTACCTTTTTATCTTTTGTACCCTTTTATCCCTTTTCTTATTTTTTTTTCTTTTAATAAACTTTACTTATTTTAAAGCAACGTGTGTTTATTCCAGAGAAGGGGCTCAGTTCCTAATTTCAGTCCTGGCTACTTGACCAAACTACCGTGTACTAGAGGAACGTTTTCACCTAAGACTTCTGAAGGGGCCAGGAGGGTATCTAGCCTCTGGTCCTGAGAGGCTCAGGTGTTCAGTGGGCTCTGGGGGTCCCTTCACCCCAGAGTAGTTAACCAATAGAAGGGTGGTGGCAGTACTACCGTGCAGGGTTGGTGTAAGCATACACAACCTTAGCATACCAGGATTACTAGGATCAATTGCCCGAGGCTGGGGATTGATTCCTGGGACAGTAAAAGTAGGAGGAGTGGAACTCCCTGCTTTCACTACAGTTTGGTTCCAAGCTTGGATCACGAGGTGGAACCCTTATCATCTGAGAAGGTGGTGGTGATGCAATCAATCCCTGGTGGATTGGTGCAACTGCAGCCTTCTGCATCCCCCAATTTGCTCTCCTAACAGCCATAATTACAAGCCCCGCTGTCTGGGCTTTTTATGCCTGAGGTAATTCAGCAGCTCATGAATGCCATGATAGGTGATTTGGCAGCTGAGCTAACAAGGGGAAGCCTCAAAACGTCCCCTTTCCCCGGGCCAGAATTATAGGCACCTCAACCCCTCCTTGTCAAAGAGGCTTGCAGGAAGACAGTACCAACAAGTTCTATCTGTTAGAAGCAGATGTTATGGAACAACTTCACACTCCAGCAGTAGACGGTCCTATTTCTGCTCTGCTTTCATACACCTTACTTCTCTGGGATGGGGATACACAGCTGAAGGACCCTAATGAACACAGGTCAGACTTAGCTCTTAAAAGGTCTCATGATGCTAATGCACTGGTGATTCCAGCATCTGTTTCAGCCTCTGTATTTGCCAGAGCAACCCTTTTGTGGGTGGAGGACCTACTAGACAGTGCAAATCAAGACCCGGTTAGGGTTTGCAAGACTTTGCTGAAGGTCTCGAGATCCTTGATGTTTATCGCGGATGTTACTATGGCCTCCACATAGTTTTCATGTAGGGCCATAGTGGCAGCGGTAGTTGCCTGCAGACACCTCTGGCTTTCACACTGGGATGCTGATGCCTCTTCTTGGGCTAATCTAGCTTCAGTCCCTTTCTCTGGGTCAAAGCTGTTTGGAGATGCAGCACTGCAGGATGTTTTGGTAGAGTCAAAAGACAAAAGGAAGACTATGCCTTCACAAAGAAGGAATGATAGGCATTTGTACAGGTGCACTCCCATCTCCCAGTCTCCTCACACTTTTTGTGCCTTCAGATCCACTGGGAGAGGACGTGATTTTAGAAATTCCCATCCCTCATGTAACAGATCATGATTTCCACAACCCCCATTCTCCCACAGTTTTCCCAGTCAGGGGTGCCAAGGGCGGCAGAATCAGCAACGTTTTTGACTCAGTTCCACTGCCACTGGTGGGAGGAAGGTTAAGCAAATTTTTCCATCGATGGCAAGCCACCACTCAGGACAAATGGGTACTGCAAGTTGTCCAACATGGGTACAAAATAGAGTTGTTGGAGTACCCACCAGCCACGTTCTTTCCTTCTCTGGTCCCCACTTCCACCAAAAACTTCACAGCAGTGTCAAACAAGATGCATCACTTGCTGGACATCTCTGCAACAGAGGAAGTGCCTTTTGAGGAGTGTTTCTCAGGGCTATACTTATTGGTGGGGAAGAAGGACAGATCCTGGCACGTGGTACTCGACCTAAAATTTCTGAATCAATTTGTGATACCACGCAAGTTCAGAATGGAGACCCTATCGTTGATAAGGGAGGCCCTTCAGCCCCACGACTAAGTCGCTTCCATAGACCTCAAGGAAGCCTATCTACATGTGCCGATATTTCCTGCACATCATCAACTACTTCAATTTCATTACAATGGCCTCCACTATCAGTTCAAGTCACTGTCCTTTAGGCTGCCATCAGCCCCCAGGGTGTTTACCAAGATCATGATGACGGTAGTGGCCAACCTCAGGCTGCAAGGTCAACATGTCTATCCTTATCTGGACGACCTCCTTATTCACTCTAAATTGCTTTGTCAAGCTCAGGAGGACGTCCAGATTGTATTGGCTCACCTAAAGGATCATGGGTTTCTAGTGAACAACCACAAGAGCAACTCAATCCATCACAGAGGACACAACACCTCAGGGCAGCATTGGATATGATCAAGCAGTTCATTTACTTGTCCAGCGAGAGGATTCAAAAAATTGCAAACCTGGCTGCTGCAATATCCCCCAGTCATTCAGCAGACGTCATGGGCCTCGCCAAACTCCTAGGCATGATGGCATCAGTGATAGGCATCGTACCTTGGGCACATGTACATTCCTGCCCACTACAGTGGCTCCTCCTTTGATTCCAGGACAACACTGCATACTGCAAACACTGATGGGTTCTCCTGCCAGGACAGGTGAAGGAATCGTTGCAATGGTGGGCAAATCCACAGTATTTACAGGGAGGTGTTCCCTTACAGGATCCCCCTTGATCAGTTATCACCACAGATGCGAGTCTCAAAGGTTGGGGAGCACACTGCCAGGGTTACTATGTCCAGGGTACATGGACGACCACAGAATCACACGAGAGAGTCAATTGGCTGGAACTGTGGGCGGCGCATCTGACACTCCACCACTTGTCCACCCTTCTGCAATATCTGGATGTGCTGATACGTACTGACAACACGACAGTCCGTGCTCATTTAAACAAGCAGGGAGGCATGCGCTCATTGATGTTACATGTGGAAGCAGTGGCAATGCTGTCATGGGCGGAACAACATACAACATCTCTCGTAGCAAAGTATATTCAAGGCAATTTAAACGTAACAGTGGACTGGTTAAGTCACCAACAGTGTTTTCAGGGGAATGGGCGCTCAACAAGGAAGTGTTTCACATCCTACAGGCAAGCTTTGGCAAGTGTAA
This sequence comes from Rhineura floridana, assembly GCF_030035675.1. NCBI lineage: Eukaryota > Metazoa > Chordata > Lepidosauria > Squamata > Rhineuridae > Rhineura > Rhineura floridana. The sequence continues at coordinate 78,806,495 of NC_084481.1, read as the reverse complement.
GGTGGATCTCTTCGCATCAGAGACAAACCATCAGTTACGCCATTTCTTCTCTTGTTTCCAGAGTCGCGAAGCTGAGCAAGTGGATGCCCTTGCAGCTCCCTGGCCAAAGGGACTCCTCTATGCATTCCCCCCCGACTCCTCTGTTATCCAGAGTCCTAAAAAAGATACAGTCAGAAAAGGCCCAAGTGGTGCTGGTAGCCCCATATTGGCCCAGACATCCCTGGTTCTCAGACATCATTCAGTTGGCCAGGTCTCCACCATTTCATCTTCCGGTGAGTCAGGATCTTCTCCACCAAGGCCCTCTGCTTCATCTGGACCCCCAGTGGCTCCGGCTGGCCGCATGGAAATTGAGCGCACTTGATTGCTAACTTCAGGAGTGTCTTTGGCAGTAGTAGACACCATCTTAGCAGCTAGAAGACCTTCTACACTTCGTAGTTACCAGGGCACATGGAAGGCATTCTCGCTATGGTGTGCTAGATGAGAAATGGATCCAGAAACACCTGAGGTACCTGACATACTGCTTTTCCTGCAGGAAGGTCTGCAGATGGGCCTGTGCCCTGCCACATTGAAGAGGCAAACGTCGGCATTGTCCTCTGTACTGCGTATACAGGGTTCCATCTCCCTGGCTTCGCATCCTCTAATTAAGCATTTCCTTCAGGGCACCACACTAATCAGTCCATCGGTTCATCACCATTTCCCTATATGGAGTCTACACTCCATCCTTTCTGCTGTACAGAAGGCTCCATTTGAGCTACTAGGATCCATATTGTTGAAATTGCTTTCATTCAAGATGGACTTTCTAGTAGCCATCACAACAGCCCACAAACTGTCTGAACTGCAGGCCTTGTCAGTTGACAAACAGCTTTGTACCTTTCACAAGAACGGTCGTGTTACGTATTAGAGCTGATTTTATTCCTAAAGTGAACACTGCTTTTCACAGACATCAGGAAATAATCCTTCCTTCCTTCTGCCCTAACCCTTCTCACCCAAGGGAGAAAGCATGGCACTTCTTAGATGTTAGATTAGCACTAAAAGTGTACATCAATAGAACCAAACCCTTCAGACAGTCCGATTCCCTATTCCTATTGTTCCACCCGGCCACTATGGGGAAAAAGGTGTCAAGTGCAACAATAGCTCACTGGATTAAGACGTGCATCTCCCTAGCATATGAGGCCCTTCATGTGCCATCCCCATTGCACATTACAGTACACTCTACTAGATCTGCTACATTGGCAGCTTATTCCACGAATGCTCCAATATTAGAGATTTGCAGGGCAGCAACATGGTCTATGCCTACTACATTCACAAAGCACTATAAAATTGACCTGTTCGCATCAGCAGAGGCCTCATTTGGCTGAAGGGTTTTGCAACAAGTTTTATCTCCTTGGGCCTGCCCTAGGTACATCCCTCTTTGGTACATCCCACTTGGAGACCTCCATCATCCGTGAGAGAAGGAACAGTTTGTTCTTACCATAAATGGTGTTTCTTCATGGATAACAAGAGGTCTCCAAGGCCCACTCTTGCAGTAAATTTTATGGTGGCTGGGACCAAGTCATTAAGTGCCATGACTCCTTTCGGTTTGCCTGTTACCAGTCACTTGACCTTGTGATTAACACACTTTGTTCTCTGTTGTCCACTTGATGTTTTTTCTTTCTGAGTTGTGCTTGAGGCTGACTTCTGGAGCTTTTCCAAAAAATGAACTGAGCCTCAGCAAGAGGGGAAGAGCAAAAGTATTTGCTGAAGCGTTTCCTGTCTCTGGGCTGTAGGCGGAGCTACACTACCCACTTGGAGACCTCTTGTCAGCCATGAAGAAACACTGTTTATGGTAAGAACAAACTGTTCCTTTCATTTAAAAAAAGAGATTAAGTTTCTAGGTAGTCTGGTTCAAAAAATATAAACCAAAATGTCAGCTCCCCCCCCCCAGCAACCTCTGTTAGGACTAGCTGCTCTAATTCCCTGCCCTTTCAGATTTGTAGCCAATAAGTGAAATCAGGGTTGTGATTGACAAGTTTTGTTGACCCTCATGCAATAGCTAAACCCCATTTCAAATTCTGAGAACAGTTTCCTTTTCCTGCTTGTCTCACATCAGGAATTCAGTTAATATATAGTTTTCAGCAGCATGAAGAGTATCTGTAGAGGATTGGGACTTGCTTCTGAGTAAACATGCATAGGATTGCACTATAACAGAAGATCACAGCAGAGGGAGATTAGGCTGAGAGATAGTGCATAGCCCATGGTCACCCAGTAAACGTTGTAGCTTATTTCCATTTTAAAATTTAATGAAAATAATTTATATGCAGGCAAAGTTTATGAAGTAATACAGATCCACATAATACATTTAAAGCACATCCAACTCACATTTAAGGTGCATGACTTCTCCCAAACAATCCTGGGAAGTGTAGTTTCCCCCTCATAGTTATAGTTCCCACCTCCCTTAACAAACTACAGTTCCCATGGTTCTGTGGTGGGATTCATGTGCTTCAAATGTATGTTGAATGTGCTTTAAATGCATGGTGTGGATCTGCCCTAGTACGCTGTGCATTTATTAGTGAATTGAAAACAATTTTAAAAGATACTTTTAAAAGAGTGCCTAAAAAAGGAAAGAGACCCAAGGGCTATAGTGATTCTGAAATTTATGTTTGTATTTTATTTACAACATTTATATACAGCTTTATTATAAAAAACCTCAAAGCTGTTTATAGAAGGAATTAATACAATAAAATTATTGGCAAAAATAGTTGACAGGTATTTAAAAACATTCAAAATAATAAAATCAACAATGAGTTAAAAACAGATAAAAATAATATCTTCTACTTGCCTGGGTAGGCTTGCTTAAACAAAAATGTTTTTAGAAGGTGCCAAAATGAGTACAACAAAGCGCCTGCCTAATGGAAATAGGCAGAGTGTTCCAAAGCATAGGTACTGCCACACTAAAGGATCGATTTCTTACAAGAGCAGAACAAGTACTACGTGGAACCCAAAACATGGAAAGCACACGTTGAACTTAGTCTGGTAGCAAATCGGCATCCAGATTTCAGAGCTGAGGTATTATGTGCTGATAGGGCCTCACTCATGTCAGCAAGCGTGCCACAGGATTCTGCACAAACTGCAACCCCCCAGGTGAGGTTGTGCTGCATGGGGATTTCTGTGACCTTGGCTGACTGGCTGCCATAGGATTTTTTTCATTTTGGTTAGGAATCCTGACCGGTGGTGGGATGCTGAGTTTTCTGTCTTACTCATAGGAATCTTATGGTTGGTATGGTATTGCATTTAGGAAATCATCACTGTCTTTTCTTTTTCTTTTTCTATTTCTATTTCAACTACCTCTGACATTACTCCCTTACATCAATAGAAGCAACAACAGTGTTTCCATGTGGTCAGCTCAACCCCCTTAAAGCCACTGATGATGTACCTTGTTATTTGCATGATGGTTTGTTTCTTGTCCAGTAGTGGTAAAAGAGAATTCACATACTGGGGTATGGCTTCAATTGTTGTTGTTCCCAATCACACTGCCTGTGAAGGTAGACCAAACCATGTGTGTTTTCTCTCTGTCAATTATTACTCACTGGAATGGGGTTGGCTGTCAAAGTGAGTTTATAGCAGCCCACAGAGTAGGCAGAAAAGAGTAGAGAACCTTCTTAACTCTTACTCATTTCTCAAACCTCTCTCTGCAGAGAAGAGTCAAGTCTGTAAAGAAATTTGGAACAGCCACAGTAAAAGGTAGACAGGGCATTTCAGGTTGTCAACCCTGCTTTGATATGGATGTCTTTGCAGAAAATCCCTAGTCAAGCCTTACTAACAGCACAATCCTAACAATATCTACTCAGAAGTAAGTCCTGTTGAGTTCTATAGGGCTTAGTCCCTTAGTAAGTGTGTTTAGAATTGCAGTCTTCAGGGTCATCCATCTTTACTCCTCAATGCTCCCATATAACATCTCTACAACACTAGGCTTTCTTCCTACAATGGCCTTGTTGTGACTGGCCTGGCCTGAGGGCACTTAAACCTTTCTTGCTAGAAGCAAGTAGGCTAGAAGCAAGTAGGAATTAAATGTTCTTTACCCAGGCTCCCTAAGCAGGTGAGAAGGAATGATCCCGTCACTTCAGCTGGACCTGGGAACACCCTCATTTAGCTAAGATTTCTATCTTAATTTCCAATCAGAGAATTCTTTTGAGTGGTGTGCTCCAAGCAACTGTGGTTGATGCTGAATGTATATGTCTAATGACATCACTAGGGCACTTCCCTATGACCTCACTGGGACATGCCCCCTATGACCTCACTAGGGCCCGCCCCTGAAATATCAGGGTTTGGGATGCTTCTGACCTGGCAACCCTATTACTATGCTCTTTTCATATAATGTTTGCTATGTCGTGCCCATTTCTTTACATATACCTCTCGTGAAATGTAGTGATAACTTCAACCAGCCTGTATTTATTTTTATATTTATTTTGTGTTAGCCTATCCTGAAATACATAGACACTAAGGGGCAATATGTAATCAAACATTTATTTTGCCTGAATAAGATTTGTTCTTAACATTTAAGTAGAGACCTTATCCCAATCTGTATCTGTGCTGGAATTTCTTTTTAAGATGTTTTTAAAGTTGGTTTTTAAAGATGTTTTTAAGATGTTTTGTTTTCATATATTTTTTAAGATGTTTTGTTTTAATAACTTTTAAAGTCTTTTGTTTTTAAATATTTTTAAAGTACTTTTGGTGTTTTTGTTTGCCACCATGGGCTCTTTCTGGTAGGAAGAGTAGGATATAAATTTTAAAAATAAATAGGTATAGACTAGTTAAGGGATGTATGATTATTCACATTGGTCCACACATTTTATAAATCCAAATCTATAATTCACTACTACATTCATAAATCAAAACTGTGCCTAGATTGTTTTTTACAACACAGTACATGCATATAGCACAGTTGAAGAGTAAGTGCAATTAAAAAGCACTATGATTGTTCAACCCATATCCAAATTTAAGAAAAAGGACAATTTGTTCCTCACAAATCTTCCTTACCTGGAGGGGCTATGCAGTCTCAGATGATGAAAGCTGCTGCTCGATTTCTCTACATCTTCAACAAATCCATTGTCCCATCATCCATTATTTTTTAACAAGACCACAGCAGCTTAAACTTGGCAAGCAGCTGGCTTCTTACGTGTGCAAGATTTATATAGCAGTCATATACAGGGGCTGAATTCGCTGCTAAGACGGGGAAGGGCAATTTTAATTGGATCCAGATACATCAAATTGTTCATTTCTAATAAAACTGTTTTGGCACAGGCTACACACAACTTGACACCGTTTGAAAATTTAATTTCAGCTTTGACTGCCTCATCTAGGAGGGTCCTATCGATAATCTACAAGATCTTCTGTGACGTTCATAAGAACATAAAAACAGCCTGCTGGATCAGGCCAGTGGCCCATCTAGTCCAGCATCTTGTTCTCACAGTGGCCAACCAGGTGCCTGGGGGAAGCCCGCAAGCAGGACCCGAGTGCAAGAACACTCTCCCCTCCTGAGGCTTCCGGCAACTGGTTTTCAGAAGCATGCTGCCTCTGACTAGGGTGGCACAGCACAGCCATCACGGCTAGTAGCCATTGATAGCCCTGTCCTCCATGAATTTGTCTAATCTTTTAAAGCCATCCAAGCTGGTGGCCATTACTGCATCTTGTGGGAGCAAATTCCATAGTTTAACTATGCGCTGAGTAAAGAAGTAATTCCTTTTGTCTGTCCTGAATCTTCCAACATTCAGCTTCTTTGAATGTCCCCGAGTTCTTGTATTATGAGAGAGGGAGAACTTTTCTCTATCCACTTTCTCAATGCCATGCATAATTTTATACACTTCTATCATGTCTCCTCTGACCCGCCTTTTCTCTAAACTAAAAAGCCCCAAATGCTGCAACCTTTCCTCGTAAGGGAGTCGCTCCATCCCCTTGATCATTCTGGTTGCCCTCTTCTGAACCTTTTCCAACTCTATAATATCCTTTTTGAGATGAGGCTACCAGAACTGTACACAGTATTCCAAATGCGGCCGCACCATAGATTTATACAACGGCATTATGATATCGGCTGTTTTATTTTCAATACCTTTCCTAATTATCGCTAGCATGGAATTTGCCTTTTTCACAGCTGCCGTACACTGGGTAGACATTTTCATCGTGCTGTCCACTACAACCCCGAGGTCTCTCTCCTGGTCGGTCACCGCCAGTTCAGACCCCATGAGCATGTATGTGAAATTAAGATTTTTTCCTCCAATATGTATAATTTTACACTTGTTTATATTGAATTGCATTTGCCATTTTTCCGCCCATTCACTCAGTTTGGAGAGGTCTTTTTGGAGCTCTTCACAATCCCTTTTTGTTTTAACAACCCTGAACAATTTAGTGTCGTCAGCAAACTTGGCCACTTCACTGCTCACTCCTAATTCTAGGTCATTAATGAACACGTTGAAAAGTACAGGTCCCAATACCGATCCTTGAGGGACTCCACTTTCTACAGCCCTCCAATGGGAGAACTGTCCATTTATTCCTACTCTCTGCTTTCTGCTTCTTAACCAATCCCTTATCCACAAGAGGACCTCTCCTCTTATTCCATGACTGCTAAGCTTCCTCAGAAGTCTTTCGTGAGGTACCTTGTCAAACGCTTTTTGAAAGTCTAAGTACACTATGTCCACTGGATCACCTCTATCTATATGCTTGTTGACACTCTCAAAGAATTCTAGTAGGTTACTGAGACAGGACTTTCCCTTGCAGAAGCCATGCTGGCTCTGCTTCAGCAAGGCTTGTTCTTCTATGTGCTTAGTTAATCTAGATTTAATAATACTTTCTACCAGTTTCCCAGGGACAGAAGTTAAGCTAACTGGCCTGTAATTTCCGGGATCCCCTCTGGATCCCTTTTTGAAGATTGGCGTTACATTTGCCACTTTCCAGTCCTCAGGCACGGAGGAGGACCCGAGGGACAAGTTACATATTTTAGTTAGCAGATCAGCAATTTCACATTTGAGTTCTTTGAGAACTCTCGGGTGGATGCCATCCGGGCCTGGTGATTTGTCAGTTTTTATATTGTCCATTAAGCCTAGAACTTCCTCTCTCGTTACCACTATTTGTCTCAGTTCCTCAGAATCCCTTCCTGCAAATGTTAGTTCAGGTTCAGGGATCTGCCCTGTATCTTCCACTGTGAAGACAGATGCAAAGAATTCATTTAGCTTCTCTGCAATCTCCTTATCGTTCTTTAGTACACCTTTGACTCCCTTATCATCCAAGGGTCCAATCGCCTCCCTAGATGGTCTCCTGCTTTGAATGTATTTATAGAATTTTTTGTTGGTTTTTATGCTCTTAGCAATGTGCTCCTCAAATTCTTTTTTAGCATCCCTTATTGTCTTCTTGCATTTCTTTTGCCAGAGTTTGTGTTCTTTTTTATTTTCTTCATTCGGACAAGACTTCCATTTTCTGAAGGAAGACTTTTTGCCTCTAAGAGCTTCCTTGACTTTGCTCGTTAACCATGCTGGCATCTTCTTGGCCCTGGCGGTACTTTTTCTGATCTGCAGTATGCACTCCAGTTGAGCTTCTAATATAGTGTTTTTAAACAACTTCCAAGCATTTTCGAGTGATGTGACCCTCTGGACTTTGTTTTTCAGCTTTCTTTTTACCAATCCCCTCATTTTTGTGAAGTTTCCTCTCTTGAAGTCAAAAGTGACTGTGTTGGATTTTCTTGGCAATTGGCCATTTACATGTATGTTTAATTTAATAGCACTATGGTCACTGCTCCCAATCGGTTCAACAACACTTACATCTCGCACCAGGTCCCGGTCCCCACTGAGGATTAAGTCCAGGGTTGCCGTTCCTCTGGTCGGTTCCATGACCAACTGGTCTAGGGAATAGTCATTTAGAATATCTAGAAATCTTGCTTCTTTGTCATGACTGGAACACATATGCGGCCAGTCTATGTCCGGGTAGTTGAAGTCACCCATTACTACCACATTTCCTAGTTTGGATGCTTCCTCAATTTCATATCTCATCTCAAGGTCTCCCTGAGCATTTTGATCAGGTGGACGATAGATTGTTCCCAGAATTAAATCCCTCCTGGGGCATGGTATCACCACCCACAACGATTCTGTGGAGGAGTCCGCCTCTTTTGGGGTTTCCAGCTTGCTGGATTCAATGCCTTCTTTCACGTATAGAGCGACTCCGCCACCAATACGTCCTTCCCTGTCCTTCCGATATAGTTTATATCGAGGGATAACCGTATCCCACTGGTTTTCTCCATTCCACCAGGTCTCCGTTATGCTCACTATATCAATGCTCTCCTCTAAGACCAAGCACTCCAGTTCTCCCATCTTGGTTCGCAGGCTCCTAGCATTGGCGTACAGGCACTTGTAAGCAGTGTCTCTCTTCAAGAGTCTTTGGCACTTGTGGTTTGGCCTGTGGTAATTTTGCCCTTCTGAATTTATATGCTGTGCCCCTGCTCTCACAATGCCTACTTCTAGGCCTACCCCTTTTAAAATTTCATCATTTCTTTGGTCTTTATCCCAGGGGGGAGGTTTATTCTGAACTGGACCTTCCTCAGCTCCTGTCGGGTTTCCCCCCTCAGTCAGTTTAAAAGCTGCTCTGTCACCTTTTTAATTTTAAGTGCCAGCAGTCTGGTTCCATTCTGGTTCAAGTGCAGCCCGTCCCTTTTGTACAGGCCCGGCTTGTCCCAAAATGTTCCCCAGTGCCTAACAAATCCAAACCCTTCCACCCGACACCATCGTCTCATCCACGCATTGAGACTACAAAGCTGTGCCTGTCTGGCTGGTCCTGCGCGTGGAACCAGTAGCATTTCAGCGAAAGCCACCTTGGAGGTCCTGGCTTTCAGCATCCTACCTAGCAACCTAAATTTTGCTTCCAGGAACTCACGGCTGCATTTCCCCATGTCGTTGGTGCCAACGTGCACCACGACCACTGACTCCTCCCCAGCACTGTCTACCAAACTATCTAAACGACGGGCGATATCCGCAACCTTCACACCAGGCAGGCAAAACACCTTGCGGTCTACACGCCCATCACACACCCCACTGTCTATGTTCCTAATGCTCGAATCACCCACTACAAGGATCCTTCCACCCCCTGGAGATATATCCTCGGCACGAGAGCATAGCTGCTCATCCCCCAAAGAATGGGTCCCTTCTAAGGGATCGTTTCCCTCTTCCTCAGCTGGATGCTCTCCTTCCCTGAGACCGTCGTTCTCCATGATAGCAGAAGAGCAGAGCTTGGAAGATTACTTTTAAAAAGTAATAAATTACAGTTACAATTACTTGGCCCAAAAAGTAGTAATTACCGTTACAATTACAACTGCTCTGAAAGTAACTGATTACTTTACTTTTTCTCAAAAGTAATCACTACAGTTACATTTCAGTTACTTTTAAAAAAAACTCCTACAAGGTGCTGGCCTTGGCTGCTGCACATCTAAGAAGCCTAAAACAATATTAAAAATAAACACACACACACAGGGGGTAGCAGAATAAAAATTTTTATCCATAAGATTAACATAATGGCATAACAGAATCTCACATCCCCCCAAGCAATGAAGATACCCCAACTCTTGAAATCAAATTTTACACTTGAAATGCTTTTATAATATGTTTCTGTTATGTCTCAAAAGAACAAGATGCTCAAAGAGCATGTCAGACAAGGAATGTCTTTTTACAGTCATTACGTTGCCACCAGTACTGAACAGGCGTTCTACTGCGGCACTTGAAGGCATGCCTGTGTTGTGCTGCAAAAAACACCGCAGCACACGTGGAAAGCCATGGAGTGATGACACTTCCCTGCTGGGAGACCTCAGGTACCTCACCAGTTCCTCCTCAGCAGTGTCCACTGCTGACTTCTTGCCCTGGGGCAGAAAGTTAAAGAAGTCATCTTCTAAGTCATCTCCTTCCTGGTCTTTATCTGAAGACTGATCACTGTCCTCATTAAGTACACCCATCTTTATTTCAGCTTTCAACAAGGCTTACATTGTGTATCTAAGAAAGAGAGAGGATATGTTAACACATATATGTTAGGAAACCGTCATCTGCTCTTCATTTCCTGATGCTTGTCATGTCCCCTGGTTCAGGGTCCAGCCTGAGCCTGTGGATGATGACATGGAAGGTAGGAAGGTGACCAAGTCACCACACTCATGGGGCAGCACAGCAGACCCTTAAGGATTACCTGCAGCAACCCAAGGTTGTGATGAGGACCCCCAGGAAGAAAAGGCCCAGCCCCTGCCTACCACCTTAAGCCCTCTGATGCCTCCCTTGAGACAACATTTCCCTTGGAGTAATCCACCCAAAGGGCTTCCCTAATGTTCTTACTTGTTGGTATGGGTGGTGGCCTGACACGATTCCAGCCGATCTAGTTTGAAGCGAGGGTGTACGCAGGCTGCCAGAAGAAGCAGATCCCTGCCAGATCCCCACCTCTCAAGGGTTGTCTGCTGCTGCTTCAGCATTTTGGGAGGAGGGGTGTCATGCATTGGTTCAGGAAGGCCACGTCTCCTTGCCTTTATTGCTTCTTCAATTGCTCTCAGCTTCTCAGGGTGTGCCCTCTGAGGAAGAAGAACAAAGCATGAATCCAAGAAAAAATGGAAGAGGAACTTCACAATTTAAACATAAATAGACAATGGACACTCTTTGAGGACCAGCATGACAAAGGCTTACCTCAAAATGTTTCTTCACATTGGATGAGGGGGAAACAGCTGATCTCAGATTTTTGATCCTTGGAAGGCAGTAATTGCATCGTACAACAACATTTTCCCCACTCTGGCTCACAAATGTACAAGCTTTCTCAAAGCCAAACCATGGTACTTGCTGTTCTGCAGATGTGGCTGTGGGCAACTGGCACTGCTTCATGCCCTCCTCCTCCTCGTGCACAGGGCCTCCTTTCTGAACCTCACTTTCTAGTTTTGCCTCCTCAGGATCAACAAGCTGTGACTCAAGTGGCCGCACTAACTGACTGCTGCTCTCAGCAGCAAAACCTGCAACAGGCGTCTCTGTAATAAACAAGAGATAATGCTCCTATGTGGGTGAACTTCAGCTGTGATGTGCCCCCATCTCTTCCCCATGCTGCAAGATCCCCCAGTCAGAGTGGAAGTAAGCAGGTCGATAGCACAATTAAAAGAGATCCTATTTGCATCATTTTTGCTCACTAAATAACCCTGCCTGGGCCAGTCTAACCTACTATCTCACAGGGTTGTTGTGAGAACAAAATGAGACTAGGGTTCAAATCCCCACATAGCCATGAAGCTCACTGAGTGACCTTGGGCCAGTCACTGCCTCTCAGCCTCATGAAAACCCTATTCATAGGGTCACCATAAGTTGGAATCAACTTGAAGGCGGTACATATATTTTTTATTTTGAATATGATGATTATGATAATAAATATGCAGCATTTCAAATTAATTCTGTATGAGAAGCATTCCATGCCAAGCTTGGAAAACCAAGGATGAGGTATAAAATGTAGACAAAAATACTTTTGACAAAATGCCGTTTATATTTTATATATATGAGCCTGGGTAGGGAACATTTAATCTAGCCTACTTGCTTTCAGCAAGAAGGGTTAAGTGCCTTCAGGCTAGGGCAGTCACCAGAAGGCCACAGCAGAGACAAAGGAGCCTAGTGTTGTGGAGATGTTAGATGGGAGCTTTGGGGAGTAAAGATGGAGGCTCCTGAAGGCTGCAATTCTAAACACACTTACTAAGGGATTAAGCCCCATAGAACTCAACAGGACTGACTTCTAAGTAGATATAGTTTGGACTGTGCTGTTGGTAAACCTTGACTAGGGTTCTTCTGCAAAGACATCCGTATCCAAGCAGGGTTGGCAACCCCCTGCCTGGAATACCCTGCCCTTATCTTTTAATGTGGCTGCTCCAAATGTTTTTACAGATTTGACCCTTTACTTCAGAAAGAGGTCTGAAAAATGAGTAAGAGTAAGAAGTATCTTTTAAAATTGTTCTTTTCAATTCACTCTTGAATGAACATCATACCTAGGGCAGATCCACACCATTCCTTTAAAGCACATTCAACACCCATTTGAAGCACATGAATCCCACCACAGAATCATGGGAACTGCAGTTTGTTAAGAGTGGTGAGAACTATAACTGTGAGGGGGAAATGACCCTTCCCAGAATTCTTTAGGGGAAGTCATGCGCTTTAAATGCGAGTTGGATGTGCTTTACACATATTGTGTGAATCCGCTTAATAAATTTTGCCTGCATGTAAATTGTTCTAATTAATTTTTCAAAATGAAAATAAGCTATAAAGTGTAGTGGGTGACCATGGGCTACTCACCATTTCTCAGCCTATCTGCCCCTCAGGATGAAAACAATGGAGAACCATGACTACCCCAAGGCGTACTTAAAATGTAAAGGAAGTATTGTACAACCATAGTATGCAATTGGATATTTATAGGGACACAGCATGACAAAACTGGGTGGAAGTAAAAGTTCTACACTTAGGAAAAAGAAACCAAATGCACAGTTATAAGATGGGGGATACTTGGCTCAGCAGTACGACATGCAAGAAGGATCTTGGAATTGTTGTTGATCACAAGCTGAATATGAGCCAACAGTGTGATGTGGCTGCAAAAAAGGCAAATGCTATATCAGGCTGCATTAACAGAAGTATAGTTTCCAAATCATGTGAAGTATTAGTTCCCCTCTATTCAGCACTGGTTAGGCCTCATCTTGAGTGCTGCGTCCAGTTCTGGTCTCTGCACTTCAAGAAGGATGCAGACAAACTGGAACAGGTTCAGAGGAGGGCAACAAGGATGATCAGGGGACTGGAAACAACGCCCTATGAGGAGAGACTGAAGGAACTGGGCATATTTAACCTGGAGAAGAGAAGACTGAGGGGAGATATGATAGCACTCTTCAAGTACTTGAAAGGTTGCCACACAGAGGAGGTCCGGGATCTCTTCTCTTGTTTTATGTTCACCGCCCAGAGAGCTATTGCTAGTCGGGCGGTATATAAATTTAATAAATAATAATAATAATTCTCAATGATCCCAGAGTGCAGGACACAGAATAATGGGCTCAAGTTGCAAGAAGCCAGATTTCGACTGGACATCAGGAAAAGTTTCCTAACTGTTAGAGCCATACAACAATGGAACTAATTACTAGAGAGGTAGTGGGATCTCCGATACTGGAGGCATTCAAGAGGCAGCTGGACAGCCATCTGTCGGGAATGCTTTGATTTGGATTCCTGCATTGAGCAGGGGGTTGGACTTGATGGCCTTATAGGCCCCTTCCAACTCTACTATTCTATGATTCTATGAAAATATTTATATAAGCATGACTATCAAATATGTTTATTTATATAACCTGTAAAGATATTTATAGTGTAATCCTATGTTTGTTTACTCAGAAGCAAGTCCCAATGTATTCAAAGGGGCTTACTCAACCAGGGAAAACTGCAGCCTCAAGTGATAAGGAACTTGTTCTTTTAACAAGTCCTTTAAGTTGAGAGCTTATCCCAGTCTGCGTCTGTGTTGAAATTGCTTTTTAATATGTTTTTAAATTTTTTCCTAAAAAAAATGTTTTTAAAGCTTTTAAAAATGTTTTTAAAGCTTTTAAAAATGTTTTTAAAGATGTTTTGTTTTAATATATTTTAAAGTCTGTTTTTATGATTTTTAAAGTGTTTTTAGTGCTTTTGTTTGCTGCCCTGGGCTCCTACTGGGAGGAAGGGTGGGATATAAATAAAATAATAAAAATAAATAAATAAACTTCATTCATTTTTTTAAAAAATGAGTATTAGTTTCCTACATAATAAAAACTGTGATAAACCCTGCCTAATTTCTTTAAAAATAGGGTTGGAGGGAGAGAGATTTACAACACAAACACAAGTCTGCACTTTACTCACAATCATGAAAGGGCGGGGTTGCAGCCAGAGCTTTGAAAAGTTACTTTAAACTACAACTCCCATCAGCCCCAGCCAGCATGGCCACTGGATTGGGCTGATGGGAGTTGTCGCTAGAACATGATCTGTTTAAAAAAAAGTTGTGCAGGGGGGTTTTACGTTTTGGTGTATATCTCGGGAATTAGACCACCTAGAAACTTTTTTTAAAAAAATTGAAGCGGAGAGTCCAGAGAGTAAGGGGTGGTAGCCAGAGAGCCGGAGCCCTCCCCCAAAACCAGAGACTCCAGCCGAAAACACACACACCGGGGCACACACACACACAAATCATTGTCACTCACCTCCACAGCTCTTCGCCATTCTGCCTTCCTTGCCCTGGCTTTTTCCTCCGGCGTCCATTTTTTCCTCTCAGAGTCAGACGCTAGCAGGCTCCCCCTGCCTATTCATCTCTTCTATCGTGCCTCCTAACACAGATCACGAGGGAAGAGACAGTCTGCGCAGAGGTCCAATCAGTGTGAGGCACATGTCTTGTGTTAACCAATCACAGCCAGGAGCTGACTTTCCCTTGTTCCCGCCCCCAAGTAACGTCCAACCTAACGTGGAAACGTTAAGGTTGAAGCTGAAAAGTAGGGAAATTACTATTCGTTCCGTTACTTGCCAAATGTAATGGAATTACCCACTCGTTATTTAAAATTGTAACGAATTAAAAGTAACTCGTTAAAAATAACGAGTTACTTCCAAGCTCTGCAGAAGAACTATCATCCTTGGAGTGGGACACAGCTATAACGTCCCTGAAGGCCTCCTCCACACACCTCTCTGCCTCTCTCAGCTTTTCCAGGTCCGCCACCTTGGCGTCAAGGAAATGAAGTCGTTCCCAGAAAGCCAGGAGCTCATTGCACCGAGAGCACACCCACGACTTCTGTCCAACAGGCAGATAGTCGTACATGCTGCAGGCGGTGCAAAACACTGGAAAGCCCCCACACCCCTGCTGGCTTCTTACCTGCATAATTTTGTTTAAGGTTTATTACGTCAGTGGGTTGGAAACTGCGGTTTAGTTGAGGTCAGGGAACAGATGGGCAGAGTGCGGGGCCCTTGCCTCCTCGCCCTGCTGCCAAACTCGCTCTGCTGCTTAACTCGCCTTGACGCTTTGTCAGCTGGGGCTCCCTCTAGCTCATGGAGCTGGGCCTCACGTGGGCCTCTCACAATCTTTGAAGCATTTAGGTGAGACCAACTTAGGTATAGAGCTCAAAGGGGCTGACTGGAACAGCAAGCCCTGCTGTCGGGTCTCCACAAAAATTAGAGAAAACACTTTTAAAGTCATTCATTGGTGGTATCTTACACCCGTGATGCCACAGGATAAGCCCCCAAGCCTCTCCGCTGTATTGGAGGGGGTGTGGGTAACTAGGCTCTTGGCACCACCTGTGTTAGATATGTCTTAAAGTGCAACTGTTTCAGAGAAAGGTGATCCAAGAAATGGAGTCAACCACAGGCCGCCAGACCATCTCTTGTACACTCCACCTGGCACTATTCACTTTATTTTTATTTGCTGCATAAGGAATTATTTTGTTGGTGACAAGACTAATGATTGCCCAGTGTTGGAAACCACTAGATAATCTTAATTTATATCTTTGGTGGCAAACATTTTGGATGGTTGCTTTAATGGAAAAGTTAGCAAAACAGGTCCAAGCTTTAAATGGTTCACAGAATGAGGATGATTCTATTGAAATATGGTATTGTTTTATAACTTATACAAAGTCTCATAGTATGCCACCTCCAGCCATGTGTATGCAGTTGTGGAGAGGGGTTCTTGGTTGATAATTTCATATCTATAATCCATTGCTTTCTGTTATCCTCCAGTGCTCTGTAAAAATAAAATGGATGCATGTTTAATGGAGGAATAGGGAGTGAGGGAGATGGGGAGAGTTCTTTATTTGTACACATGTATTGCTATTTATTTCCTTACAATACACACACACACAGTCCTAACTTTTCATGGTATGAATTTCAGTTTGTGAACTCATAGCTGTACTGTGGGTGGTGGGGAAGGCAGATTACTGGGATTGACTACAAAACAGATCTGAATAATTATTTTCACAAACCAGCAAGTTTAATATTGTTAGATTTAATTATTGCTGAAATATCAATCTCTGTATGGTACGCAGGGTTGGGAGCAGGGCCAGCGGCAAAGGGCAGCCAGGTTGGGCCCTGGTTGAGGGTCCCTGTGGCCCAGAGGGGCCCCTCATTAGGGGTCTTCTGCTGCTGTGCACGTAGGGCTACCATCAACCAAGATGGCAGCAGAGGCTTCTTTAAGGAGCTGATGCCGTTGCTGCCATCTTGGTTGATGGTATGCATGTGCACACACACAGCATACCACTCATGCATGCCATCAGCCAAGATGGCGGCAAGGGCATCAGCCCCTTAAAGAAGCCTCCGTCGCCATCTTGGTTGATGGCAGCCCTGCGCACACAGCAGAACACAGGAGAGAGGTAGGTGGAACAGACAGGAGCCACATGCCTGGGGCAGGCTGGTGCCCAAGGGCCCAGTCATGCCTGGTGCCGGCCCTGGTTGGGAGTCAGTTGTCTGCAATGTCAAAAACAGACTGTTTTAAGTTCTGAAACACTAAAATACCATATTGTTATTTAATATAGAAAGTAAGAATAACTAAGACATTTCTGAATAAATACATATATATATTCCTTATGCAAATAGTAATTTACCTGTCTAAATTTTCATGGAGAAATTCATGCATAGATAGAAAAGGTTAACACGTTATCCTTGCTAAGGGTTGATGCAGCCTCACTATTTGTCGTGTATATATTCCATTTCTAATAAATCCTTATATAGATGCTGAAGTTCTGAAGCACAGAGCAAGCCACTATGATGGTTGGCATACTCCTGACACTCTTCCCTGGATACTGCAAGAGAGCAACATGTACTGAACTAACAGCTTGTCTTTTGGGCACCATAGTAACATGATTAAACTAAAAAAACTGAGCTCAGAATGGGTAAAGGTTTATCCAATATGGCAAGCTAGAGAGTTTCAATAAATTGCTATTGTTGACAGGGTAGGAATACATTCCTATCCATACACTTGCAGAAACATTGTGGATAAGTTATGGATTTTATATTGCTGACTGGCCAATATGTCAACTACATAATATGGGAACAATTTGAGATAGCAACAGACTTGTTTCACAGCACTGCAGTGTGAAGTAAGAGCCTATATGGGATGGCACTTTTTCTGAGACATATTGGAAAGCCATATAATAATAATAATAATAATAATAAATTTATTAGTCGCCCATCTGGCTGGATGTCCAGCCACTCTGGGCAACGTACAAGATAAAAACAATACATTAAAACGTTAACATTTAAAACCATAACAATAAAAACCTAACCCACCCCAAAAGCCTGCCTGAAGAGCCAGGTCTTCATGGCCCGGCGGAAGCTCATCATAGAAGGGGCATGGCAGAGATCATTTGGGAGAGAGTTCCACAGGGTGGGGGCCACAATTGAAAAAGCCCTCTCTCTAGTCCTCACCAGTCTAGCTGTTTTAACCAGTGGGATCGAGAGAAGGTCTTCTGAGGCTGATCTTGTTGAGCCGCATCCCTGACGATGCTCCTTCAGATAGACTGGGCTAAAACCGTATAGGGTTTTAAAGGTCAAAACCAACACCTTGAATTGGGCCCGGTAAACAACCGGTAGCCAGTGCAACTCCTTCAGCACTGGAGTGATGTGATCTTGCCAGTGGCTGCCTTTAATCAGACGAGCCGCCGTATTCTGTACCAGTTGCAGCTTCCGGACCGTTTTCAAGGGTAACCCCACGTAGAGCGCATTACAGTAATCTAGCTGAGAGGTGACCAGGGCATGTACTACCGGTGGGAGCAGATGGTTGGGAAGGTAGGGGCTCAGCCTCCGTATCAGATGGAGTTGATACAGCACCGCCCGGCTCACAGCCGAGACTTGAGCTTCCATGGTCAGCTGGGAGTCAAGAATGACCCCCAGGCTGGTGACTTCCCGGAAGGAGTGCTGGCTGGTGGTTGTCTCTGAGGGAGCTCTGCCTCAGAGGAAGCTTTTTTCAGTTAAAAGCCGGTCAAGAGGAATCTTTGACTGGCGTATATGTTCTCCAAGATAAAGGAGAACCGAAGAGATTATCCATGAAACTTCGTTGAGCTGTAGATGGCTGGATTTGATCAGGAATCCCCTGAGATAAGAAGGCTTATCTAGCAGCGGAAGACGGAGTCCGGACTTCCAACAAGCTATGCTGAAAATAAGTGAGACTTTTTTTTTCTTTCAAAAAACGTTTTAACGAGCGAGCTTCCTTCTGTCTAAATCTTATCATTTGACTTAAATTACTACCGTAAAAGAGACTTGTTTACGAATCGGCAATTCAGAAATCTGGGTGAGTCACACTTTTTTTCTTTCATATAAAGTTAAGGAAGAAGGGAGCAATTAAAAGAACTTGTTTTATTTTTTATGACAAAAAAATGGCTTAAATTTGGAATTACAAAGATTAAAACGGATAAGAGGCAACTTATTAGATAAGATGATTTGATTATTTGAAGGAAATATATCTGAGACTATTTTTTTAATTCCTTTTTTCTTGGATTATTTTTTTTTGAATGAATCTGCTGTTCGTGTATGTTACTAGCTGTTGGATGCTGAGAACTGGATTTGTTTTACATTCCTGAACGTGCTGGAGATAAGAACCGTGCTGGTTAGATCATATTAACAGGCCTGGAATACTAACTCTTTTATTGTTGGAGGAAAAAAAGAAACAGTTTGCCTCTAAGTTTGGGAACATTGACTAATAATAGAAAAGGGTTTTTTTTTTCCAAGAATGACTACCAGGAAAGCAGCTAAAGTTTTAGAGCGAAGAGGTTCAATTGATACACAAGAAGGGATAGACATGTTCCAGAAAATCATGGAGGGGATTAATGATTTTAAACAAGAGATGAAACAAGAGATGAAACAGGACAGACAAGTTTTTAAAGATGAATTTCGTAATATGAAAAAGGATTTTAAAGATTTGAAAGATCATATCAAAACAGAAGTGGATCAGATTAAAGATACAATTGGGCAACTAACACAGGACATAAAAAATGTTAAAGACAAGGTGCAAACCTTGGAGAATAGAACAGATATTTTAAATGTGGAATTGGAAAAAAATTTGGACTGTATTGCCGTTATGGAACTCAGAGATAAAGAACATTGCTTGAGATTCCGTGCAATTCCTGAGGAAACAGGTGAAGATATTAGAGAGAAAATTGTTAATGCCTTGGTAAAATCCTTGGATTGGGATGAAGACCGGATAGAATTTGAAATAGATAAAGTTTATAGAATTAATTCCAGATACGCAACAATGAAAAAAATCCCAAGAGATGTGCTTGTTTACTTTCTAAAAAAGAGGACCAGAGATATGGTTTTGCAACATCATTTTAACAATGTCTTCAAAATTGATGGTAAAGAAATACTGGTGATGAAGGAAATTCCTATTAGACTTCTACATAAGAGAAAAAAATATGCTTTCTTCACAGAAAAACTCAATGTAAAATTCAATTTAGATGGGATGTTCCAGAGGGAGTGATCTTTACATTTAGACAATAGAAGTATCGACTGAATACTGTTCAAAAAGCAAGGGATTTCTTGAGAAAAGCCTCAAAAGACATGGAAGAAGACAAATTCAAAGACATGGATATAATTCCTGGGAAACAAAGTCAACAGAAACAGGTAGAGGAAGAAAAGGATGATGATGAATTAAAGGGAGCAACAGGTACAGACTTTTCTAAAATACATGCCTAAAAATGGATTACAAATTTCTAACTTGGAATATAAATGGAGCTAATACGTCGCAGAAGAGAAAGAAAGTATTTCATTATTTGAAAAAATTAAAATTGGATATAATTTGTTTACAAGAAACTCATATTAAGAAGAAAGATTCTAAATATTTGATCTGTAAAAATTTGGGTGAAGAATTTATTTCGGCAGAATCTAAAAAAAAAAATGGTGCTGTTCTTTATATTAACTCACAGTTGTCTCCTAAATTGATATTATTGGATGATAGTGGCAGATTTGTGGGAGTTGAAATCACCATACAGGGTACAAAGATTTTGATAGTGGGCATTTATGCCCCTAATGAAGATAAAACAAGGTTTTATACAGGACTCATGGAAAAATTATCAGAGTTTGCATATGATCATTGGTGTGTCATGGGTGATTGGAATGGGGTAATTTCACCAAAAATGGATAGACTTTCTGAGAAAAATATTAAAGAGACACAGGGCAAACTGCCGAAGATCTGCTTTGAATTGATGGAAAATTTAGAATTGGTGGATGCTTGGAGATATATAAATGACAATGCAAACGAATTTACTTACTTTTCAGAAAGACATAAAACATTTTCGAGGATTGATATGATTTGGATGTCTAAAAATTTAGTGAAAGACATTTCCAAGATGGATGTATTACCAAAAACTTTTTCGGATCATAACCCTGTGATACTGACTTTTAAAAAAAAAAATCTTGGATTTAGATGGAGACTAAATGAATCTTTATTACAGAATGATAAACTAGTGCAAGAATGTAAGAAGAAATTAAAAGAGTTTTTTGAACACAATTTATACAAAGGAACAGATGAAAATATTGTTTGGGATACAAGTAAAGCATTTATGAGGGGATATTTTATTAAATGTAATTCTGAACTAAAAAAGAAGAAACAACAGAAAATGCAATTAATTTTGGAAGAAATAAAACAGAAAGAGGAAGAATTGAAAAAGAATCCAACTAAAGTTTTCATTATAAATCAAATTAAAATGTTACAGAAACAAGTGTCAATGTTGACAGTTAGAGAAATTGAAAGGAAATTAAATTTTGCTAAACAAAGGACTTTTGAATTTGCAAATAAACCCGGGAAATGGTTGGCATATAAATTAAGAAAAGAACGACAAAAAAATCTCATTTTAAAGATACAAGAAGGAGAAGAGATGTTGACAGACAATGTAAAAATCCAAAAAGCTTTTCATCAATATTATTCAATGTTGTACAAATGTCAGGAAATTCCTTCTGAAAAAATAGAAGAGTATATATCTAAGCAGAATTTGCCTAAAATCACAGATTTCCAGAGACAAGCTATTAATGGTCCTATTACGTTAAGAGAAATATCTGATGCAATAAGTAAAATTAAACTAGGAAAGGCACCAGGACCGGATGGATTATCGGCAGCGTACTATAAATGTTTGGAGGAGGAACTCTTGTTACCTTTACAATGTACAATGAATTCAATTTTGCAAGAGGGAAAGATACTGGATAGTTGGAAAAAAGCTAATATAACATTAATACCGAAAGAGGAGCAGGACCAAACTAAAACAAAAAATTATCGGCCAATATCTTTATTGAATAATGATTACAAAATGTTTACAATGATTTTGGCAGAAAGAATGAAAATAATATTGCAACAATTTATTCAGGAAGATCAAGCGGGGTTTTTACCTAAAAGACAATTACGTGATAACGTCAGGAATGTTTTGAATGTGTTGGAATATCTAGAACAACGAAATGACATACAAGCAGCTTTGATTTTCTTGGATGCTGAGAAAGCATTTGATAATTTGAATTGGAAATTTATGTTTAAGGCTCTAGAGCAAATGGATTTTGGAGATAATTTTATAAAATGGATCAGATCGATTTATACATCACAGAAGGTACAGATAATTGTCAATGGGGATTTAACGGACTCATGTGAAATACAAAAGGGTACAAGACAGGGATGTCCACTGTCCCCTCTTTTATTTATTTTGGTTCTAGAAGTGCTGCTTAGAGACATAAGGCAAGACAAAAGGATTTCGGGAATAAAGATAAAAAAAGAGGAATATAAACTGAGAGCATTCACTGACGACTTGATAATTGTATTAGAAAATCCCTTGGAAGGAATTAAAGTATTGATGGATAAATTAAAAGAATTTGGACCATTAGCAGGATTTAAGATCAATAACCAAAAAACAAAGATGTTGGTGAAGAATTTATCTTTAAGGGATCAAAAAGAGTTAATGGAGAAGACAGATTTTAAAATAGAAGAAAAGGTGAAATATTTAGGTATTATTATGACAAATAAAAATTCAAAGTTGTTTCATAATTATGAAAAATTATGGACAGAGATTAAGAAAGATTTGTTAAAATGGGTTAAATTACAGTTGTCATTAATGGGTAGAATATCTGTAATAAAAATGAATGTACTGCCGAGAATGATGTTTCTATTTCAAACAATACCTGTCATATCCTCTGATTTACCTTTTAAACAATGGCAAAAAGATATTTCTAAATTTGTTTGGCAGGGGAAAAAACCAAGAGTTAAATTTAAATTATTACAAGACGCCAAAGAAAGAGGAGGACTGGGATTACCAAATTTGAGACTTTATTTTGCTACTTGTTGCTTAGTCTGGATAAAGTAATGGATTCTATTGAGGAACAAAAGATTATTGGATTTGGAGGGCCACAACCTGAAGTGGGGATGGCATGGATATCTATGGTATGATAAAGTAAAAGTTAATGTGGATTTTAATAATCATTTTATAAGATGTCCTTTGTTGAAAATATGGAATAAATACAAAACAAGGTTTTTTTCGAAAATACCACTATGTGTTTCAAGTCAAGAAGCATTTTATAGAAGAGAAATGGCTGGAAAAGAGAAATGGTTAACTTACCAAGAACTATTAGAAAATGTGCATGGTGAATGTATAATGAAAGAGAGAGAACAACTATTAAAGGAAGGATATAGTTCTCAATGGTTTGCCTATTTACAATTGTTAGAAAGATACAAATTGGATAAGAAAATGTATGGGTTTGAAATAAATAAATCTGATTTTGAAATAGGTTTGTGTACAAATGATGAATGTATAATTGCAAAAATGTATAAATTTTTATTGAAAATGGACATGGAAGAAGAACAAGTAAAAGAATGTATGGTCAAGTGGGCAAAAAAAATTGGTTATAATATACAAATGGATCAATGGGAAAATATGTGGAAAAAAGGTTTGAAATTTACATTATGCTATAATCTTATAGAAAAATTTTATAAAATGATGTATCGTTGGTACATGACTCCAGAAAATTTGTCAAAAATGTACAGTAATGTTTCTAATGTATGTTGGAAATGTAAACAAGAAGGATCTTTTTATCATATGTGGTGGTCGTGTAAACAGGCAAAATTATTTTGGGCACAGATAAGTAGGATGATGCAAAAAATCTTAAAGATAAATATTCAGTCAAAGCCAGAATTTTTTTTATTGGGTTTTATGGATAAACAAAAGGAAAAGAAATATGGAAGAATAATATTATATATGATTACGGCAGCAAGATTATTATATGCACAAAAGTGGAAAATGGAATTAATACCAACAATGGAAGAATGGCTATTGAAATTAATGGATTTAGTTGAGATGGACAAATTGACATGCCTTCTCAGAGAAAAAACGACAGATACATTTCTTAAGGAATGGAAGCCTCTTTTGGACTTTTTGTTGAAAGAAAAAAATGAAATGATGATAATGGGATTTGACGATTAATTAAGATAGACTATGGAAAAAAGTGAATTTCGTATGTTTTAGGGGACAGGTTTGATATATATTATATAGCTGATCTGTAACAAATCAGAAGTCAAGTTCTTTTTATTTTTGTTGTATTGTTTTTGTTGTTTGATTTTGTTTGTGTTTGTTTTATGAAAATTTGAATAATAAAAAAATTATTACACAAAAAAAAAGAATGACCCCCAGGCTGCGGACCTGGTCTTTCAGGGGCAATCGTACCCCATTGAGCACCAGGTCCACATCCCCCAGCCTTCCCTTGTCTCCCACAAACAGTACCTCGGTTTTGTCAGGGTTCAGCTTCAGTTTATTCCTTCCCATCCAGCCACTCACCAACTCCAGGCACTTAGACAGGGTTTCTACAGCCAACCTCGGTGCAGATTTAAATGAGAGATAGAGCTGCGTGTCATCCGCATACTGATGACATTGCAGCCCAAATCTCCTGATGATTGCCCCCAGCGGCTTTATATAGATGTTGAACAGCATCGGGGAGAGGATGGAACCCTGTGGCACCCCACAAGTGAGAGGCCAAGGATCCGAAACCTCATCCTCCAATGCCACTCTTTGGTACCTCCCAGAGAGGAAGGAATGGAACCACTGCAATACAGTGCCCCCCATACATAACCTCTCCAGGCGGTCCAAGAGGATAACGTGGTCAACGGTATCGAAAGCCGCTGAGAGATCAAGAAGGACAAGGAAGGTGCATTCGCCCCTATCCCACGCCCTCCTCATATCATCTACCAAGGCGACCAGGGCTGTTTCAGTCCCATGTCCAGGCCTGAAGCCCAATTGAAATGGATCCAGATAATCCGCTTCCTCCAAGTGCACTTGCAACTGTTTTGCCACCACCCGCTCAATCGCCTTGCCTAAGAATGGCAAATTTGAGACTGGGCGAAAGTTGTTCAGATCTTGGGGATCCAAGGAGGGCTTCTTTAAGATTGGTTTTATTACTGCCTCCTTGAGCGGTGATGACATTACTCCCTCTTTGAGGGATGCATTTATCACCATCTTGATCCCCTCACCCAATCTATCTTTGCAGCTCATAATGAGCCACGATGGGCAAGGATCGAGTAAGCAAGTGGTTGGCTTTAAGGTTGAAAGCACCTTGTCCACTTCATCAGATGGAAGAAGCTGGAACCGATCCCACGCCACCAGAGCACCACTGGTCACCTCTGGCTCGCTCACTGTGTCCACAGCACACGGAATAACACTCTTAATACGATCGATTTTCTCCGCAAAGTGTTTAGCAAACTTGTCACAGGAGACCTTAGCATGTTCCATTGGTTCCGGAGCAACTGGACCGACCAGGCTCCGGCCCACTTGGAATAGTCTCCTGGGACAACACTCTGCAGATGCAATAGAGGCAGCATAAAAATCTTTTTTTGCTGCCCTTATTGCCACATGATAGGCTGCCGCAGCCGCTCTAACATGTGTCCGATCGTCGTCAGAGCAAGATTTCCACCACCGGCGCTCTAGCCGTCTCACCTCCCGCCTCAGAGTTCGCAACCGTAGGGTGAACCACGGTGCCGTCTGAGCTCTATTCAGGGGGAGAGGGCGTTTCGGAGCCACCCGGTCTAATGCCCTGGCAATCGCAGTATTCCACCCCTCCACCAGGGTCTCAGCCGAGTGGCTGTGTGCATGCTCCAAAGAGTCCCCAAGTGCATTCAGGAATCCATCAGGATCCATCAGACGCCTGGGGCAGACCATTTTAATAGGTCCTCCACCCCCACGGAGGGTTTGTGGCACCGAAAAGTCCATCCTCACCAAGTAGTGGTCTGACCATGACAAGGGGGTGATGGATGTACCCCCAATTTTCAGATCACTCCCCTCCTCTCCCGAGACAAATACAAGGTCAAGTGCATGACTGGCTACATGGGTGGGCCCCATTGTAATAAGGTGCAGCTCCCAGGAAGCCATGGTTTCCATGAAGTCCCGAGGCGCCCTGGTAAGGATGGCCTCTGAATGTACATTGAAGTCCCCCAATACCAACAGGTTTGGGGACTGTACACGTACAGCCGAGACCACCTCCAGCACCTTGGCCAGGGAGTCCGTTGTGCAGCGGGGTGGGCGGTACACGAGCAGAATCCCTAGACTGCCCTTTGGGCCCAACCTCCAGTACATGCAGTCTGCCACCTTGGTCTCACAGAGAGGAGGTCTGGTGAGAACCAGGGACCTTCGGTAAATAACCGCCACTCCCCCTCCCCGACTACCGACCCTTGGCTGCTGTGCATATTCTTCTAAAGAGAATGCCCAGGGCATAATATGAAGGCTCATGATACAGCAAACTTGCTGACACTATGCAGATCTTGGTTGGGTCAATGTCTGGTGAACAATATGCACACACTCTTGAATTCTACAGAAGAAATAGATGCAGACCAATATTCATACAAAACTTTCTGAGCACAGACCTACAGCTGTGAAGCATCATCAGCGGTGAGGGCAAATGCATGTATTGGCTCAATTCAAACACAATTCACTATTGTTGGAGGAGACGCACCCCTATGCCTTCCATCCTCCTTTTTAACATGCAGGCTTTCTTTTCTACTACCTTGTTTTCACATACCATTATTTGTTAAGATGCCCAAATTGGAAGAGAGATATTTGAGAATGATTAACAACCTAATATTCTTCTTGTGGCCTTATGTGATCTCACTAGATTCTCTTCTTTGTCTTTTAAATGATACGGATAGGGTTGGTTAACCAATCCCATAAAGAACTAGCATCCTATATGGCGTGGGTCTGGAAACATTTTCAGCCTGAGGGCCGCGTTCCATCATGGGCAATGTTCCAGGGTCTGCATGCCTGTAGTGCACAGAGCAAAAGTGGGCAGGGCAACAGGCTATATTCCAACCCCATGAAACTCAGGTTTATATACACGGACACAAGTGTCTTCATTGTCCACCCAGGCAGGCAACATGCATTATCACAATTCAAGGATACATTCCATCCAAGCAAAAGCACTCAAGGAGGGCACAAAGCAGGGCATGTTTGAGGGCCAGACAGAGAGGCCTCAAGGGCCGCATTTGGTGCCAGGATCCAAGGTTCCCCACTCCTGCTATACAGCTACCACCAAAACTAGAGATTGAAATAATACCCTCCATGAAGTATTGGATAGATAGATATGGGTGTTTGCCCTTAAGGCAAAATTAATTACACTTATCAGAAAAAGTGAAAAACACAAAAGAAGATTCATGAAAAACTAGTTATGTTTTATTAGTATCAGAAGTGATACCATTTGTTCGCAATATTGCAACAATTTCAAGATAAAAGACCAAGTATTGGTGTTGCTTTAAGTCTTAAAGTTTGACACGCCTGCTTATTTAGAATTTTCTTCTATAATTTTGTTTACATTTTTTCTTTAGATGTTATACAGAAAAATGCTACTGAGCTTTCCTCTGTATATATGTTAAAATTAAAAATACAAAAATGGAGTGGAAAGTTAGTTAGCATTATTGTTAGAACACTGTTTGCAAACCCACTTCCAAGTTGTACTTTCAGATCACAGTTGGAATGCAAACTATGATCAGAGGTAGTTGCCAATGCAGAACTCAGGAAAGGTTATGGATAGCAAAAGCAGGAAATGGAAGTGGAAACCTTCATCTGCAAGAGCATGGGGAGGGATGGCATGGTGAAGCATACAGGGTTATAGATGTGTTCCACATTGCCAAGCTATGTTCTGGCCTTTATCTGACTTGATATTAAAATTGTTTATAGACAATGGCCAAAAGATATTGGTCATTGTCTGGTGCTTGCATCCTCCCACCTTGGGCCCACTTTCTTCTTTGTAAAATTTTATGGCAAATCCAGACAAAAAAATAGCATGCTTCCAAACCAAGAGTGACAGCCCAGTTCAAACTATGGTTGCTTCAAACCATAGTTTGCCTTCATATCAGAATTGAAAGCCATACATGTCCAAGTTCAGATATAAGAAACAATGGTTATCAGAAACCAGAAAACAAAGGAGGAAAATCAGAGCACATAAGGTGGGGGGGATTAGAGGGTGCAAACGTCAGTCACAGCCGCAGTGACCAAACCATGGTTTGGGCATGGCGTGTCAACTAGGCCATTAATGTTCCAAAGTATGTGCAAGTGTGTCTCATGTGCAAGTATGTCTAATTATTAGAACCTAGGAAGAAAACAGATAAAGGAGAAAGGTGCATAGGAAGCTTTTTCTTTTAAGGCCCAACACATTTCAGAATAAATCCTGAAGAAGAGTTTAGGGGAAAGGCCATCGCTCAGTGACAGAGCATCTGTCTCCAGCATCTCCAGGTAGAGGTGGGAGAAATGCCTGTCTGAAACCCTGGAAAGCCACTGCCAGTCAGTGCAGACAATACTGAGCTAGATGAATCAATGGTCTGACTCTATCAGGCAGCTTCCTGTGTTCCTGTAAAGAACAGTTTTCAACCTGGTCTATAAACAACTGTTGAAGCTGTAACAAACCTGTGGTTAACAAACCAGGTAAAGAACTGTTCTTTAAGAGTACCCCTGGAGGACAATTTATTCTGAAATGCCTTGAGCAGAATAAATCCTTTTCTGTGCATCTTGACATCTCTTCCCTTGTTCTTCCTGTGATTGATGCCGTTCCATTTGTTGTTCCTGCTATTAAAACTTAGACAACACTGATCCAGCCAAGATCCAGCTGGGTTATCCAATCATTTCTAGATCAGAGCATCCAATGAGCTTTTGAATATAGTCCCACCATGTGCTTGCTAGCTCTGCGGCATTAATAAAGCCTTTTGATAATAATTTGGATGACATAATGATGTTGAAAGTTCCACTGTGCAGCAGCAGCATATAAACTAAATTAATTCTCTCTCTAGTTTCCAGCAGCACAGATTCCCTAAATAAAAAGATGACACAGAAACAACACCTCCTCCAGCGAATGCATGTGCAGATACACACTTCAACAACACTACCAACATCAACAGATACAGAGAACATTACCTGGGGAAAAACACACTGAATAAAGTTGTGAATTATTTTAAAATGTACTTTTTTCAAAGAAAGTGCCAACAGTAAATCCCAATATAGTGTACAACCATTTTAATAATTGGACAATTCAAAATAAATGCAAAACACCCCCCCAAAAATAATAAAGTGTAGTTTTATTTAGAATTTGGCACAAAGCATACAAAAACCTTTTGACCCCTTCTCAAATTTAACACAGTTAGCAAGAAAAAGGCATACTAATACATTTAAGATACACAGCTTATGAAATAAGGGGTAGGGGGAAAGGCACTAGGAAGATCAAGTGCATGGAAAATATTGACTCCAAGTGCCTAGTGGTATTAAATTAAGGCACAACTACTCTAGGAGGTTTACTAGAAAAATCTAACTTTGTAGCTGCTTATTGTTTTTGGAATGTACAAGTTTTTACTCTATTGGTTTTAGGACCCAGATTCTACAGTTCTCTGAAATGAAGTGATCTGCAATATACAACCATCTTAAGCTGACTGAATTTTCCACTTAAACAATGAAGATGGAACCATTTTGAAAAGTCATTAACCTTTAGAAAAAGCATCAACGATGACATAATTTAGGTGAAAATGTTTTCCTCTGCAAAGCTGGTTTTATAATTGCAGCAAGAATTTCTTACAAGATCTGATTTGAGGAAATAAATGTATTAAGAGGTTTTTCTGGTATATGTAACCTAATATGATGTTATCTGAAATAATTAAATGCATACTTGACAAATGAGTACTATTAATCTCAGAAGCTTTGCTACAATTATGTCTGGCTTGATTACACATTCAGTCAAGTAACATTTTAAATACTCCTATGCAGAAGAGGCAAACGGGCATTAGATCTTTCCTACAACTGGGAATCAGTGTCTTGCATTTTAAGATTCAGAGCTAGCAAGAGCTACCTTGCTTTTGAACACACTATACCAGAAAGGACATCAAATAATTCATTCTACTTATGTCCCTTTCAAAAAGATCTGGATAAAACAAGTGCAGTAAACAAAATTAATGCAATTCACATTTATGTTGCTACAAGTGTAAAGCAAACCCAATTCAGATTAACAGTGTTCTTCCAGAAGCAACCACTAATGTTCAGAAGGGGAACAATTTTATATTCAGCATAATCTTAAACTGAAATATTAATGGAGAACATAACACTCTTAACTTAATGGATGATGCTGAATCAATTTAAAGCTGGTGTTAAGCATTTTTACTGAGGTTGGTAACAGTAACTAATTATTCAGTGCTTATTATTCAGTCATGTGCTGGCAAGTAGAAAAGTTCTATAATTAATTTCTATCGGTTTTACATTTTTAGCACAGAAACATCTCGTTGTACTGTACACAACGTCCCTTTTGTTTAAAAATTTGATATAAACATTACACTTTTTAAAAAAAGTTTCTTCAGAGATGCACAATGCATGTGATATATTATAGATGTAGTTGAAACTATGAAAACATAATGTTGTGCCATCAGAGAAAAGAAGTCCACATCAGTATATGTTATATTACACATGTGAAACAGCAACATATAAAGAAGGTGCACTTGGAAATGATTTACATAGTGCAAAGATTGGTGGTTCAAGAGCCTAGTACGGGTAATCATTGGAGCCAACTTGGATCCTCCCTATAACCTTACCTCAAGAGATAACTACAATGTTCAATTTGCTACTGCATGCATAACAAGCCACAAGGTGGCCATCAAGGAACAGAGACCAATTCTTTGTGCCCTACTTTCACAATTACATCGATTCCATGATTTAATAATGTAGCAACTTAGTATCCATGTTCATGCACTTGTGCTTCTGTTATCTGGCAATTTGCCACGAAGGACTGAGTTCCAAATATCACATCTTGCTGAAACATTCTTTTGCATTTGTCCAAACTTGAATTCCCTTCATTAACAAAAGAAATAGAGAAAATGCTGTGTTTGAAGTGAGCTTTCAAGCCGGCAACTGGATAAAATCAGCTAACAATATTCATGCATTAATTTCCACTTAAAAACCACTGGGAATTTTACATATGATGGAGAAGCTCAAGTCTTACATTTATCATGGACCACATAATGTAAGCTTAAGCATGAACAGAACATTCCTATTCACACAGCATAACAGATAGGGGTTTCACTGGCTATTGAGGAATGCAGGGAGGAGTATCCTGATGTTCCCCTTCCTGAAAACTGAAACATTCATGCATTAAATCTACAGATTCTGCTTCCTTGTTAAAAACACTTGTCCAACAATCTTACCTTTTTACACATACTGATCTGCATTACAGCATAACTTATTAGGGCCTCTTTCAAGTCATGGTTCTTCTGCTCTTTGAAGCGTTCAATATCAACCCAGGCACTTTTCATAAAATCTCTGCAATAAATGGAAAACAAATAGTGCAAACAGTGTATGTATCATCATGTAAGCCCAGGCCACCAACTGATGAACTGCACTCCCCCAATGTATGAACCAACAGTATGTAACTGCTTGTGAAAAGGAGCCATATTCAGTAAGATAGTGATTTCCAGGATTTTTCATGATGCCTGTTACCATCTTTCCTCACTACAGGAATACCTCGCATTAACGTACTCAATGGGACCAGAGCGAGTACGTAAACCGAAAATGTCCTTAAAGTGAAGCACTACCTTTTAAAACATTTTTACCTCTCCTTCATGTGGAGCCTCAACGCCCCACACTAAAGCCTCTGCTGCTGCGCTGCCGCGCCTCTCAGCTGATCGCAATCGCGCCTCCCAGCTGATTTGCGGTGGCGCGATCGCATCTATTTCCACCTCCATGCACGGTTAAGTGTCCGTAAGTGTGAAGCAAGCATACGTAAACAGGGGCATGGTGGAGTATGGAGTATGTCCGTAAAAGTGAGTGTATGTTAAGTGAAGGTCCGTATAGCGGGGTATTCCTGTAGTTTGCAGCTGTGTATTTATCAATTTGATAGCTATGATGCATTAAATTGATAAATGCACAACTGCAATTAGTGAGCAAAGAAGGTAGCAGGCATCCTGAAAAATACTGGAAATCACCATCTTGCTTGAATCTAAGTTCCCTAATTAGCTCAGTTAGGGTCAGTTTTATATATATTCTTAAACCAATTGAATATATTGAACTGAATTTTTTGGGCCACATATTTAATTTATTCTTGTGCTTCACTCATGACTCAACACTCAGATGGTGTTTGGGGCAACTAGCTGCTTGGAATCTTCATTGTTCATTATACATCCACAAGAGTGGCTGTATACTATAGTCAGCATGAATTTTTCACATACCGCAATGTTAAATTCAAAATACCGCCCCATGCCATTCTGATGCTTCCCATAAACTCATTTCAAAACAAAACCTTACAAAACATATAGTCCTGAATTCAAACGCTTGCTTAACAACCTTGCAAATTTTCATGGCGATACATAAACAGTCAGAGAATCGAAAGTTTAAAGTGTAAAAAGAGGGGAAAAACAAACCCCTTTTAGACTTTTTTCTGTCAAGAGTTCTCATAATTTGTTGAAATTAATTAAAAATCAGCCATGTTCACAGAGTACCTGTAATCCTATTACTGATCTTGCCCCATACTCTGACCTTCATCTTCTGCAGTTTAAAAGTTAAAAAAATACCTGGCTGATTTTTAATTAATTTAACAAATTTTACGTGGAACTCAATGATAATGTTGGGCATGCTCAGTCAGAACCAACTGTCAGTGTTCTAAAAGCCACAGCGGCTGGGCTTGCCTAATCAGGGGTCCACACCCATACCAGACCTTTACTTCACTTTAGACAGTCACGGCTTCTCCCAAAGACTCCTGGGAAGTGTAGTTCATGAAGGGTGCTGAGAGGAGACTCCTAGTTCCGACAGAGTTCCAGTGGCCAGAGTGGTTTAACAGTCAGCCGCTCTGACTGATGCTCTGTGAGGGAAATGGGGCATCTCCTAGGAACTCTCAGCACCCTTCACTAATGTACTTTTCTAGATTAGATTCTCTGTAGAAACAGTAGTGACACAGGAAAGAAGCAAGGTAAGAACACCAACAAACATACAAAAATATAATTCTCCATCTTTGGAGATGGCAGGTGTTGCCACCACTCACCATATGCTCAGAGGCACGTTACCATATTCTTCCAAGCTACTCAGGAAGTGGATTGGACTGTGAAAGACTAACCCAAATTGTGTTTGCATTTTTACAGATTTGTAGTAGGGCAGTACAATATCTCAGAGAGAAGGTCAGGTGTCCTGCTCCCCTGGTGCATTTACTATAGCTGCCCAATTTCCCTGCTTTTTAAAGTTTGATAGAAATATCTGTTGGCTATAGGTACATTCTTAAACTATTAGTGAATAGAAGTATTTCATTGCTATGGATCTTCAAACATTGAAACTTTATTTCTTAAGCAGTTGTGATCTTAAGCAGTTTGGGGGATCAAAATACAATTGTCTAAATATAAAATATTGAAGGTAAAAAAACAAAAATAAGCAAGGTAGCCTTCAGGAGTGTATTCTGCATTAGAATCTTGTGTATTATGTATTCGGCATTAGACTCACAGAACAGTAGAATTGGAAAGAGTCTACAAGGCCACTGAGTCCAACCCCCTGCTCAATGCAGGAATGCAAGTTAAAGCATACCCAACAGGTGGCTGTCCAGCTGCCTCGTGAATGCCTTCAGTATTGGAGAGCCCACCACGCTCCTGGGTAATTGGTTCTATTCTCGTACTGCTCTAACAAAGTTTTCCTGATTTTCAGGCAAAATCTGGCTTCCTGTAACTTGAACCTATTATTCTGTGTCCTACACTCTGGGATGGTCAAAAAGAGATCCCGTCCCTCCTCTGTGTGACGACCTTTCAAGTACTTGAAGAGTTCTAAGAGATCTTCCCTCAGTCTTCTCTTCTCAAGGCTAAACATGCCCAGTTCTTTCAGTCTCTCCTCATAGGGCTTTGTGTCCAGTCCCCAGGATCATCCTCGTTGCCCTCCTTTGAACCTGTTCCAGTTTGTCTGCATCCTTCTTAAAGTGTGGTGTCCAGAACTGGATGCAGTACTAAAGATGAGGCCCAACTAGTGCCAAATAGAGGGGAACTAGTACTTCATACAATTTAGAAACTATTCTTCCATTAATGCAGCATAAAACAGTGCTTGCCTATTTTTGCAGACACATCACACTGTTGGCTGATATTCAGCTTGTGATCAACAATTCCAAGATCCTTCTCACGTTACATTGCTGAGCAAAGTATCCCAATCTTATAACTGTGCACTTGGTTTCTTTTTCCTAGGTATAGAACTTTGCACTTATCCCTATTAAATTTCATTCTGTTGTTTTCAGCCCAATGGTCCAGCCTATCAAGATCACTTTGAACTTTGTTTCTGTCTTCAAAATATTACCTATCCTTTCCAATTTTGTATCATCTGCAAATTTTATCAGTATTCCCTGCACCTCCTCATCCAAGTCATTAATAAAACTGTTGAAGAGTACTGGGCCCAGGACTGAGCCCTGTGGTACCCTACTCGTTACCGCCCCCCAGTTTGAGAAAGAACCATTGATAAGCACTCTTTGAGTATGATTCTGTAGCCAACTATGGATCCATCTAATGGCTGTTCCATCTAGCTCACATTTAGTTAGCTTGTTAATCAGAATATTGTGGAGCACTTTGTCAAAAGCTTTGCTTAAGGTAAGATATATTATGTCCACAGTATTCCCACAGTCTGTTGTGGACATAATATATCTCGAATATTATTTGTTCTTTGTGAAGTGTGGGATAGCTTTACTAGCCCAACTTAAGGGAGTTAACATTCTAATCATCTTATTTCTAAACTGAAAACTTTTGTGTCTTTTTCAATGACAACTTTGCCTTCTTGCAATCATTTTGACACAAAGGGTTTTTTTTTTGCTATATTGCATTTTATGGGTGGCTAGTATTAACACAGGTATATAACAGAACAGCAGTCATCTATCTACAGCCAATGACTGTTTATCAAAAGACTCAAAACGGATAAAAAAGGTGTCATACAACCAAGATCCCACAGGGTGGAATGCTCACATGGTTCAACTGCATCCACTTTACATTCTTGAAAAGAAATGAACTGCAGCCATTTGTCATATGCAACAAAGTAAGGGGGCTGCAATATGACACCCCACTGATGTAGAAACAAAACGTGCTCCCCAATCCTACTCCTCATGACCTGACAGATTTTCACTGGCAGACTTTTTCCAAGGTGAACTGTATTAAGAACATAAGAGGCCTGCTGATCAGACCAAGGCCTATATAGTGCCCAACCAAATGATTATGGGAAGCCCACAAGCACAGATGGGTGCAAAGGCATTCCCCTGCTTATGATCCCTAGCAATTAATGGTGCTCAGAGGCATACTGCCTCCAATAATATCAAATACAGTAATATACATTCTAATCCCCCTTCAAAGCCATCTAAATTGGCGGCCATTGCTACATCTTCCATAGTGAATTTCATAGTTTAATTATGCACTAGGTGAAGAATGTCCCACCATTTAGTTGCCCAGGATGACCCCAGGTTCTAGTATTATGAGAGGAAGAGAGGTCACTTTCTCCATACCATGCATTAGTTTATACACGCTCATATTCTCCCTTTAAAAACAAACAAACTAAAAGCTCCATACACTGTAACCTTTCCTCAGAGTGGAGTTGCTCCAGTCTTTTGACCACATTATCTGTGTTTTTCTGCACCTTTTGCAGTTCACAATATCCTTTTTGAGGCTCTCAGACACAATTTCCCATGCAGGGAAAGGGGGTACAATCCAATGGATTGTTCCATGTATGGAACCAGATTGCAGGGGAAATGGAAGAGAAGGCAATTTCTGTGCATTCCTTCCTGCAATACCTTCTCCTTTTCCAGAGAGTCCCCCAATCCTCCACAGATTTTGAGGGTAAAGGAATTCAAGGGGGGATTCGTGAAAAGTGCCCTCCTTCTGAGTAGGAGCGTTCCACCAGTGAAAATTTACTCATGGATCTTTGAATCCAACCTAAGTCACTTTATGTGTTCCATAGACATGAACTGCATCTATTGACTCATATGGCAGAAGGAAAATACTAATATGGCCTTCATTAAATTAGATTATCCAAGGTCAGTTCTCATTTTTAAGAGAAGCAAGATTTCCTTGTGATTGCAAAGATCTTTTTGTCTGTGAAACATCTGCTGAAGTTTTCAAAGCCACAGGGATTGCTGAACAGTTTCCAGGAGGAGGGAGGCATTCAGTGCCCTATCCAGCTCCTTGCCTCTCTCCATTGTGAACAAAGCCAGAATTATGCACGATAATAACGATGGAGGAGTTCTGCTAAGAACTTGCTACCTATGCAAATACACTCAGTTTACATGATTTATACAGTTCACTGAGAACTCTACTACTCTTGGCATGATGTCTGGCTTTGCTGGCTGCAGAATTTTAGTTTTTGTAAACTGAGTAGTACAGATAACCCTGAACACGCTGATCTTCTTAGCTGCAATCCTTACACAGGAAATTGTAAAAGCTATTTTCCTCTGATAGAAATACATTGGTTTTGGAGATGTCAGCACTTATTTTTCCTAAGGTTTTTGTTCCTGAGAAAAGAACATCTCATTCATTCAAAAGCAGCCTGCCAATAAATATAACCTTAATTGAAAGCTACTTAATATAAACATTCAAAAGACATTTTCTTAGTATGAAGAAACATATGTTTGTATTCAACTGCTACAGAGAAATCACCCAGAGCCAGCCTGCTAAACCTATTAGTACCTTAATGCAACACACGCAATAAACCATGATCAGTGCCTTTCCAACTGTGAAAGTGTTCTGCTTTCTTTCACAGCAGTAGCTAAGAATGTGGGGTGATAGCAAATGATAGCGACCTATTCATTTTCAATGGGTCTATTCTAACACTGGATATCACCTATGTTCTTTTTGCAAGGGAGATGAAAATTTTGTAGACACTCATAAACACCAAAAAGGTATAAAAGATGTGTGACAGATCCCAGACAGCCCAGATGACTGCCAACCTCATACTTAGCCGTTTAACAGGGAATCAAAGTCTCCAAGGAGAGCCAAACACTTGCAGCATACAGTCAGCTGACACAAACATAGTATGACTTTCATATTTACATTTTCTTTAAACATAATCGACAGTTACCGGCTCTCTAAATTCTTTGCTTTGAGCTGTTCTTCTCCATCATGTATCTGTTCTTCTAGCACTTTTATCTTTGCTTCTCTTTGTTCAGGTGTTTCCTGGCCGAACAGCTTGCTGGTCATTCCCTTCAAGGAGAATGTTCTCACTGTCTGAAAAAATATAGTAAATACATATTCTAGGAAATTTGTTTTCCTGGCAGGGAACAAACCAAGTGCCCAAACACATGGACAGGGAAAGCTTATCTGGCACACTGACCTCAAAACGTTTGCTGGGGATAAAAGTGTTTTACTTTTTTATCCCAGCCTTCTTCCAAGGAGTTCAGGGCGGCATGCTCGGTCCTCCAAAACCCTCATTTCCTCACAATCACCTTGCGAAGTACTCCCAACCCAAGAACAGCTACTGAACTTCATGGCCAAGTGGGGATTTCATTCCTGTCTCTGATGTCAATTCCCTGCTCCATTTTTGGGCTGCTCTAACCATAATTGGGTGAGAGCCAGTGTGGTGTAGTAGTTAAGGTGCTGGACTACAACCTGGGAGACCAGGGTGTGAATCCCCACACAACCAAGAAGCTCACTGGATGACCTTGGGCCAGTCACTGCCTCTCAGCCTCAGAGGAAGGCAATGGTAAACCCCCTCTGAATACCACTTACCATGAAAACCGTATTCATAGGGTTGCCATAAAGGCAGTCCATTTCCATTTTCAACCATCATTGGACCAATTAGGACATTATGACAAACTACAGTTAACCAGAAATTAAGGTGAGAAGCAGGGAAGGCACAAGCCCAAAGCAAGCCTCCAAGTCTCTAAGCAATTTGGTTCAATTCAAAATATGCAAATGCACTTCAAATGCTATGACAGAACTTTGATAAGTGCTCCTCTTTCAGTAGGCTATGTTTACAGCTTTATCTGAGCTATGACCTGGAACCTACTTTTAATACCAAAACAGCACAGTGGGCGTTCAGGCTACAAGGGAGTTAAGGTACTCGCATTTTTTTCAAAAATATGTAAAAAACCTAACTATATGTAGGATTGCAGCCTTAGTGTTTTATTTATTACACACTGCTCTATCCCTGTATGGTCAGGGAAGCTTACAATATTTTCTATGGGTTATGTTTTCCTTTCTTGCCCTCCCCAATACTTCATCCCTTCCATTACAGATGGTTTAAAAAGCTAATTAAATTTCCAAAGAAATATACCCTATCCCTTTTATCCTACTCAAATGTGCAACTCCATTCTCACCACCACTTATCTCTCACATACATATATGCTGTTAGACAAATAGGGCCATGTGTTAATAGTGCCGAAGAAGCTGAGAGCAATGCCATCAGGAGTCTAGACCAAGAGGCTAGACTCCTAGCAGGGGCACCCAAGGCAGAATGGTCAAAGCTGAGACACCAGACTAAGATGCATCCAAACTCAGAGGAAGGCAATGGTAAACCACCTCTGAATACCTCTTACCACAAAAACCCTATGGACAGAGTATCCAAAATGCAACACAACATAGTGCTGGAAGATGAGACCCCCAGGTTAGATGGCACTCATCAAGTTACTGGGGAAGAACAACGAACAAGCACGAGTAGCGTTGAGACTAATGACACAACCAGGTCAAAGCGGAAAGGAAGCCCAGAGGCTGATGCGCACAGATGCGAAAGGAGACTCCGAAGTTGTACAATGTACACAATAGAAACATGGAATGTGAGAAGCATGAACCAGGGAAAGTTAGAAATTGTCAAGCAAGAAATGGAACACATCAACATTACAATACTTGGTGTGAGTGAATTAAAATGGACGGGAATGGGACATTTTCAATTAGAAACAGAAAGTGACAAGCATCCAAAGAGCCATAAATAAAAAAGGGGGAAACCCCAAGTTGATGAAAAATGTGTAGTTTTTTTTTTTTTAAAAGCCCAACGCTTTTCGGCCACTGGATAATCTGGCCTTCATCAGGGGCTATAATTAAAATTACAAAGACACACTACATTATTATACAAATAACACAAAATACACTACAGTATAAAATCATGTCTTACATAACTAATCTATACAAAAAAGTTTTTACTTTCATGGACTGGTCTACAATGTTCTTTTCTAGCAAAATTGCTTGAAATTATAGATTACCACAAAGAAGAATTCACATGAGCATGCTTATGTATATATCTCTCTCTAAATCCGGTGTGACTAAACATAGGAGAATTAACGAGCAAATGAGGAAAAGGAATGTAAAAGGGATCATCGATAATTATAAAAATTCTTAAGAGAGGAAGAAATTCTAACCCCTCATTGAGATCACCAGGGGTCAGTGTTTTTAGTTCCAAAATCCAAGCTATTTCTCTCCTTAATAATACATTACTTTTTTCCACACTTATGTTTTTTAAAAACCAAAACTTAAAATTGGCAAAAGAGTGATGACATCTACTAAAATGCTCCACACCCCAGAACTCTTGTTTTTAATATTGCTGAGATGTTCCCCTATACGTCTTTTGACAGTCCTTCATGTTTGGCCTATATAAAATTTTTGACAACTACACTGAATCACATAAATGACACTGGCAGTGTTACATGTAGAAAACTGGTTCAAAGTGATTTTTTTATGATTGACAGGATTGACAAACTCGGTCATCTTGCATATAAATAGGCACAATGCCCACAGGGATGATGACCCATGGGTACATTTGTGCCTGGAATGGTGTTGAAAACTGGGTGATTGTTGTCCCTAAATTCACTTCTAATCAAAATGTCCCTCATGTTCCTGGTCCTCTTGAAGGAAATCATGGGTTTCTCATGACATCCAGGAATATGACATATAACATGCCAATGCCTTTTAATGCTACTTGGTAGTCTATTAGCCACATGATTAAAAGTCAAATTGTAATTCAAACAATTAGAAGCTGTTTTAATCATTTGTTGCAAAAGATCAGTGCATTTTTAGGGCAGCTTTCCTGAAATTATCCTCAACAATATTTTTCGGATAACCCCTCTTGGATAAATGTTTTTTCAGAATGTTGGATTGCTGTATAAAATCCCTTTCAGAGGAATGATTGTGTATAATCCTTAAAAACTGACTATATGGTAAGTTCTGTCTTAGTGATTTTGGGTGGGAGCTATCAAACCTTAAGTAAGTGTTTCTATCTGTGGGTTTTCTATATATATGGAAGTGCTTAAATGTTTGCCTTGTTTCCTAATTAATAAATCCAGAAAATTAATTTCCTCCAGACTGTGGTTGA
Organism: Rhineura floridana; assembly: GCF_030035675.1. Classification (NCBI taxonomy): domain Eukaryota; kingdom Metazoa; phylum Chordata; class Lepidosauria; order Squamata; family Rhineuridae; genus Rhineura; species Rhineura floridana. The sequence continues at coordinate 78,766,762 of NC_084481.1, read as the reverse complement.
AATCAAATTGGATGCTGATACTCCTGCAGTTTAGCCATTCAAAGAAATTACATAGATGTTCAACCGATCCCCTCCAAATTAGAAACACATAGTCTATAAAACTCCACCAACACACAACCTGTTCCGCAAAAGAACTAGCAGCTGCATTAATATCTTTTTCAAAGGATTCCATATACAAATTAGCTACTTCAAGGGCCACAGGGCATCCCATGGCTACCCCTTTAATTTGCCAATAAAATGACCAAATTTAAAGTAGTTCTTGCACATAGCTATTTCTGTCAATGTACAAAGAAAATGGGGGGGGATGTCTATCTGTTCTCTTGTATGATGAATAATATCTATGGCTTCTTCCTGAAGTATGTTGTTGTAAAGTCATCTCACATCCATAGTAACCAAAATACCCTGGAGTTCAATGGGGGTGGACTATACCTTATTCATGAAATCTGTAGAATCCCATATAAAAGATGGAATAGCGGGTATGAAAGGTGTAAAATAAATGATCAACAAACAAGGAAAGAGGCTCTAGAATGGAATTACAGCCACAAACAATAGGACGACCAGGAGGAGGTATTGTTCCTTTGTGAATCTTAGGCAGGGTACAAAAAACTGGAACCCTAGGATTTTTGTTAAACAAAAATCTATACTCATCATTGGAGATATAATCCAAGTTTAAACCTTTCTCAAGGATTTTTATTTCCTGGGCAAATTTTGCAGTAGGATTGCAAGGACATATCATATATGCTGTTTTGTCTGTTAATTGGGATAAAATCTCCTTTTTATATTCATGGGCATCCTGAATAACTATGGTCCCACCCTTATCAACTTGTTTGATTACAATGGAGGAGTCATGCGATAATTCCCTTAGAACATGCTGTTCTTTATTATTCAAATTATGCCATAAATTTTGAGATGTTGTTTCTGTCCTTTCTAAATCCTGCGAGACTAATCTCTCAAACGTTAGTATGGAAGGATCTCCTGACCCAGGGGGCATAAAATTAAAGGGAGTTCTAAATCTGCTTTTAGAATCTGTAGAGACAGTGCCTCCAAAGTATTGTCGTAATTTTATATTCCTAAAAAAATGAAACAAATCTAGTCTACCTTGAACAGGGTCATGCTAGGCAGTAGGAAGAAAAGAAAGTCCTTTATCAAGTATAAGTCCTTCTAAACAACTTAAAGTCCTTTTGGAGAGATTAACGACTAACGTCTCCTTCTGAGTTGATACGGGGGAGATCTGTTCCTCTTGGATCTCTTCCGGTTCCCGTTGTAAGTAGTTGTTCTTTTGTGTTGGCCTCTGTCTTCTAAAAAAATTGAGGAGTTAAAATTGGAACTGTCTGCGTTGCTACTCTCAGCAGTAGTGGAGTCCCAGTATGTGTGTAATCCAACAGAGCTTTCTTGTATAGAAAATGTCACTCTTTTAGGCTTTTTATACAGCCAAGGATACACCCTATTTGTTTTACAGTCGCTCTCATCTCTTAATTTTTTTTTATATTTAAATGCCTTTAATTCATTGTAGAAGCCTTTGAGCTCTTGATCTAAAGAAGACAATTTCTGTTCCATTCCTTGGTCATTCTTTCTCTTATGTTTATCAATTTGCTGATTAAGAGATTGTTTCAGCTCAGAGTTGATTTTAGTGGACGTGTCTACGAAAACCGTAAGGTCTTGTGAGCACTTAAGAATGGCACACATCTTGGGGTTTCCCCTTTTTTTATTTCTGACATTTTCAGTCAGGCAACTACAGAATATTTTATGCAGGAAATGAGAAATTAAGAAGAAACAAGGCAATTAGGAGCTATAACACAACGTCTGGGCGACTAATATCAATGAGATTAAATGGGAAACCTATTAACATAACCATCATCCAAGTCTACACTCCAGCGGCAAACACAGAAGAAGAGGAATTGGACAGATTTTACACAGAAGTACAGGAAGAAATTGATCACACACCAAAATAAGATGTGCTGATAATCTTGGGAGACTGGAATGCAAAAGTAGGGAACAGAGAAGAATTAGAAATTGTGGGGAAATGCGGCTTAAGAGATAGAAACGAAGCAGGAGACTTATTGAACTCTGTGAAGCCAATAATTTGTTTCTTGCAAACATATTTTTTGAGCAACCAAAACGACGACTGCACACGTGGACATCACCAAATGGTCAATATAGGAATCAAATTGATTATATAATTGGTAGCAGAAGATGGAGAAGTTCCATACTTTCTGCAAAAACAAGACTAGGAGCAGACTGCGGTACAGATCATGAACGGGTAATATCGAAAATCAGAGTAAAGCTACAGGACAACAACAAAGCACTCATAATGCCAAAATACAATTAAATAACACCCCAGAAGAATATTAAGATCAAATAAGGAACAGATTTGTGGCTTTAAACTTAGTTGATAGAGAACTAGAAGAACTACCGAGTGAAGTCAGAGACATTATCAGGGAAGAATGCAAAAAGACAATACCTCTGGTTAAAAAGAGAGAAAGACCTCAATGGTTGACTGAAGAAACCCTTAAAATGGTTAAAAAAGAAGGAAAGCAAAAGCAAAAGAAGATAGAAACACCGTCAGAACCCTAAATGCAATACAGTGACTAGTACGGAGGGACCAAGACAACTATTACAATAGTTATTGTATAGAAATAGAAGAGGACAACAAAAAGGGAAGAACAACAGCCCTATTCCAAAAGATTAGAGAAATTAAAGGGAAATGGACCATTGGTCTCACCTGAAGGGTGATTTTCCTCTGAGTCCGGACATCACAGCGGGTATTAGCTCCACCTATCGTGCGAAGGCAAGAATGTCTTTGAAGTCAAGACTAGGGGCGTCAGGCCCCTCCCACTCTCCAGTTCATTCGCAGCGAGTCTAAGGAGAGATATCTAAAAATACAAGAACAAGGCCAACAGGCCTGGCAGCAGGAAAATAACACAATAGTACCATGCATAGTAACATGACTCCAACATAGCGGTATAACAGAACTAGAAGTCTTGACTTCACTTTTAAATTTAAATATAATAGCGTAACAGTAATATAGAACATATTAGAAAATATATAGTCATCCCCCAACTGGGAGGGTCGTGATGTCCGGACTCAGAGGAAAATCACCCTTCAGGTGAGACCAATGGTCCATTTTCCCTATGAGACGGCCATCACAGCGGGATGTACCAAAGCAGCCCATACAGGGTGGGACCGGATGCTAATCCTCATTAAGAACCTGTTGCAACACTCGTCTGCCAAAAGAAGCATCAGCAGAGGCATAACGATCAATTTTATAATTTCTTATAAACGAGTGTGGGGAAGACCAGACTGCGGCCCTACAAATATCGGCAACAGAAGCATTAGTAGCAAAAGCAGCCGAAGTGGCAGCTGACCTGGTAGAATGAGCCGTTATACTAGCTGGAACTAACAGCTTCAGAGACTCATATGCTAAAGTAATACATGCCCTCTACCAACGGGATAAGGTAGAATTGGATACTTTATGCCCCATAAACCTTGGATGAAAGGATACAAACAGAGACTCCGTTCGTCGAATCTCTTGGGTCCTGGACAGGTAGGTCTTGAGAGCCCTCCAGACATCTAACGAATGCCAAGACTTCTCGAGAGGATGGGTAGGATTCGGGCAAAAGGAAGGCAAAACCAATGTCCTGGTTGCAATGAAAAACTGAATCAACCTTGGGACGAAAGGAAGGATCAGTCTTCAGCACAACAGAGACCTTATGGAAGACGCAGAGGTGTCGAGCAGAAGACAATGCGCCCAACTCCGAAACGCGTCTGGCAGATGTGATTGCGATCAGAAACAAGACCTTGAAGGACAGCATACGTAGGGGCACAGTCCTGATGGGTTCAAACGAAGGGCGTTGCAAAGCCTGCAGAACTTTCGGCAAACTCCATGAGGGAAACCGATGGACAACAGCCGGAGAGCGAGGGGCGACTCCCCTCAAAAAACGTTTGATGAACGGATGTGAGGAAATAGGAGCTCCAGGGGAGGACACTGAGAGAATGGATGACAGAGTGGACGCATGTCGACGTAGAGTGTTGGGTCGAAGTCCCATTATAAAGCCGCTATGGAGAAATTGCAGCACCTGATGCACAGTGGCCTGGGATGGATCATGGTGGTGGGACTGACACCACTTGGAGAAAGCCACCCAGGTATGTTGATAAATACGAGTAGTGGATGGTCTTCTCGAGGCCAAAATAATATCAATCACAGCGTCAGACAGTCCAGCTGACCTCAAATGTCCCCGTTCAAACGCCACGCTGTTAGATTGAGCCAAGTAGGGTCCTGGTGAAGTACTGGACCCTGGGATAGGAGGTCTGGCCTGATTGGAAGTGTCCAAGGATCCATCATCGACATTGCCAGAAGATCTGAGAACCACGGTCGGCGTGGCCAAAATGGTGCTATCAGAACCAGCTGTGCCCTCTCGGCTCACGCCTTCCTCAAGGTTTTGGCTAACAATGGTATGGGAGGAAAGGCGTACAAGAGACCGTCTGGCTACGGTATTGTCAGAGCATCCATTGCTTCCGCTGTTGAATCCAGGTATCGGGCAAGGTACCTGGGAAGCTGGCAATTGCGACTGGAGGCAAACAGGTCGATTGAGCATTCGCCGAACCGACTCTGAAGACGATGGAAAATGGCTGAGTGAAGTTTCCATTCCCCCGGAAACACCTGTTGTCTGCTGAGCCAGTCTGCTGTCACATTCCAAATCTGTCTGAGATGTTCTGCTTTCAGGGATTGTAGATGTTGTTCTGCACAGACGAAGGTGAGGGAGGGTAAGTCCTGCAGAGGACGAGCCCTGGTGCCCCCCTGTCTGTTCAAATGTGATTTTACACGCGTATTGTCCGTTCGAATGAGGACATGGTCCAAAGGGAACAGAGACTGAAAATGAATTAGAGCTAAATGAACAGCTTTTAGCTCCAGCCAGTTGATGCTTTGAGTCTGCTCCGTGGTGGACCAAACCCCCTGAACGTACTGGGAGTTGCAGTGGGCTCCCCAGTCTATGAGGCTGGCATCTGTGGTTACAACAGATCTGTGTGGTTCTCTGAACGGCGTGTCCTTGGAGAGGTGTTGGGACCTCGTCCACCAGCGGAATGATAGGCGCAGTGCGGGGATCAAGCGAACTTTGCAATGGTTGGAGCTGGCAATGTCCTGTTGAAAGGGCAGTAAAGTCCATTGCAGATGCTGAGTGTGGGCTCGAGCCCATGGCACAATATGGATTGTAGAAATGAACATTCCGAGCGCCCTGGCTAGAAGCATGACGTCTGCTGATGTTTGTTACATCAGGGACCTTGCGATGCTTGTGATGGCAGTAATGCGATCTGGAGCCAGGAATACCATTGCCTGCAGGGTATCCAACATTGCCCCTAGATGTAGTAGGCGTTGGGTTGGTTAGAGATGGCTTTTGTCGACGTTGACAAGCCAGCCGTAGGTCTCTGCCCTGGAAGCGTCGGTTCCAGGAGCCCCTGGATGAATTGGGGTCATAGAATCTGACATTGTGGCCTCGTCCTCCTGGCCGCGTTCCTCGAAAGGGCTGGTTAGTACGGAAGGAAGGAAAGCGCCTGGAAGGCCTATGGTTGATGTTCTGGACAATGGCCAGAACCGGTTTGTGGGTGTCTTTGGGATCAACCAGCACTGCCTTTAGAGCTTCCTCGCCGAAGAGTAACGATCCGGAGTAAGGAGACCTGGCCAGATTCATTCTGGCCGCTGAATCAGCCTGCCAGTGGCGAAGCCAGAGGGTCCCTCAAGCGACTATCTGAGCCGTCATGGCTGGTGCCCCCAAATGAGTGGCATCCAAGGTGGCATCGGGCACAAAAGCTGCTGTCTTACGCAACTGTACCAGTGACCTTCTGAGGGCGACAGGATCAGGGTTAGTATCCTCTAGAAGACCATCCAGCCACATCATAGCTGCTCTGTAGAAAATGGAGGCTGAAGCGGAGGCACGCGTGGATAGGGCAGTGGCCTCGTGGTTTTTGCGGAGGGTGAAGTCTACTCGACGCTCAGTAGTGTCCTTTAGTTGGGATTCCCCTTCCCTGGGCAAAAGGGATCGTGAAACGAGGCGAGCGATTGGTTCGTCTATGCCAGGGACGTGTAACTTGGTGGCAAAGTCCGGAGCTAGGGCGTAAAGCCTGTCAGCCAGGTTCTGGAAGTGGCGAGATTGAAATGGTTGAGCCCATTCTTCAGATACCAATTTGGCAATTGGGTCCGGCATCGGGATGTAGTGTTCAATAAGTGCAGATTTGAGAACCTTGGCCCCTTTGATGGCTGGTGCGGAAGAAGTTGAAGGCGCAGTCTGTAGACCAAGGGTATTAACTACCCTGCGTGCCAGGGGCTGATAGTCTGAGGCATTAAACAAGCGATACGATGTATCCTCCTCATGATCTGAATCGTCGCTCCAGTCATCTCCTTCAACGTGGTCAGTGAAGGTTGACTCCTCCGCATACGAGGCTTCGTCAATACATCTGCCTCTGGCTATATCGAAGGGATTTGGTGAGCAGGAAGGATGAGCTTCATGACACGCACGTTGGTCCATGTTGAGTTGAGGTATGGCCGGAACTTGTGGTAGTGACTGCATTTGGGTGATAAATGCCAGCATGGCTTGAAGTTGGGAGAAGAAATCAGGGGACAGCTGCAGCCCGGTTGTGGCAGATGTTTGTGCCTGAGCCGGTATTGGAGCAGATGTTTGAGGTGGTAAAACGGAGGGAGGCTGGTTAGGTGAAAGCTGAGTGGAAAAGCCAGCAAAAAACCTCCTCGTCAGCGAAAGCAGCAGGGGAATGAAGTATATCGTTTATGTGTGCCTGAGTTGCTGTGGTAGAGGTGGTGGTTGGCACAGAGGTATAGCGTGGCCGCTTTGGTTTGTTATGGCTGGAAATATGTTTTGTCTTAGCCATTACTTTAACATGCTTAGACTTAGTCACCTTGGAGTGTTGTGGCTGGGCTGTTTGTGACATGCCTGGCTGTTCTGCCATCTTATATTAACTTGGGTGCAGTACACTGCCACGGAGGGGGCAGGATGTAAAGACCCGAACTGGCACAGCGTACGACCACGGAGGGGGTAGAATACACTGGCAGATGGCTAAGTGCACTGCCACAGAGGGGGCAGAATGCACTGTGGTATCAGCGTTAGTATAATATAGGCTGTATTTTAGGTTTGGTACACGGCCACAGAGGGGGCAGGATGTACAAAATATAGTTCAGATTAGTGCTGTAGGCTGGATTTCAGGCGTGGTACACGGCCACAGAAGGAGCAGGATGTACTGAATATAATTCGGATTTAGTACAAGTCAGCACTGATATTAAGGCTCCAGCCTTGATGATACTGAATATAATTCAAATTTATTACCAGTCAGCCACTGATATTAAAGCTCCAGCCTTGATAATACTGAATATAATTCAGATTTTGTACAAGTCAGCCACTGATATTAAAGCTCCAGCCTTGATAATACTGAATATAATTCAGATTCAGTACAAGTCAGCCACTGAAATTAAAGCTCCAGCCTTGATAATACTGAATATAATTCAGATTTTGTACAAGTCAGCCACTGATATTAAAGCTCCAGCCTTGATAATACTGAATATAATTCAGATTTAGTACAAGTCAGCCACTGATATTAAAGCTTCAGCCTTGATAATACTGAATATAATTCAGATTTAGTACAAGTCAGTCACTGATATTAAAGCTCCAGCCGTGATAATACTGAATATGATTCAGATTTAGTGCAAGTCAGCACTGATATTAAAGCTCCAGCCTTGATAACACTGAATATAATTCAGATTTAGTACAGGTCAGCCACTGATATTAAAGCTCTAGCCTTGATAATACTGAATATAATTCAGTTAGTAGAAGTCAGCCACTGATATTAAAGCTCCAGCCTTGATGATATTGAATATAATTCAAATTTAGTACAAGTCAGCCACTGATCTTAAAGCTCCAGCCTTGATAATACTGAATATAATTCAGATTTAGTACGAGTCAGCCACTGATATTAAAGCTCCAGTCTTGATAATACTGAATATAATTCAGATTTAGTACATGTCAGCCACTGATTTAAAGCTCCAGCCTTGATGATACAGTCACAGTAATTTTGTGTGTGAGGAAGCCCTGTGTAACTCTGCCTACAACACACAGACAACACACATACAGATAGCTTGCAGGGAAGGTATCCGATGGTTAATAAAGGGGTAACAAAAAAGGCGGGAAATTTGAATTCAACAAAAATGGTGCCCAGAAAAAAGAGCAGGAAAAAATGATCCGAAAATGGCGGAGGGGGAAGAAGCAATGGCGGCCGACTGGTAACGAACTGGGGGAAGGGCTGCCCAGCACAGTCTCGCAGGGGGAGGCGCGGGGTCTATAGTCGCACTTGCGGCTCTAAAAAACCCCAAAAGGAGACTGCCGAGAGACGCCTGTGTCGGGAAAGGCAGCAGGAGGGAAGCCGCTGTCGCCGCCGAGTAAAGGGCTCTCCGCGGCGAAAATTAAAGTCACGGAGAGAGAGGGAGAAAGAGAGGGCAGGAAGCCGCAGCCGCAAGCTCCCACCTGGGAGAGAACCGCAGCCGCGGTCTCTCCAAAAGCTCCTCAGAGCGCTGCTTGAGACAGCCCAGCAGAAGGAAAAAATAGAGCCGCGAGCTCCCGATGGATGCAACAGAGCCAGGGGGAAAGCTCAAAAGCGGACAAAAACGAAGAGAACCGCAGCCGCGGTCTCTGAGGGGACCCTCAAACAAGCCTCAAACAAGTAAGGAGATAAGCTGAAATAAAGGCTCAAAAAATAAAAGGCTTAAAATGGAAAGTTAAACACAAACAGGGAAAGGAAGGACTTCAAACAAATACGCGAAACTTAGCTAAAAGCTACTTGCTACGCTTAAGATCCAATCTTGTTCGTACGAAGGCAAGAATGAACTGGAGAGTGGGAGGGGCCTGACGCCCCTAGTCTTGACTTCAAAGACATTCTTGCCTTCGCACGATAGGTGGAGCTAAAACCGCTGTGATGGCCGGACTCATAGGGAAAATTCAAACCAAGAGTAGGGATGTTGAATAATCAACAGGGGAACACACTGATAAAAGAGATAAAAGAGAAATGGAAGCAATACACCGAAGAACTATATAAAAGAGATGCAAGTATGACAGATTCATTCACGGAGGACCCGTATGATGAAGAACCAGAAATTTTAGAATGTGAGGTGAAAGCTGCTCTTCAAATACTTGGAAGAAACAAATCACCAGGAACAGATGACATACCAATAGAGTTGCTACAAGCTACTGAGACTGAATCTGTCCAAATTTTGACAAAAATTTGTCAAGAAATATTGAAAACTAAACAATGGCCAGCAGACTGGAAGGGTTCAATATATATCCCAATTCCAAAGAAAGGGGATCCCAGGGAATGCAGTAATTATCCAACTATTGTCTTAATATACCATGCAAGTAAAGTGATATATGGAGCAAGAAATGCCAGATGTCCAAGTTGGATTTAGAAAAGGAACAGGTACCAGAGATCATATTGAAAATATATGTTGGATAATGGAATGGACTAAGGAATTTCAGAAGGAAATCACCCTGGGCTTTATAGATTACAGCAAAGCCTTTGACTGTGTAGATCATGAGAAACTATGAAATGCTTTAAAAGAAATGGGGGGTGCCACAGCATCTGATTGTCCTGATGCGCAACCTATACTCTGCACAAGAGGCTACTGTAAGGACAGAATATGGAGAAACTGATTGGTTCCCAATCGGAAAGGGTGTGAGACAGGGGTGTATTTTATCACCCTATTTGTTGAATCTATACACAGAACATACCATATGGAAAGTGGGATTAGACCAAGATGAAGGAGGTGTGAAAACTGGAGGGAGAAATATCAATAATTTAAGATATGCAGACAATACCATCCATACTACTCGCAGAAACCAGTAATGATTTGAAACGAATGCTGATGAAAGTTAAAGTAGAAAGCACAAAAGCAGGACTACAGCTGAACGAACATCAAGAAGCCTAAAGTAATGACAACAGAAGATTTATGTAACTTCAAAGTTGACAACGAGGACATTGAACTTGTCAAGGATTATCAATACTTTGGAACAGTCATTAACCAAAATGGAGGCAATAGTCAAGAAATCAGAAGAAGGCTAGGAGTGGGGAGGGCAGCTATGAGAGAACTAGAAAAGGTGCTCAAATGCAAAGATGTATCACTGAACACTAAAGTCAGGATCATTCAGACCATGGTATCCCCGATCTCTATGTATGGATGTGAATGTGGATGTGAATGTGGATAAGAGAAAAATTAACTCATTTGAAATGTGGTGTTGGAGGAGAGCTTTGCAGATATCATGGACTGCGAAAAAGGCAAATAATTGGGTGTTTAAACAAATTAAACCAGAACTATCATTAGAAGCTAAAATGATGAAACTGAGGTTATCATAATTTGGACACATAATGAGAAGACAGGATTCACTACAAAAGATAATAATGCTGGGAGAAACAGAAGCGAGTTGAAAAAGAGGAAGGTCAAACAAGAGATGGATTGATTCCATAAAGGAAGCCACAGACCTGAACTTACAAGATCTGAACAGGGTGGTTTACAACAGATGCTACTGGAGGTCGCTTATTCATAGGGTCATCATAAGTTGTAATCGATTTGAAGGCACATAACAACAACAATTATAGGATGCTTGTAAGCAGTGTACAGTATTGTGCATTCTCAAAATCTGGCCAGTGATGTAAACTACCCCAATTCACTTCAAATGGTCATGTCATTACCACCCAAACACACATAACACCACTCCTGTTTACCAAATTCACTTGGTGTCTCCCAAGCCACTGAACAAGTGAGGCTGTACTATAATATTTTAAAATGTCTAAAAAAGAAAGGGTTTCTTCCTCTTTCTCCCCTGCCTCCCTCCAAGTTCAAAAGCTGCACTTTATCTCTAGTAGTCAAGACATACATTTTCCATAAAGACATACACTCTTGTGGTCAAGATATACATTTTCTATAAAGACATTTTGCATGGACAGCATAAATCACTGTGAAATAAATTACTAAGATCTACAACTTGAGAAAGACCCTTCACAAGTCTGCAATATATTAACATAACTTAGGTTAAGAACCTGGTTCTCTCTAATTCTAGATTTTGGAAAAGAAAGTGGGAAAAAATAAAACCAGGCTTACTCCCGTTGCCAACTCCTCACACTGCTGCTTCTTTGATGTCAGATCCTGAGCGGCCATTTCTAACTCATATTGAAGAAGTTCATGCTTCCTGCAAACAGCCCTGAAAATAAATCAATGTAAGTGTTTCCTATGAAACTGTTTAAGTCATATTTAAATATATATCCCAACCAGAATCTAGCCTGAATTTAATAATCCCATCACCATTAATAAAATACTGATATAATTAACATGCAATGGAGAATTGTTCTCTCAATGTTGCCTTAAGCCTCAGCTCTTGCATCTCCAAATTGCAAACCTTTAGTTTTCAAGAAAGATAGAGTGTGGGCTTTCATTCATAGCATATACAGTGAGGTAAACCCATTTCAATGCAGAAATGCTCTACAACAATATATAATCCCTAAGGCAGCACAGAAGCCTCACATGCCTCAGGATCTGAGTTTCTTATCAGAATTACTGCCATATCATGCCTAAGGTCAAAGAATATTTGAATGGCAGCTCTCAGAAATCTAGCCAATGAGCTTAGATATTAACATACTGAAATTCCCTTACCATCAACTTTTTCCACATACAAGACATTAGCAATTTTCAACATAATATAACCAAAATGGAGCTTTGTGGTGAGTTGGTAGGTCTTCCTCTTTTTGCTCCAAAACATGGCATCCTGCTGCTTGCACAACACCCAACGAGAGCACAGCTATATCTTTTTTATTCAGAGGCTAGTGCAAGAGGTTACCAGCAAGTAATGCTATTATTTGTATGGTGACCAAAATTTTTAAAATATTAATGTTTTGTATGCCTAATTTTGCAAGTTTGATTTTATTTAAAATATTTTATTTAGTTATTACTTCTTTATAAGTTTATAAATTGACAACCTTAAAAATAGCACTGTGGTGTACAATACCATCATTAAAACCTCATAAATTATAAGATGATAAAATACAGAAACACTGCTTTAGTTGTGCATTTACTAATCTAGTGTCTTAATCTGAAATGGTAGTGAATTATTCAATTAAGTTTAACAATACAAGAATAGTATTATCAGGATCACAGAAAGCAAGCAATGCATCAGTACAGAACAGTATTTTATGTTCAGCTTTCTGTAGTCTTCAATGCAATTGCTTATGGTTTAATCTAAGGCAGGGGTGGGAAACAGTTTTGGCCCAGTGGGCCAAATCGTTATGTGTCCCTACCCCCATAGCCCAGCTTTGGCAGGTGGGCCTCTTTTATGAGATAAATGCCATGTCCCAGGCAGAAAAAAGTTTCAAGTTTCAGCTTTCTGGGTGTCTTTCAAATAAATTCTCTGGGTGTGTGTGTACAATTCTTGCCTCTTATTTCTAGGAAAATGCTTATAAATGACTTCCTTTCAGACTTTTCTAGTAATCAGTATCCTGGGCTGCCCATATGCCAAATTTCAGCTTTCAGCATGGCCAGGAAGTACCTTAACCATTTGGACATACACTTTGAGACATTCATTTTAGAAGGAGTTTATCGATAGCCAGATTTTTCAAATAAGTGGGGGTGCCTTAAGCTACAAGTGTGCCAAATTCAGACACTGCAAATAACAACAATTAAGGAAATGTTCTAAGAATTTTGACACCCATGTGAATCACTTAATTCCAAGAATCTTTAAAATATCCAATCCCCTGTCAGATGAGAACAGGGGTCCAAACTCTCTCCAAAACACAGAATAAGGCAAATGAGTTGACATGGTCACTTACAAACCTACCATAAAATCTCAGGGCATGTACCCCTGTTATACTCCATACCACCACCATTAAGTGAGCCTCATTATTCTCATATTACATACAGATCAGGAAGCGAGGCTATCAGATAGAAAGTTCTGCTATGATTCAATGGATGAGCAAGCTTTTGAACTTCCCCATGCAATTATCTTTTGCTTTGGCAAACTGTTTACAAGTGAGTTCAAATGCAATGGTTTAAACACAATTTGAACATTCACAGAAGATATGCTGATCTGCTTACCGAAGAGCTTCTGCATAGAAGAGATATTCTTTCAGCTGGTCTGCATAATGTTCTTCCTCTTCTAGTATATCATCAATTGAAGCTGCATACCTAGCAAGAGAGTATAAGAGATAACAAACTAAGCCCCTAAAAATTCACCAGTGTTGCAAGATCATCATCAAAGCTCACGTTACTCATAACTAAAAATAGATACATAAAGATATTTGTGATAAATGCTCCTAAAAGACTTTCAAGTCACTGCTACTATAAAACAGTAAATCCTACATTAGTAAAACGTTTCATGCTAAGAGAAGTCAGTTTTATTCAAAGAGAGGGAAACCCAAGAAGATTTGCTAGAGGAGTTTGTCATTCTTCCGTCAAACAAGCAGCTAAAAAATGAAGGAAAATATACCAACTAAATTTTGTAAGAGAACTATTAAGTTATATCAGGTACCCAATGAGGAAAAGAAAATACTGTAGTTGCTTGCCTACTGATCAAATATTATACCAAAGAATTTTAAGAAATGTGGTACAGACAGGAAGGGATGGTGTCTTCTCCACTTGAAAAAGCTTCCCAGCTGCTCTCCAGGATGCAGTGTTGAAGACACTAAAAAGAATAATTAGGGGGCCATATTTGACATTATAATCCTCAAGATGGAGAATCAGCTAACTTCCAGAAGAATTCAGATACTTTGATAGATAGGCTGTGGCTTCCCAAAAGCCTCAGCTGTCACACTTGGTTTCCAAGCACTACAGATGTGAAAGGTAGTCTGAAGATTTGCCAGGTCTGAAGACTCAGACACTGGATGTATTTTAGTCAGAGGGCCAAAACAGATATTGCATAGCAGATCAATGTAACAGCCTCCTGATTTCTTTGTTTAAATGAAATCCAGCCCTGGAAGACTAATTAGGAATGGGGATCCCCATAGGGGAGCAGCTAAACCCATTTCCCTCCAGAAATCTTTCTACTCAAAAACACCTCACCAGCTTGTTTTCCAACTTCAGGTGAAAAGATTTGGATGCATATTTTCCACCACAGCTGGAAAAATGTGGCAGGTCAGTTGAAAAATAGACAAGAGAGGAAAGCAGCCAGCAGTCCCCTTAAGGGATTTAAGCAGACAATTCTGTAACATCATTGTGGGTGGATTATATAGTCTAATGTTTTGGACTATGCTCCAAAGTAGGGCAAACCTGGCCCCCAGAGCCAAAAAGGTTTCCCCATCCTTGCTTTAAACCATTTATCCATTCCTCACAGACGTTACATAATGAGTGACCTCAGGTGTGGGGCGGATAAGGGCAGGGCTTCAAAGGAACAATCACAGAATAGTAGAGTTGGAAGGGGCCTATAAGGCCATCAAGTTCAACCCACGCCGCAATGCAGGAATCCAAATCAAAGCATTCCCAACAGATGGCTGTCCAGCTGCCTCTTGAATGCCTCCAGTGTCGGAGAGCCGACTACATCTCTAGGTAATTGGTTCCATTGTTGTATGGCTCTAACAGTTAGGAAGTTTTTCCTGATGTCCAGTCGAAACCTGGCTTCCTGCAACTTGAGCCCATTATTCCGTGTCCTGCACTCTGGGACGATCGAGAAGAGATCCTGGCCCTCCTCTGTGTGACAACCTTTCATGTACTTGAAGAGTGCTATCATATCTCCCCTCAGTCTTCTCTTCACCAGGCTAAATATGCCCAGTTCTTTCAGTCTCTCTTCATAGGGCTTTGTTTCCAGTCCCCTGATCATCCTTGTCCTCTTCTGAACCTGTTCCAGTTTGTCTGCATCCTTCTTGAAGTGCGGAGACCAGAACTGGATGCAGTACTCAAGATGAGGCCTAACCAGTGCTGAATAGAGGGGAACTAATACTTCATGCGATTTGGAAACTATACTTCTGTTAATACAGCCTAAAATAGCATTTGCCTTTTTTGCAGCCACATCGCACTGTTGGCTCATATTCAGCTTGTGATCAACGACAATTCCAAGATCCTTCTCACATGTCTTATTGCTCAGCCAAGTATCCCCCATGTTATAACTGTGCATTTGGTTTCTTTTTCCTAAGTGTAGAACTTTGCATTTATCCCTGTTGAATTTCATTCTGTTGTTTTCAACCCAATGCTCCAGCTTATCAAGGTCCCTTTGAATTTTGTTTCTGTCTTCCACGGTATTAGCTGTGCCCCCCAATTTTGTATCATCTGCAAATTTGATAAGCATGCTCTATACCTCCTCATCCAAATTCAATGGAAACATACCATTAGTCTCACTTGAAAGGTGGTTTTCCCAGGTATTATGCCATCAGGTGGGTTCTAGCACCGCCTAACATCCAACGGCAGGAATGATCAGGAGTCAAGACTTGGGCTGCTCCTTCTGATCTTCACTCCAGTCCATTCCAGACGAGGCCGAAGGAAGATATCATGGTGAACACAAACACACAGCATTGAAAGAACACAGAGGCAGAACAACTGCACACAGAAAGGAGCAGCCAAAACATTGGTAATGCATGTAATAAAGTCTTGACTATTTAAGAAACATCCCAAGATGAACAATCAGGTAACAGCCTTAGTAAAACATGTACTGATAAACCTTAAGGAAAAAAGGAACATATAGGCAGCTGCCCAGCAGGGAGCACCCTGATGGCATGTTACCTGGAAAAAACATCTTTCAGGTGAGACTAATGGTCCATTTTCCCCAGGTAGCATGCCATCAGGTGGGATGTATCAAAGCAGTCCCACTAGGGAGGGTGCATCAAGGCTGCCTAAATGTGAGCTACCACTTGTTGCAAAACCTATCTCCCAAAGGAGCACTGGCAGAGGCATAACAATCTATTTTATAGTGTCTGATAAAAGAGCCCGGAATGGATCAAATGGCAGCTCTGCAGAGATACCCAAGAGTGGCATTAGTGGTAAACACAAAGTTGCTGCAGAACTTTGAGGAATGTGCCATGGTGTCACAAGGCACTAGAAGCATGAGGGATGCATAAGCCAGAACAATACATGCCCACAGCCAGCTGGACAAGGTAGAACTGGAAACCTTCTTTCTTAAAACCCTAAACTGAAAGGAAACAATCGCTCTCTTAAACCGGATGTCTTGAGTGTGGGCCAGGTAAACTTTGAGAGCTCTGTGGATATCCATGGAATGCCAGGACTTCTCCAGGGATATGTCAGGTTAGGACAAAACGATGGCACAATAACATCCTGGTTACAATGGAAAACCAAATTAACTTTAGGCCTAAAAGGTGGATCAATACATCAGACGACAGAATCCTTATGAAAATATACACAGGTGGTGAGCAGAGGAAAGAGCCCCCAATTCCAACACTCATCTTGCTGAGGTATTGGCCACGAGAAAAAGGAACCTGAAAGACAAAACTCGTAATGGAACAGTCCTGAGAGGTTCAAATGGAAGCCATTGCAGGGCATGCAATATCTTCTGTATGCTCCAGGTGGGGAATTGATGAAGCACTAGTGGTGAAAGCAAAGTGGCTCCCTTCAGAAAGTGCTTGACCAAGGGATGCGATCCAAGAGAGACATGCAATGGCATGACTGATAGAATAGAAGAAACAGCAGAGACTTGGCAACGCAAGGTATTCGGCCTTCTTCAACCCCTTGTGGAGAAAGTTCAAAACTTACTGCACAGTGGCCCTGGAAGGTGGAAATCCTTGGAAATGCACCAGTTGGAAAATCTAGACTACGTACTTTGATAGACTGGATAGTAGAGGACCGTCTAGAAGCCAGCACTGTATTGATGACCTCTTGAGAGAGCCCTGACTGGTTCAACTGGCGTCACTCAAACACTAGGCCATCAGACTCGGCCCATTGGGATCTGGATGGCAGATTGGACCCAGAAGATCCAGCTGCATCGGCAACCTTTATAGTTTCCCACCAACAGACACAGGAGACCTGAGAACCATGGCTGATGTGGCCAGTAAGGGGCAAGAAGCATCAGTAGAGCCCATTCCTGGTGAAATTTCCTCATTCTGGCTAAGCAAAGGGACTGGCGGGAAGGCATAGAGTAGACCCTCCGGTCAAGGATCCAGGAGGGTATCAACTAACTCTGCATTGACCTAAGGTATCTTGAGAAGAACCGAGGAAGTTGAACATTGTGGCTCGAGGCAAAGAGATCTACACTCAACATACTAAACCAACACTGCAGCTGATGAAAATATATGGATAAAGTTTCCATTCCCATGGAACCACCTGATGAGCCAGTCTGCCACAACATTCAATTCACCCTTGAGATGTTCTGCCCTCAAGGACAGCACGTGACGTTCTGCCTAATTGAAAATGAGGGTGGCCTTGCCTGAAGATTCTGTGAGCATGTGCCCCCTTGCTGGTTCAGTTGTAATTTCACACACATGTTGTCAGTCCAGACCAAAACATGGGTTAATTGAAACTGCTGATGAAAGTGGAGCAGAGTCAGCCAAACTGTCCTTAATTCCAACCAATTTATACTGTGGAACCTCTTGGTCACAGTCCAGATGCCTTGAACAAAGTGGAAGTTGCAGTGGGGGCCCCAGCCAAGGAGGCTGGCATCCATTGTGATCAAGGTCTGGACTGGCTCACGGAA
The DNA here is from genome assembly GCF_030035675.1 of Rhineura floridana. Taxonomy (NCBI): domain Eukaryota; kingdom Metazoa; phylum Chordata; class Lepidosauria; order Squamata; family Rhineuridae; genus Rhineura; species Rhineura floridana. Next base: position 78,749,099 of record NC_084481.1, on the reverse strand, counting down.
CAGGGAATCCCTCTGAACTTTCTGGGTCAATGACCACCACCAGAAGGAAGAACACAGGAAGAGAGAGACAAAGTCTGCAGTGCCTGGAATTGGCTATATCTACTTGAAAACGTAAAAGAGCCCACTGGAGGAGTCTGGTATGATGTCAGGCCCATGGAACAATCTGAATGGTGGACACAAAGAGACCCAAGGCCTTCACAAGCATCATAATCTTGGCCACCCTGACTCGGAACAGGAAGTGTGCCATGTCTGTGATTGTTTAAATTCATTCCAGAGACAGATACAACATGGCTTGAGCTGTATCCAGTATGGCCTCCAGGTGCTGGATCCTCTGCGATGGAAAAAACTGGATCTCTTTCAGGTTTACCAGGAACCCATGGTCTTGCAGAGCTGCAAAAGTGTAATGCACGTGGGCTGTCACCTGATGCAAACTGCCCGCCCGGACCAGCAGATTGTCCAGGTATGGGTAGATGTGGATACCCTGGAGATGGAGCTGAACCACCAGAGTAATCATCACCTTTGTAAACATTCTTGAAGCCAATGAGAGACCAAGCTGCAGGGCCTGGTACTGGAAATGAGTCTGGCTGAACACAAACCTCAGGAAGTGTCTGATCTAGTCGTATGGCAAGTGTAGATAGCCTTCTGTCAGGTTGATTGATGCTAAGAAGTCTCCCTGTTGGAGTGCTTCCACAATAGAAGAGTGGGACTCCATTTTGAAGCACTGACACCTCACAAACTTGTTGAGGAATTTTCGGTCCAGGATGGCTCTCCATGAAAAATATTTCTTAGGGACTGCAAACAGAATGGAGTACTCAGTGGTCACACTGTTCCAGAGCCACTGACTCTATAGCTTGTATATCCAGGAGATGACGAATGGCTTCCCCCACCACAGCTCGCTTCTCCAGAGACTGGGAAATAGGGTAGGGAAGAAACCTGTTCAGGGAGAATGATGAAACTCTATCACAAAGCCATAAGAGCTCAAGTCTCTTACCCAGAGGTCCATCATATTTGTTGCCAGGCATCTGAAAAATGAAGCAGTCTGCCCCCCACTGGGATGGCGTCAATATTAACAGTGTGAATGACCCCCTCTTCCTGAAAAGGCAGACTGTCCCGTCCTTCCCTGGTTCTGGTTCTGACCATGCAAACACGGTTTTGACCAGGAACCCCTTGAAGCACGAAAATCGTATCCCCTTCCTCTGGGAAGGAGTGGTACAGGGCAAATCTCCTGAAAGGCCTGCAATCCTCCCTCTTAATGGTAGCCAAGACCAGCTTTCACTTCTCCTTAGGGTCTACCAATACTGACTTGAGAGCCTTCTCACTAACAAACATGTTACTGGCATATGGGCTGTGGAGAGGTTGATCCTGGCAGTATTATCAGCCTCCCAATGTTGCAGCCACAGTGACCACCGTTACACCACCCCAGCCAACATAGCATGGGCTGCAAACTGGGTTGCATCCAGTGTGGCATCAGCCACAAAGGCAGCTGACTTGTGCAATTTGAACAACGTCTTCCTCACCTTAATGGGATCAGGATCATCCAAAAAGGTCATCAAGCCACATCATGGAGGCTCTACTGAACAAGAATACAGTGCATGAAGCTCGAATGGAACAGGCTGTGGCATCACAGTTTTTCCTAAGGACAAAATCCAACCTCCATTCAGATGGATCCTTAAATTGAAAATCTCCTTCCTTGGGCAGGAGAGATTTGGAGACCAAACTCAAAATTGGCAGATCCACTGCTGGGACTTTCAAAAGGTTCATGAACTCTGGATTCAAGGAATAAAACTTGTTGGCAACTGCTGAAGTCTGTCGAGCATGGAGAGGATGAGCCCATTCATCCTTAGTTAACTTTTCCAGTTCTGGATCCTCTGGGCAAGAATGGACAGCAGATTTGGGAGCCTTCAACACCTTAGCACCTGTAACTAAGGGTGAAGTTTATTCCAGTCCCAAAGTATCCAGAGTCCTTTAGAAGAGGGGTAGGAAGTCAGCTGATTTGAAAAGATGATGGGAAGTATTCTCTTCTACATCTGATTTGCCACTCCAATAGTCCACGTCCCCATCAGGCATGATGGATGGATCTAATGGGTTCAAGGCCCCTTGGTCCAAGGCTCCATCTCTGGGGACCTCAAATGGATTGGGAGAGGCAGGGCGACGTTCATCAGATTGATGGCGTAGAGAGGAAGACCTGATTTGGGACTGAGCAGGAGGCCGCGGTGGCAGAGCAAGTGCAGAAAGCAGGCCTAATAGGGCATCCTTTAATTGAGCCACAAAGTCAGGGGTCAACTGAGAACCAAAGAGCAGGTCCTCTGCTGCATGCGAGAGGCAACCCTGTGCAGTTGTAGTGGTAGGGAGCCCAGAATGGTGAAAAGGAGCAGAACTGGTTGTGGACTCTGAGGCTGTATCCAAAGCCAAGCCAGTAGTTTTTCGTGCCACAGTGGTCTGACCTGAATGCACAATTGAGCAGTGAACTGGAACCATTGGAGCTGGGAGAAGTTGGACAATGGTTACCGGAAAACTGGAGGCTGGTCTGGAAAACCATTAAAGTCCTCATCAGAAGATACCAACGGTGAGTGAAATAGTGCCACTTCTATTGACCCCCAGCAGCATATACACACACACACACAGTAGAGGGTTGCCGTATATGGAAATTCAACACATGCACTGGAAGAGGGGTATCATGGAAAGAATCAGGAGCCAAGAACACACACACATGGTAGAAATGATGGTGCAGTGAAGCTCCAAGCACAGTTAGTCTCTCCAGTCTGGTCTGGGAAATGAGAAGGCAAAGAGACAAATAAAGATAAGTGAACAGACAAACAGTCAGGCACACAGAGAAAAAGTGCAGGGGAAAATGAGGGAAGTGCAGGAAAAAAGGTGGGAAGTCTAAACAAAATGGTGGACAGAGGGGAACAGAAAAAAAGGACCTCTAAACAAAATGGTGGACAGAGGAAAGGCAAATGGAGGGGGAAAGTCCAGGGAGAAAAATAAAATCCAAGCTAAGTGGGAACCAGCAGCAGAGGGAGGGCAGAGGAACTGCTGCCACCACAGTCACAAGCTGCTTACTGGGAGCTGCCACTGTCATGGACCTGGCAGAGCCCTATCAGGAAAGGCGTGGCAAGCTCTGAGACAGCAGAGGGTTGGAAGTCAGATCTGTCTGGGACTGGGAAGATAGAAGCCATAGCAGATTCCCTTCTAAAAATCTGAAGACACCCCCTCTGGGCGGGCAAGCTCCGCAGAGGCAGGGAAGCCAAGTCAGGGACCAGAGGGTTTCAGAGCTGCAGCCAGAAATTCCAGAAAAGATGGGGGGAGTTGCTGGCAGGAGAAGGGTTGCTGGAGGAGAGGGGGGTTGCTGCAGGAGAAGGCTAAGGGCTTTAGTGAGAGGAGACCTCCTGGCAGAAGAACTCCAGGACTGCAGCCGTGAGTCCTGGGAGGGGAACCCCGCCAAGTAAAAAATTAACAATGCTACAAAAACACAACACACACACACTCAAACACCAACCCTGCTCAGATAACACACCAGATTCAACCACTCAGAAAAACAGGGAATTAGCGGAGCTAAGGCTGGAGAGACGAAGGCAGGAATGGACTGGGGTGGAGACTGGAAGGAGCAGCCCAAGTCTTGACTTCTGAGCATTGCAGCCTTTGGACACTAGGCAGCGCCGCGCCCACCTGATGGCATGCTACCAGGGGAAAACAGCTTATTGCTCCTGGTGCTGCTCTTTAAAACCTCGCCATGTGGCTTCCAGCGGAGGTGGAAAGGCACAGGGTAGCATGCAAAGCATAGGGCAGGCAGCTCCCCTAGTGCTGTGGTTCATAACCTTGGGAACCCCACACAAGGGATTCTGACAGGTGAGAGGGACAACCCATGTGATTGACAGATGGACTGCCCCATCCGCCTGTCAAAGAAGTGAGCAGCTTTCCTAGTTTTTCTGGTAGCAGGGAACTATAGTAAAGAAAGTGCAGAATGGCTTTTCCACCTTACGCCAAGGCAACTGGATCAGAAGGAGGTATGCTGGGGGCTTCCTTTCTTGCACCATTGCCCATCTCCAAGGCTGAGGAACTCACAGCCATTCTACCATGTTTAAGTCTGGTATTCAATACTTTCTAGCTTCAACATCACAGCCCCTCTAAGTCTGACTCCTTCCTTGCGCTCTTATTTGGTACAAAGGCTGCTAATTTTTTTTTAATGACTATTAAAAAAATCCCAAACATTATGAGCACTTTTGCAACCCACCTTAGGTCAGGTGGTAATCCAATTGTGCCTCAAAACCCACCTGTTGAAGACCTGTGACTTGAAATGATACAGGTAACAGTGCAAAAACTTCAGCCTTTCTATCATTGTTAGTCTTGCACATGGGGTGAAGTTAAGGCCATTTTGTAATAGGAAGAAAAAAAGCTGCTTTATATCAAGTCAGACACTTGGTCCATCTAGCTCAACATTGTCTACACTGACTGGCAGTGGTTCTCCATGGTTTCAGACAGGGAGACTCTCCCAGGCCAACCTGCAGATGCCAGGGGTTGAACCTGGGACCTTCTGCATGCAAGTTCTACCAATGAAATATGGACCTTTCCCAAGCAAGTATTAATGCTCCTGCAGTAGGGCACATCAACTTTTAATGCACTGAAACTTCTAGTTGTTCACAGTGTAGATAAGAAACGTATTTTACCAGAAGAACGTTATAGCAGCATAATGAGTAAGGACAGTTTCCTATAGCCATCTAAGAAAAATGAAAAGGTGCTAGGTTTAACTTATGAACTCCGTGGCTTAGACCCAACACATTCCAATAGATGGCCTTGTCCACAGTGCAGGAAGGATGAACATGGGATAACTTTCCTCTCTACGCAATGAGGGAAGCAAAAAGGAGTTTCATGACAAGGGCAGAAAACACAAGACTTCAAAATGCTGTAAATAATTTGTCAACGAAGCACTTTATCATGGCCACCGCCTTCTGCAAAAACTGGCATCTTTCATATAAAATGCCGATTTCTTTTCTATTTTAAAGGGTTTGCATAATGGAGCATATTTTGTTGTAAATAACAGGAAATTAGCATGATTGAAAATTCCTTAGGATTTTAGATGCCCACAGAACCCCTACAAAAATTCAGGCACTGAATAGATAAAACCTTTAAAAACCAAAACCTATAAAGTTACATAGTGTCTATGAAAGAGCACAACGCTATTGCTAAACAAATGGAGAATATCAGGTCTGCATAACATTAGGTTTCATTCTACCAGTTTCTGGCATAGTAGCTTAAAGGAAACCCTGGAGGAGTTCCAACGTCTTCTATAATTTCAACATAATAATGAAAAAGAAATCCCTTTTAAGTCGTCAGGGATTCCTGGTGCTACTTAATGCAACAGATTCTGAAACAGCCCAAAACTAAAGCCAATGAAATGCTGAACAGTGTACAATGCTAGTCTTCAAAACACATCTTCTCAAATCTGTATTTTCCTACTCCCCACCCCTTAATGTGTCCATCTGGATCACATCAACTCTCAGATAGTCAATACTTACACATCCATGTGATGACCAGCACTCTGCAGGCCATCCCCCATCTCCTTCTCTATTGCACTCCATTCACTAGAAACAAAAAAAATGAAAAGAAACCTTTAAATAAGAAATAACATCCACATAAAGGGTGAAGAAGCTAATAAGGTGCATCCTGTATGTAGTTCCTCCCCAGGTGATATCTATATTGAGAAACTTCCAAGTTATACTTGGCTAAACTGCTGCACTACCTCCAAGCAATAGTTCTGAATGCAAAATCTGAGAGTAAATATTTTAAGACATGGTGTCCCATCTCAAACACCACTTGTATGAAATTATTTTTAACAACTTTAGTAGTTTAGGGCCCCAAAAGGAAGCTTTCCTTGAACACTTAAAAGCACTGCCACTGCCATATTACAACACTAAAAAAAAAAAGACTTCTCCAAAGTTTGGGGAGGGGCACTATACCTCTTGGGGGAGAGGGAATTCAAAACCTTCTTCAAGATTTGTATTTACTGAAGTTTGGTGTTCAGTGCTTGACACCTATTCAGCTACAAAACTTATATTTATTATTATTATTATTGTTTTTTTAATTATTATTATTAATATATTATTAATTTATATCCCACTCTTTTTTAAGGATTCTAGGATGGGTTTCACAAAGCAATCAATCAATGTAGTACACAATTAACAACAATCAATTTGAAGCAATATTTCTGCTACATTAAAAAACAAACTGCTCTCCATCTGTTTCTGCTATAGTACCAGCCAACTTGTCCAGGAATGCTCAACATAACTCAAAAGCTTGGCAGAAAAGGAGGGTTTTTATCTGGCACTGAAAAATAAAGTCATCACTCAATGTGGCTTAGGGAGGAGGATGTTCCACAATCAAGGCACCATTACCAAGAAGGCCCACCGCAGATTCTGAGACTCTCAGACTTTTGCATATGATGGTGTTATAAGGAGACTGTCCCCAGTTGATCTCAAACCCTGGGCAGGATAGTATCAGAAGAAGCATTCCTGTGAGGTAGGTTAGGTTATTTGAAGGATTGTTGTCAGGATTAAATGGTGAGGAAGAATCATGTGTCACCCTGAGCTTCTTGGAGGAAGAGTGGGATAAAAATGTAATAAATAAATAACAAACAAAAGTAGAGAAGACTTAGAAAAAATTTATCAAGAGTTTCAACTGACCTGTGGCTGCTACTCAAACCCAGAGACTCCAGTGATCTTCTCCTGAGTCTCCACTCTGTGCTCCCCCATTCCATACCTGATGGATGCTACTCTAGCAGAGGCAAATCTCTCTTTGCACCACCTCTCAATAACTGCTGGATCCCCTTCCACTGCTGGGACACTGAATACATGTAATTTCTCTGTCGTTTGAGGCTCAGGTAGCCTTGGTGGCATGGAGTGCCTTCTACCAACTTCGGTTGGTGGCCCAGCTACGCCCCTATCTGCGCCAGGTGAAGATTTTTCTTTTAGCATGTGTTTTTAAATTGCTTTTTAAAAATGTGTTTTTAATTTGTATATTTGTTTTTAATGTTTTTAATTGTTGTAAACCGCCCAGAAGGCTTCAGCTATGGGGCGGTATACAAATGCAATAAATAAATAAATATAAATAATAAATTTCCCCCAGGGCTCTTGGTGCTTATGTAACATACTATACCAGAATTAAAAGCATGCGGAAGAGGAGGGAAGATAGGAAGGGATGAGAAGGACAGTGAAAACTGTCACAGTGGAGGAGCAGAGAGAGATGGAGGGGAAGAGAGGGGCCACTGCCAAAAGGGCATCAGGCAGTCAAATGGCTAGGAGTTCGTTTCCAGTTTGGTTTAAAAGGCAGAGAAGAACCTTGATGGCATCACTGAATCTATTTCCTAGTGAATAAAATTTTATTTTAAAAATGCAAAACATTCTCATTGAGTCTGAAATACGCTTCGATGGAATTTTCATTGTGTTTACATGATATCACAAGATTCAGAACAGGATTTTAAAAGAGAGATGGCAATTGCCTTTCAACTCTACTAAATTAATACATTTTAAAAACATCTTGGAGCAGATGGGCGGACAAGATCCTCAGCCGCTAGACTTTTTGTGGTTCCATCCATCAGAGCGGCCAGATTAAGTGGTACTAGGTCTAAAGCCTTCTCCATTGTGGCTCCCAAGCTGTGGAACACTTTACCAGTTGATACCCGCCTAGCCCCTTCACTTTTGTGTTTTCGGAGGCAGTTGAAGACATGGCTCTTTGTACAGTCAGATGAATGAAATGTGCTATAGTTAGGTGGCTAAGGGGGTGGTCTGATATTGGGGTTTTTACTGTGATTAGTATTTTTATTATGTATCTGTTGATTTATGTTTTGATATGTTGTTTTGTTCTATTCCTTTGTATGTCGCCTAGACTGACAGGTTGTCCTGTCAGATAGGCGTTGAATAAATTTTAGATAATAATAATAATAATAATAATAATAATAATAATAATAATAATAATAATAATAATTTGTTATTCTGTGGCAAAATATGCCTACTGTCCATGAGTTCTAAAAAAATTTCCTAATGTTTTACATTATTTTGTTATGTAATTTTATGTCATTAACATTTTTAATGAGAGTACTGAAGCACTATAGATTCTTGCAAATATACCAAACATTCCCAATACAACATTCTATCTAGAGTACTTACAAGACTGCTATTGATACAGTTTAAAATTCTAAAATCAGAGAGGCACATCTGCAATCAATTAGCCTAGTGGATTAAATTTGCCAGTTACAGAATACAAAAAGGAAAATCCATACTAGAGTCAGATTCTTTAATTTTCCAATGAGATGGAAAAATTAAGTACATAAATCCTGAATACACATCACAAAAGACTATTGCATGAGGCAGCTCTTAAAACACCTACAAATAGATAATCTGTGCAATTATCATAATTGTTGTTGTTGTTATGTGCCTTCAAGTCAATTATGACTTATGGCGACCCTATGAATCAGCGACCTCCAAGAGCATCTGTCATGGACCACCCTGTTCAGATCTTGTCAGTGCAGGTCTGTGGCTTCCTTTATAGAATCAATCCATCTCTTGTTTGGCCTTCCTCTTCTTCTACTCCCTTCTGTTTTTCCCAGCATGGACTTTTCTAGTGAATCCTGTCTTCTCATTATGTGTCCAAAGTATGATAACCTCAGTTTCATCATTTTAGCTTCTAGTGACAGTTCTGGTTTAATTTGTTCCAACACCCAAATATTTGTCGTTTTCGCTGTCCATGGTATGCGCAAAGCTCTCCTCCAACACCACATTTCAAACGAGTTGACTTTTCTCATATCCGCTTTTTTCACTGTCCAACTTTCACATCCATACATAGAGATCGGGAATATCATGGTCTGAATGATCCTGACTTTAGTGTTCAGTGACACATCTTTGCATTTGAGGACTTTTTCTAGTTCTCTCATAGCTACCATCCCCAGTCCTAGCCTTCTGATTTCTTGACTGGTGTCTCCATTTTGGTTAATGACTGTGCCAAGGTATTGATAATCCTTTACAGGAATACCCCGCATTAACGTATGCAATGGGGCCAGAGCAAGTAAGTAAACCGAAAATGTACTTAAAGTGAAGCACTACCTTTTTTCACTTATCGATGCATGTACTGCACTGCGATCGTCATATACGGGCATAACTGATGTGCAGTAAATAACGCATTTATAACTAAAATAAACACAGTACTGTAGGCCTTATTTTAAGAAAAAGGGTAAGCTTACCTTTAATGTCGGCTGATTTTTGCGAAATGGATGAACGAAAATTTATTGTAGGAAGGATGAAGGAGAGGGAACAAACAACGCAAGGATCTTACAAAGAGCTGGCACTCGGGATGCTTTCTTTGGGCCTCTTTTGGGGGGGTGATTCTCTCTAAAAGGGGAAATGACCCACTCCAATGGGAGGTGCAAAACTAAGTAGGGGCCGGCCACTAAAGGCGGCTCTTTCATGGGAGATGGCCCCCGTCGCTCTTCCCCACCGCGTCCCAGGCTCTCCCCATCACAGTCTCCTGAAAACTCAGCCTTCCCCAAGCATGTGGGCTCTTCGACCCCAAGGAAGGCCGAAGCGCTAGAGCTGTAGGCAGGCCGGAGTCGCGGCCTGGGTGTCCAGCTCTCCAGGAGAGGGCTACCCCGCGGCTGCCATGCACTCACATCTCTGGACACTTTGGGGTTCCTTTTTTTATGGTGAAGAGCGCACATCGCCGCACACTTACTTTAGTCTTCTTGATGTTCAGCTGTAATCCTGCTTTTGTGCTTTCCTCTTTAACTTTCATCAGCATTTGTTTCAAATCATTACTGGTTTCTGCTAGTAGTATGGTATCCTCTGCATATCTTAAATTATTGATATTTCTCCCTCCAATTTTCACACCTCCTTCATCTTGGTCTAATCCCGCTTTTCGTATATGTTCTGTGTATAGGTTAAACAAATAGGGTGATAAAATGCACCCCTGTCTCACACCCTTTCCGATTGGGAAACAACTGGTTTCTCCATATTCTGTCCTTACAGTAGCCTCTTGTTCAGAGTATAGGTTGCCCATCAGGACAATCAGATGCTGTGGCACCCCCATTTGTTTTAAAACATTCCATAGTTTTTCATGATCTACACAGTCAAAGGCTTTGCTGTAATCGATAAAGCACAGGGTGATTTTCTTCTGAAATTCCTTGGTCCATTCCATTATACAACGTATGTTTGCAATATGATCTCTGGTGCCTCTTCACTTTCTAAAGCCAGCTTGGACGTGTGGCATTTGTCGCTCCATATATAAGAGCCTTTGTTGTAGAATCTTGAGCATTACTTTACTTGCATGGGATATTAAGGCAATAGTTCAATAATTACAGCATTCCTTGGGATCCCCTTTCTTTGGAATTGGGATATATATTGAACGCTTCCAGTCAGTGGGTCACTGTTTAATTTTCCATATTTGTTGACACATTTTTGTCAAAATTTGGACAGATTCAGTCTCAGTAGCTTGTAGCAATTCTATTGGTATGCCATCTGTTCCTGGTGATTTGTTTCTTCCAAGTATTTGAAGAGCAGCTTTCACCTCACATTCTAAAATTTATGGTTCCTCCGTGAATGAATCCATCATCCTGGCTTCTCTTTTATAGAGTTCTTCAGTGTATTGCTTCCATCTTCCTTCTATTTCATCTTGATCAGTCAGTGTGTTCCCCTGTTGATTATTCAACATCCCTACTCTTGGTTTGAATTTCTCTTTCGTTTCTCTAATCTTTTGGAATAGGGCTCTTATTCTACCCTTTTTGTTGTCCTCTTCTATTTCTATACAATAACTATTGTAATAGTTCTCTTTGTCCTTATTTACTAGTTGCTGTATTGTTGCATTTAGGGTTCTGACTGTGTTTCTATCTCGCTTTTGCTTTCCTTCTCTCTTTAACTATCACGATAGCAGTTGGTTTCTTACAGTATATGTCAAAGAACATGTCAAAAATCATTCTCCACTTTATCCTCCTGAAGCGCAAGACAGACAAGAGTAGAAGCAACCACTGCAAAGTCTCAATTTTCTGTTGAGCCCCATACACACATGTGTTGAAGTCACATCACACAATGTGGTCAAAAGGTGCAGAATCTCCAGCTAAGTGTCATGATGACCCAATATGGATGGACTTTCTCCCAGGCTTTGCACAGAATGAAGCACATCCAAAGTGCTTCGAAGGGGAGCTGCTGACAGAACAGCAAAAGATACAGTTTAAGGGCTAAACTGCATTTACTGCTAAACACATTGGTTGGAGTTCCATTATTGTTATTTTTTAAATGGAAATACAGGCGGGCCCCGCTTATACGGCAGGTTCCGTTCTGGACTGCCGCCGTAAAGCGGAAATCGCCATAAAGCGGAACCCATTGAGAATAATGGGCACGTCGCACGAAAATGCCGCAAAAGCGCAAAACTGGCTTTAAAGTGGGGAATTGAAAGCTGACGCATTAGCGGAGCATCAGAAAGCGAAGCGCCGGTAAACAGGCCCCTACTGTAGCAGACACGGGGAGAGAGCCTGATCAGGATTTAGAGCACAACATTAAACCTTTTCCTCCCATAGTGCGTTCCTGATAAAAATTCGCCCCTGCCCAATCTTCTATTAGTCTTGGAAGGGAAGCTCCCACTGGAAGCTTCCCTCTCAGAAGAAACATGTGCAAACAGGGCCTTCCGTAGTGTGAAGGTGCTCAGTCTATGAATCTCCATACCCCAGGAGATCCATTTGCCCTCCTTTTTACTATTCTGTTACCAGCTGAAAACTTTACTGCCTGCTGTTCAGATTTATTTCTCCCTTCTTGACTGTTTATCTACTCCTTTCCTACATTTTAAGTTTGTTTTATAGTTTTGGGGTTTTTAAATTGATTTTGTGAACTGGAGAGGTGGGAATAAAATATCATTCAATCAAGGGATAAATTACTCTCATCTCTTACCTGAAAACTCTCCCATAGTTCCCATGGACTTTGTATACACCATACAGTCGATCCGCCACTCTCTAAAATAAGTATAAACAGTTAGCCTTGTAAATGTGAACATCTTATACGATACACCTTTTCTAGAAAACTGCAGTTAAAGAACATGTCTTCCACTTAATATTTGACTGCTTTTGCCCTCTGGAATGCTAGTCTGACTGACATTAACAAAATACCAGGGGAAAGTGTCATGTTCTCTCTTCCCCTGCTGCTCTCTACTCAAACAAGAAAATGCTTATTTGAACCCACCACTTTCTCGGCATTGTTCCAATTCACATTGTGATCCACCAAAACATATCCTTTCACGTTATTATTGCTTACTTTGGTTTAAGAAACCACAAATAGAGACTCTTGAAAAAAAATTGTTTAAAAAAAATCAAAGCACAACCTTATCTAAATGGTCCATGTTGTCAAACTCTGAGGATATTAAAATTGGGATATGATTGTTTCTACAAAATAGATGCAGACTCTTCTGTAATCAGGTGAGAGGGTTTTTTGCTAGCCTTAACTGTAATTTTTGAAAATATGTGCAGCACTGAAGTCTGGCTCATTTTCAAGATAAACTGAGCCTTCCTAAATATCAGAATTTCATTAGCTACTTTCTAGTCCCCGATACACAGCCTGAAGACAGAAAAAGACAACATGGAGACTAAGGGCGATACCCAATGTTCTGTTGACACAAGGACTTCTGGCTGGGCAATGGAACTTTACCTCCCTCTCCTCCCCATACCTCCCACACCCTCCCCAAATCTGCTCTGTAGGGTTGGGGGGGGGAACCAAAAAAGATTAAGGAGGTGTGGGGAGAGGAGAGGGAAGGGAAGTTCCCTTGCACAGCCACAAGCCCTTGCGCTAAGAGAATTACTTCACTGGATACTGCCCTAAGTAGGCCAGCAACTTCATATTTGAATTTTTAGATCCATTTTATCAGTCCCCACAAGTAAATCAATTAAATCCTTATGGCACAGGAACAATTCTTTATACCTCCGCAGAACACAAGGCAGAGGTTTATTCTTCAATAACTCTTGTCCCCAGTCCCATAGCAAGTAAACTAAAGAGAAAAATGGGCACATGAACTCACAGCACAGCCTGAAGTTCTTCTGGGAATGATCAAAGGAGTGGTTTTACCATTGATACAGTTCAACACAATGGATGGGAGAAAAAACCACATAACACTTCTAACTGGAAGAGACTGGGAGACACAAGAAGAGGTATCTATCCACACCTTCTAAGGAAAATGCATCTCACACTTCCAAGTGCCAGAAATTTAATTTGTGCAATTGCTTCTGTTTTTTACCCTTCATATTAAAGAACCACACTTAAACATTTAATTATTCCTCCAGCTTGTCACTACCATTTCATGAATTCTGTTTTGCAAAGCAAGGGCATATTTTTAGGAATACAAATTTCCACTTCCACAACCCAACATTACAATCAAATTAGTTTCACACCAACAAGAGGTAGGTAAATGGGTTCTCTTAAGTTGTACTTTAAGAAATGCTGACATATGTTACTCTTCAGAGTCCAAGGGGGAAACACTTACAGCTCTAACTCTCAAAAGGTGTGATATGACAGACTGCAGCTCATCACTGTAGTGTTTAAGCTCTGTAAATCTCCTGTGAATGCAAAAACAGATAGCAAATTTCATGATAGGTTCAGAATGAAACAGCTTTAGGACACCAAGCCTGACTTGTTTAAATAGAATTATCTATGGCTTCCTGAAGTAGCAGTCTAGCTGCAGTAAGGGTTTAACAGAGCAGTTATTTATGTAAGGAGGAGTTGGTTGAGCAAAGTGAAGCCTCTGGTTTAATAACTAGCCTGTTCAGTATTCTGTTAGTTTGTAGTGGCAATTTAGTTGAACATGAAATTTAGTACATGCATTTAGGGTACAATTCTAAATTTAAAGAACAAACCCCAGCATGTTTGAGAGAGACAGGAAAAATGGAAAACAAAATACAGTACAATGCAATATGTGACGTACTCTACCACTGTGAAACAGGCCCTGCACATTTATGGCATAGTTCTCCCTTTGCAGTTTAAACACTAAACCCATTTTTAAATGGGGAGAAGGAATGTAAAATATAACGGAATGCACTCTATGCCTTGGAGACTGCAGAATGAAAGACTGTGTATGTAGACACAATTCTACATTTTGTATTCATACCTGAGCTTGGCTCACTAATCTGTTTTTACGAGGTTTGGCAGCAAGCAAGACACTTTACTGAAAAATACTGGACTGTTGCACAAAGTCCAAACCAAAGCAAATGAGTCAGAACAAAGTAATGGCACAAATACACACACTCAGGAAAGATGTGCGCTCATCTGAATGGCTTAGTTACCATCAAAGCTCTCAGAAAAATCCCCTTTAAAAAGCCCACAATACCTGTTCCACCTGTAATACAATGGGTACAGTACATATATTATTCTAGGTGGTGTTCTTAATAAGTGCTCCATGTTGTTGTTGCTTTAATTTAAGCTAGTAACTCAGATAGTTCCTGCATCAGCCAATTTTCTTTGGGGAATATTTTCCCCATTTGCCTTGGAAAGTTTTTGCTCTGTTCTTGTGTTCTGGACATGCAGTCCACATGAGTACAGAGCAACACAATGAATACTTGCACATAAGCACCACTGGTAAGAGTGCTGAGTGGGAAAGGCTCAAGCCTGCTGCATGACATCAAGAGGTCTTCCTCACAAGTGGACCTGCCGACAGGGCAAGTCCACTTGACAGAAATCACACACCAGAACATTCCTCTTCACTGGTGGGGACTCATATCTGCTGCTTCACAAAGCAGGCTACAGATATTCCACTCACACACCTGCCTGCCATGTCAAACAGCTGGCCTGAGCCTTTCCCTGTCAGTTGATCTACTCATGGGGTGCTGATTTATTTTATAGATTTATATGTTACTCTTCCATATGACTATTTTCAGGATACATTAACAGTAAAAGTGTATCACATACTGTATAACACATTAAAAAACCAGCAGCACTAAAGCAGTCACATCATGAGATACAAGCCTAGGAAAATAACTTAGTCTAGTGCCAAAAACATATCAAAGGGGGCGATGCTGAGGACAGTTTCATAAATGGGGCACCATAACAAAGAAGGCCAGTCACCATCTGCATTATTTTGGATGGGAGAGGGCCTCCATGGATGATCCAAGTGAACAGACAGGTTGACGTGGGAGAGGGTGTTCTTTCAGGTTCCCAGCTTGCAAGACTTTAAAAATGTGATTTCGAATTATGCTCAGAAACAGATGAACAGCCAGTACAACTGTTTAAGCACTAGTGTGATATATACCCAAATACTGGTGCCTCACAACTCTATTTTCAACTATCTGTAGTATTTCTGAGCAGCCTTCAAGGGCAGTCTCACATTTAGCACATTGCAACAGTCTAATGTGAAGGTTAACACAGCATGGATAACCATGGCCAAATTCTCTCTGCTCAAGAGAGCCTACAGCTGGCACACCAGCCTCAGCTGGTAAAAGGTGTTCCACGCCACTGATGTCACGTGGGCCTCAAGTAACAACTTAGATCTATGAGCATCTCCAGACTTCAAAGTTGATCCTTTATGGCAACTAGGAATCTCTAGCTTATGGACCTCTCCATTTGGCCCATGATGTCATTTTGGCCAAGTCACACCCATCTCCCCATAAACCTGACATCATATGTAATGTTGGTCTCATGGCAAGTAAACATGCAGCTAGGTCAAAAGGGATTTTCTGGTACCAATCAGCTGATCTGTGGTGCCTGCAAAGCAATGCTGACTGTGGAATGCTTTTTGGAGTAAGCAGTTAATAAAGATAGCTGAAAGACAGTCAGCTTGGAGCAAGCTAGATGTTTTCAAAGTACAACTGTGCCTCAGGTACAGGATGCAGGTACAAGTAAGAATTTAACAGTAGTCACAAGTAGTGATGATGGAACAAAAAAAAAGTCTCAAAATATATAAGTTGGACCCAGATCCCCTCAAAATTAGGCTCAATATTGGGTTGGGTCATTTGAACCTTGTTGCCACTGATTTCATCCCTTCCCTCAACTTATCCAGTTGTGAGAAGAGCTTACAGTGCAGCTGTAAATACAGCCATAACATACTCCAACAGAATCCAAAGATGTCAGGAACCACGGGAAACATTATATATCACAGCAGCTCCCTCTTCAGCTGCATTCTCCAGCAAGATCTTCTTCCACCTCTGTGTACTGCAATAGGCTTGAAAAAAAGCCTTCTACTGGCTCCTACCAAAGACTTTAACCCCCAAGGCTAATTACAGAAGGAGGAAGAGGAGAGGGGAAGGAGGAATTACTGTGGGGTAGTAGAAGAGGCCTCAGTGGTTACACTGAGCCCACAGGCCAGTAGCCCCCCATTCCAAAGCCCTAGTCTTATGGGGAAAGTTGGCAGAAAGGTAAAGGATGAGGGTGGAGACCTCTGGACCCCATCATCACAAAAATAATGAGGCCCATATTTCAGAAAAGGTGCCAGTATTACTTTATTTCAGTCATTCCAAAGCAGACTTGGAGGGTGCGGGCAGGCATCACCCATGATTCGATACAGAAGATTCTTCAACCACAATATGAACCCAGTTGTATAACTTCCATTTCAGATACAGAATCTAGCAAACTGAGTGAATGGGCAGAAAAATGGCAAATGCAATTCAATATAAACAAGTGTAAAATTATGCATATTGGAGCAAAAAATCTTAATTTCACATATACGCTCATGGGGTCTGAACTGGCGGTGACCGACCAGGAGAGAGACCTTGGGGTTGTAGTGGACAGCACAATGAAGATGTCGACCCAGTGTGCGGCAGCCGTGAAAAAGGCAAATTCCATGCTAGCGATAATTAGGAAAGGTATTGAAAATAAAACAGCCGATATCATAATGCCGTTGTATAATTCTATGGTGAGGCCGCATTTGGAATACTGTGTACAGTTCTGGTCGCCTCATCTCAAAAAGGATATTATAGAGTTGGAAAAGGTTCAGAAGAGGGCAACCAGAATGATCAAGGGGATGGAGCGACTCCCTTACGAGGAAAAGTTGCAGCATTTGGGGCTTTTTAATTTAGAGAAAAGGTGGGTCAGAGGAGACATGATAGAAGTGTATAAAATTATGCATGGCATTGAGAAAGTGGATAGAGAAAAGTTCTTCTCCCTCTCTCATAATACTAGAACTCGTGGACATTCAAAGAAGCTGAATGTTGGAAGATTCAGGACAGACAAAAGGAAGTACTTCTTTACTCAGCGCATAGTTAAACTATGGAATTTGCTCCCACAAGATGCAGTAATGGCCACCAGCTTGGATGGCTTTAAAAGAAGATTAGACAAATTCATGGAGGACAGGGCTATCAATGGCTACTAGCCATGATGGCTGTGCTCTGCCACCCTAGTCAGAGGCAGCATGCTTCTGAAAACCAGTTGCCGGAAGCCTCAGGAGGGGAGAGTGTTCTTGCACTTGGGTCCTGCTTGCAGGCTTCCCCCAGGCACCTGGTTGGCCACTGTGAGAACAGGATGCTGGACTAGATGGGCCACTGGCCTGATCCAGCAGGCTCTTCTTATGTTCTTATGAATTAACTGTAATACTTGCTCATGCAAATAGCTGCCTGCCTTTTAAACAATTTGTAGAAGCATTTGCACTTGTATATTCATCTATGCTTCCATCCTATCAGCA
This sequence comes from Rhineura floridana, assembly GCF_030035675.1. NCBI lineage: Eukaryota > Metazoa > Chordata > Lepidosauria > Squamata > Rhineuridae > Rhineura > Rhineura floridana. The sequence continues at coordinate 78,731,474 of NC_084481.1, read as the reverse complement.
ATTTTTTTTGTAAAGTTGCAAAACTACTCCAGTGATTTTGGGAGAGTGGGGAATGTCACAGATGTTATTCAATATAGGTGTACGCTCACCCCAGTTCAGAGTGACCACAGTGGAAACCTGCAGAACCAGCTTTCAGCTACCTGCCCCAAAAAGAACACCATATGTTTGTACTGAACTCAGTCAAAATGTACCATTGGTCTCACCTGAAAGGTGATTTTCATAGGAAGGGGCCATCACTGTGGGAAATAGTTCCACCTATCGTGCGAAGGCAAGAATGTTTTTGAAGTCAAGACTAGGGACGTCATGCCCCTCCCACTCTCCAGTTCATTCGTAGCGAGTCTAAAAGAGATATCTAAAAATACAAGAACAAGCCCAACAGGCCCGCCAGGAAAATAACATAATAGTCACATGCATAACAACATGACTCTAACATAACTTCATAACATAACAGAACTAAAAGTCTTGACTTCACTCTTACATTTAAATATAATATGGAAACAATAACATGTAACCCATTGATAAAATCGCTAGTCATCCTCCAACTGGGAGGGTCGTGATGGCCCCTTCCTATGAAAATCACCTTTCAGGTGAGACCAATGGTACATTTTCCATAGGAAGTGGGCCATCACTGTGGGATGTACCAAAGCAACCCATATAGGGAGGGACCACCCACATGTTAATCCTCATTAAGAACCTGTTGCAACACTCGTCTGCCAAAAGAAGCATCAGCAGAGGCATAACGATCAATTTTATAATGTCTTATAAACGAGTGTGGGGAAGACCAGACTGCGGCCCTACAAATATCGGCAACAGGAGCATTAGTAGCAAAAGCAGCCAAAGTGGCAGCTGACCTAGTAGAATGAGCTGTTATACTAGCAGGAACTGGCAGCTTCAGGGACTCATATGCTAAGGTAATGCATGCCCTTAACCAACGGGATAAGGTAGGATTGGATACTTTATGCCCCATAAACCTTGGATGAAAGGATACAAACAGAGACTCCGTTCGTCGAATCTCTTGGGTCCTAGACAGGTAGGTCTTGAGAGCCCTCCGGACATCTAACGAATGCCAAGCCTTTTCAAGAGGATGGGTAGGATCCGGGCAAAAGGAAGGCAACACAATGTCCTGGTTGCAATGAAAAACTGAATCGACCTTGGGACGAAAGGAAGGGTCAGTCTTCAGCACAACAGAGTCCTTATGGAAGACGCAGAGGTGTCTAGCAGAAGACAATGCGCCCAACTCCGAAACGCGTCTGGCAGATGTGATTGCAATCAGAAACAGGACCTTGAAGGACAGTATGCGTAGGGGCACAGTCCTGATGGGTTCAAACGGAGGGCGTTGCAAAGCCTGCAGGACTTTCGGCAAACTCCATGAGGGAAACCGATGGACAACAGCCGGAGAACGTAGGGCGACTCCCCTCAAAAAACATTTGATGAACGGATGTGAGGAAATATGATCTCCAGGAGAGGACACTGAGAGAATGGATGACAGAGTAGACGCATGTCGACGTAGAGTGTTGGGTCGAAGTCCCATCATAAAGCCACTATGGAGAAATTGGAGCACCTGGTGCACATTGGCCTGGGATGGATCGTGGTGGTGGGACTGACACCACTTGGAGAAAGCCACCCAGGTATGTTGATAAATGCGAGTGGTAGATGGTCTTCTCGAGGCCAAAATAATATCAATCACAGCGTCAGACAGTCCAGCTGACCTCAAGTGTCTCCGTTCAAACGCCACGCTGTTAGATTGAGCCAAGTAGGGTCCTGGTGCAGTACTGGGCCCTGGGATAGGAGGTCTGGCGTTACTGGAAGTGTCCAAGGATCCATCATTGACATTGCCAGAAGATCTGAGAACCACGGTCGGCGTGGCCAAAATGGTGCTATCAGAACCAGCTGTGCCCTTTCGGTTCGCGCCTTCCTCAAGGTTTTGGCTAACAATGGTATGGGAGGAAAGGCGTACAATAGACCGTCTGGCCACGGTGTTGTCAGAGCATCCACTGCTTCTGCTGTTGAGTCCAGGTATCGAGCAAAGTACCTTGGAAGCTGGCAATTGTGACTGGAAGCAAACAGGTCGACTGAGAGGGCGCCGAACAGACACTGGAGACGATGGAAAATGGCTGGATGAAGTTTCCATTCTCCCGGGAAGACCTGTTGTCTGCTGAGCCAGTCTGCTGTCACATTCCAAATCCCTCTGAGGTGCTCTGCTTTCAGGGATTGTAGATGTTGTTCTGCCCAGACAAAGATGAGGGAGGCTAAGTCCTGCAGAGGATGAGACCTGGTGCCCCCCTGTCTGTTCAAATGTGATTTTACACACGTGTTGTCTGTTCGAATGAGCACATGATGCAAAGGGAACAGAGACTGAAAATGACATAGAGCCAAGTGGACAGCCTTTAGTTCCAGCCAGTTGATGCTTCGAGACTGCTCTGCGTTGGGCCAAACCCCCTGAACGTACTGGGAGTTGCAGTGGGCTCCCCAACCTATGAGGCTGGCGTCTGCGGTCACGACGGTTCTGCGGGGTTCTCTGAACGACGTGCCCTTGGAGAGGTGTTGAACCTTGGTCCACCAGCGGAAGGAGAGGCGCAGAGCGGGGCTCAAACGAACTTTGCGATGGTTGGAGCTGGCAATGTCTTTTTGAAAAGGCAACAGAGTCCACTGAAGGGGCCGAGTGTGAGCCCGAGCCCAGGGCACAATGTGGATTGTGGAGATAAACATCCCGAGCGCTCTGGCGAGAAGCATGACGTCTGCGGATGTTTGTTGCATCAGGGACCTTGCGATGCTTGTGATGGCAGTGATGCGATCTGGAGCCAGGAAGACCATTGCCTGCAGGGTGTCCAACATTGCCCCAAGATGTAGTAGGCGTTGGGTTGGTTGGAGATGGCTTTTGTCGAAGTTGACAAGCCAGCCGTAGGTCTGCAAAACATTGAGGGTGATCATTAAATGATGATGAGCCAGCTCTTCAGACTTGGCCCGTATGAGCAGATCATCCAAATATGGGTAGATATGAACCCCTTGGGTCCGAAGGTAAGCCACTAGGATGAGTGGCATCGCTCTATATTGAAAATGTTGGTGGCCAAAAGCAAACCGAAGAAACTTTCTGTGGGCTATGCAAATGGGTACATGGAGATACGCTTCCTTAAGGTCGATAGAAGCCAGGAAGTCTCCTTCATGCAGACTCTCGGTAATGGAATGGAGAGATTCCATTTTGAACTTGAGGTATGTTACAAAACGGTTGACAAACTTGAGATCCAATACCGCCCTCCAAGATAAATCTCGTTTTGGCACAGCAAATAGGAGGGAGTACACCCCTTCCGATCTCTCAGTTGTGGGAACTGGCTCTATTGCCGCTATGTGCAAGAGGTGATGTATAGCTGTCTGCATGATGTTGTGCCTGGCTGGTGCCCTTGGGCAAGGAGACGGGTGGAATCTGTCTGATGGGGTTGCCCAGAACTCTATGGTATAGCCATAAGTGAAGAGGTCCCTGATCCAGGAGACCGTAGTAAGGCGCAGCCATCGATCTCCAAAATTAAGTAATCTGCCACCTATGGGGATGGCGTTAATACTACTTGTGTAGGCGAGGACCTCCCCTATATGAGGACGATGAGTTGCCCCTGCGCCCTTGGTACTGACCTCTGCCCTGGAAGCGTCGGTTCCAGGAACCCCTGAATGCGTTGGAATCATAGGGTCTGAAATCGCGGCCTCGTCCTCCTGGCCGCATTCCTCGAAAAGGCTGGTTAGAACGAAAGGAGGGAAATCGCCTGAAGGGCCTGTGGTCGATGTTCTTGACTGTGGCTAGAACCGGTTTATGGGCGTCTTTTGGATCAACCAGAACTGCCTTTAGAGCTTCCTCGCCGAAGAGTAGAGATCCGGAGTAAGGAGCCTTGGACAGGTTCAATCTGGCCGCTGAATCAGCTTGCCAGTGGCGAAGCCAGAGGGTACGACGAGCGACTATTTGAGTCGTCATGGCTCGTGCCCCTAATTGGGTGGCATCCAAAGTGGCATCGGCCACAAAGGCTGCTGTCTTACGTAATTTCAATAGTGCTCTTTTGAAGGCGACAGGATCAGGGTTATCATCCTCTAGAAGGTCATCCAGCCACATCATAGATGCTCTGGAGAAGATGGAGGCTGAGGCGGAGGCACGCATGGCTAGGGCAGTGGCCTCGTGGTTCTTGCGGAGGGCGAAGTCTATTCGACGCTCAGTAGTATCTTTTAGGTGGGATTCCCCTTCCCTGGGCAAGATAGATCGTGAAACGAGGCGAGCGATCGGTTCATCTATGCCAGGGACATCTAACTTGGTGGCGAAGTCTGGGGCTAGGGCGTAAAGTCTGTCAGCCATGTTCTTGAAGCGTCGAGCTTTGAGTGGGTGGGCCCATTCTTCGGAAGTTAATTTGGCAATTGGGTCCGGCACCGGGATGTAGTGTTCAGTAGGTGCAGGGGATTTGAGGACCTTGGCCCCTTTGAGAGCTGGAGCGGACGAAGTTGAAGGCGCAGTCTGGAGACCAAGGGTGTGAAGTACCCTACGTGCGAGCGGTTGGTAATCTGAGGTATTGAACAAGCGATACGATGTATCCTCCTCATGATCTGAATAGTCGCTCCAGTCGTCTCCTTCAACATGGTCAGTGAAAGTTAACTCCTCCGCATACGAGGCTTCGTCCGTACATCTGCCTCTGGCTACATCAAAGGGATCTGGTGAGCAGGAAGGATGAGCAGCATGGAACGCACGTTGGTCCATGTTGAGTGGGGGTATGGCAGGAACCTGTGGTAGTGACTGCATTCGTGTGAAATAAGCCAGCATGGCTTGGAGTTGGGAGAGGAAAACAGGAGACAGCTGCAGACCAGATGTGTGAGATGTATGTGCCTGGGGGGCTATTGGAACAGATGTCTGAGGCGGTAAGCCAGAGGTAGGTTCGTTAGGCGAACCGTGAGGGGGAAAGCCTAGAAACTCTTCCTCGTCAGAGGCCGTAGCAGGAGAATGGAAAATATCACTTATGTGTGTCTGTGCTGTGGTAGTTGTTGGCACAGAGACATAACGAGGGCGCTTTGGTTTACTATGGCTGGAAAGATGTTTTGTCTTAGCCAGTGCTTTGGCATGTCTGGTCTTAGACGTGTTAGTATGTTGTGGCTTGGCTGATTGTGGCATGTCTGGCTGATCTGGCACCATGTGTGTTGATGGTGACATGCCTGGCTGTTCTGCCATCTTATATGAACCTGGGTGCAGTACACTGCCACGGAGGGGGCAGGATGTAAAGACCCGAACTGGCACAGCGTACTACCACGGAGGGGGTAGGATACACTGGCAGATGGCGAATGCACTGCCACAGAGGGGGCAGAATGCACAGAGGTATCAGCGTTAATATAATATAGGCTGTTTAGAGTAGGCACACTCAGATTAGTGCTGTAGGCTGGGTTTTTGGCTTGTTCACGGCCCCATAGGGGGCAGGATATGTAATGTAAATCAGATTTAATACAATTCAGCCACTGATATTAAAGCTCCAGCCTTGATAATGTAATCCAGCCACTAGGATTAAAGCTCCAGCCTTGATAATGTAATCCAGCCACTAGGATTAAAGCTCCAGCCTTGATAATGTAATCCAGCCACTAGGATTAAAGCTCCAGCCTTGATAATGTAATCCAGCCACTAGGATTAAAGCTCCAGCCTTGATAATACAATCCAGCCCACTAGGATTGGAGCTCCAGCCTTGATAATATAATTCAGCCACTATGATTACAGCCACAGTAAAGTGTGTAAATCAGTTGTGTGTAAATTAGTCAGCAGCACATATACACAAACGTACGGATAGATAGTCTGTAGGGGAGGTATCCGATAATAAGGGGAACAAAAAGGGCGGGAAATTCAAATTCTGAAAGATGAAAAAAATGGCGCCTGGAAAAAAGGAGCGGGAAAAAATGGCAGAGAGGGAAGAAGCAATGGCGGCCATCGGAGGCGAACTGGAGGAAGGGCTGCCCAGCCGATCTCGCCAAAAACCGCAGTAGCGGCTCCAAAAAATCCCCGGAGAAAACAGGTAGGGGAAAAACGGCAGCCACCGCAGAGAGAGCCGCCGTCGCGGTCTGTAAAGCCCTCAGTGGGATTTAAGCCACGTTGCGAGGGCGATCTGAGGCAGAGGGTTAACGGCAGGAGCCGCAGCTGCAAGCTCCCGCTGAGATCGGATAAGCCGCAGCCGCGGCAACCGATCGGGGGGGGGAGAGGTTAACAGCGATCAGGATCAGAAGCGATCAAAAGGGGAGAACCGCAGCCGCGGTCCTTGAGGGAGCCCCCTGGCTAAAAAGACAACTGAGCGGGGGGGGGGCTAGAAACTGCCAAAACGAAGAGAGCCGCAGCCGCGGTCTCAGAGGGAGCCCCCAGTCAAGTAAATAAAAATAGACTGAATGGCTCTGAGGGAAGGGTGAGGAAGCCGCAGCCGCGGTCCCTGAGGGAACCCTCAGAGGCTAAACACAAACAGAAAAAGAGAAAGGATTTAAAGACAAATACGAGACTTAGCTAAATGCTATGAAAATTCCAATCTTGTTCGTACGAAGGCAAGAATGAACTGGAGAGTGGGAGGGGCATGACGTCCCTAGTCTTGACTTCAAAAACATTCTTGCCTTCGCACGATAGGTGGAACTATTTCCCACAGTGATGGCCCACTTCCTATGGAAAATACTTTCAAACTAGCCCCACTACTCTAAAATAATGTGCAAGATTAATATACCAAAAAAATGAGAGAATTCTCCCCGCAGTTGGTGTTTGTTGATTTTGGCATTTTGCCAGCATTTGAACTATAAATGAAATAGCTATCTACAGTCCAGTTTCCCTTTCTTACAGCAACAGGAGACAAAGAGGTCTGAAAAAGAATAAGCAAGCATGGCTGAAATAAATGTAAAAGTGGCCTAGGGAATGAAAGGAAATCAGAGAGTTGCCTTTATCAGTACCTGTTTCGGCCAACACAAACAGAGGCACTAATCTCATCATGCAAGCTGTTGCCACGTTCTGCATTCGCTTTTTGAAAAGGAGCTGGTGGAGTTATAAGAGAAAGCAACCAAAAATGTTGCCCTTGGTGAATTTTGTTTCAACATGTGAGTGACATGAGATTATGAAGCATGATGAGAGAGCTTAATCAATGCATCACTTAGATATGCTTGTTTCCATCAGCAAGCCACAACATTTTAGCATCTCTAAGTCATTGCCCAAGACAAGAAGAGATCTGTGTTTAGTTCAAGACCAGCTACAACAGCTAATATTTTGAAATGCTATTGTTAGCAAACAGTTTCCAACTATTAAATCAAAAAGGGGTTGTGTAACAGGCTGAAAATCTTTTAGTTACTAGTGTGCTCAGCCTTTTGACTGGTTAAAAGACAAAATATCAAAATTCCCAAGACCTTCTCCTCAAAGTTTTTTTCCTCTGCAACTGAAATAGAAAGAAAAGGAGCCATAACTGGCCACTAAACCTTGCAGCAGAAGGAAAATGTGAAGGAACATTTTAACAAGTCATGAAATCAGCTGAATACTGAGTTGCAGCAGAAATGAAATGCCCCAAAAATCAGCCATGAAAAATATATCAAAACTGTAACAGCTTTACAGCTCCACCCTATACATATCAACTGAGAATAGCGTTTAATTGGGCTTATTCCCAGATTAGTAGATATAGGACAGGGTGGGGAATCTGTGCCCCTCTAACGCTGTTGGACTCCAGCTCCAATAAACCCTAGCCTGTATGGCCAATGATCAGGATAATGGGAGCTGGAGTCCAATAATATCTGGAGTGCCACAGGTTCCTCATCCCTGCTATAGGATCTCAGCCTTCAGGACAATACTTGCACTTATATCAGTTCCCATACTCTATTCACAGTAAAGCAGCATGTGGGCTTCTGACTGCATCATTACGTTATTCCTTCACCCCTTGGGTGTTCACCACTGTGGGTGAGCCTAAGGATTTATTAGTAGATAAATGCCATAGTATGTCCTTGAGACAAGCATAACCTATCTGCTTATAGACAGTGTTGGGTGGAAGTATGTTGTAGGAGAAAATGGAAGGATAGCAAAGAACTTGAAGATATATATGTAGAAAGTAGGAACATCTGTAGTATATAAATAAAAGGGGGAAGAATACTCTTAAGGGGGGAGGGAGAGGAAAAGATTAGGCCCAAAGAATTGGGGAAAGGGAATGAGGATAAGCTTTCGAACTTAGTGAGTTCTTTGGAGATAGGGATAGCCTGTAACTGAGGGCCAATAAGCTGAAACTGAATTCTGAAAAGACAGGATGGGTGGGTAGTTCCTGGGTTCTGGAATCAGAAAGAAATTCTGTTCCAGATGGGGTCACTCTTCCCTTGAAACAGCAGGTATGAAATGTGGGGGTGCTCATAGATCCATCACTGTCACCTCAGGCTCAAGTTGCCTCAGTGTGTAGAAGCACATTTTATCAGCTTTCGCTGGCTTGCCAGCTATGGCTGTTTCTAGACAGGCACTGAGATCCAGGGACTGGCAATCTCTCAAATAGATTATTGTAGTGCAGTCTTTGTGGGGCCACTCTTGAAGACAGCCCAGAAGCAGCAAGACAGTACAAAATGTGGCCAGTCAGTTATTGAGTGGATCAATGTATCTGTACCATATAAACACCAGTCATGTAGAAATAACATTGGCTGACAGTATACTACCGGGTCAGGTATCAAAGTGCTTGTGACGATTTATAAAGCCCTAAACAACTTGGAACCTGAATACTTGAAGGAGCACCTTCTCTGATATCAACCTGTCCAAGAGTTAAGTTCTGCAGGAAAAGGCCCTTTTGGTTGTCCCACAATTGAATGAGATCTCTCATGCAGTGACCCATGAAAGGGCCTTCTCTACAACAGCAGCCTAACTGTAAACCACTGACTATTAACTTTTCACCACCAGCTGAAAACACATCCATTTTCTCAAGCATTTGGTGACTAGATGGAGAGTTAGTTTATTGCTACATTATCACTTTGTTTTATTTTTAATTTTATTTATTTATTTAATTTATTAAATGTCTATCCCACCCTTCCTCCCAAAGGAGTGCAAGGAATTTTTATGTTTTACCTGTCCTGGTATTTATATTGCTGGACCATTTTATTCTCTACTGTGTTTTACTGTACCCTGCCCTAGTGTTATTTTTGAGCACGGGTGGGCTAAAAGCACCCTTAAAATAAATGTAAGTACAATCAACCTATGGTCATTCACTGTACTGGGGATTTTCTTTTTTCCTTCTAGTTTTGCAAATAAAATATAATAGTTGCTGAATCAAAACAAAGTGCATCTAGCTCAGCTTTTTGTTTCCAGACTCTGAGTTCACCAGCACAGCAGGAAGATAATGGGCCTCCTCTACTGTCTGGGAATATCTGAGATCTCTCTCTCAGTATTATCAACCCATCATTGCACATTAACAGTGTTGATTAAAAAGTTATTTTAATGGAACAGAAACAGCCTTGTTTAACATGCTATAGGAAGGGTAGAGTGGGGAGTGCTATACTGTCTTCCTGGACCTCTCAGTGGCTTTTGATATTATCAACCAAAGTGGCTTTTTTGGTCGGCTAACAGGATTACACTTAGGAGGCACTGTATTATAATGGCTTAGATCCTTCTTGGATGATCATTCTCAGAAAGTGATGCTGGGAGACTTTTGCACTGCCTGTGGCTTGGGGATTCCAGAGAGGTCCATTTTGTTCTCCATGCTGTTCAACATCTACATGAAACCACTGGGAGAAGTCATCCAAAAGTTTGGGCTGCAATGTCATAAGAATGCTGACAACACTCAGCTCTACCTCTCCTTTCCATCTTCTGATGCCAAAGAGGCTGTTGAAATCTTAAACCTGTGCCTGGCAGCAGTTCTAGGATGGATACGAGCAAAGAAACTGAGGCTGAATCCAAGCAGGATGGAGGTGCTATGGTAGGTAGATCCTAGCTCCAGAAAATGATTGACAGGTTGTACTGGTCTTAGTACCACCCCATCTAACTATGCAATTTGGGAGTGTTCCTGGACTCAGTGGTGACTAGGGATGCCCAGGTGGCATCAGTGACCAAGAGTTTTTTACCAGCTCTGGTTGGTATACCAATTGTCTCCTGTCTAGAAAGGGCTGACCTTGCTCTATGCTATGGTCACTTACAGACCTTGACTACTGCAATGCATTCTATGTGAGGCTGCATTTGAAGATTTTTCAGAAACTGCAGCTGTCAAAGTCCTGTTGGAAGCAAGGCAGTCAGTATCTGTAATGTTTTTATTATATCGGCTAAATTGGTTATCAGTGCATTCCAGGCCCAATTCAAAGTGCTGGTTTTGACCTTTAAAACCCTAAGCTATTTGAGCCAAAGCTATTTATTGGACAGCTAGCACCCATATCTTCTGCTCATACCTTAAGATCTGCTTCTAATACTCTCTTAGTGTGCCCACACCTTAGGTCAGTACGATGGGCGACAATGAGGGAGAACCCTTTTCCATGGGGGCCCCATGGTTATGGAACTCCCTGTCATGAGGCAGGAAGGGAGGGGGTGGAGAGACGAGGGCGAGATAGATGACGACTTGGACTACGGGTAGGGGGCAGGCAGTGGGATGGACTCGCAGGGTGCTCCAGCCCGTCTTTGACAACTCATCCCCCTCAGCTCCCGATGCCCCTGTAGAAGCTCCACCTGGCCCATCTAACACTCTTCAATTGGACACGCCCCCACCACCCGCACAAGAGGCTCAACCTCGAATGTCAGATGTTCCCCAGACGAGCGCTGCCCAGCTTCCAATGCCTGAACTTACTGTTAGCAGCTCCCCTCTGTTGGAGGGGGAAGCTGAGATCAAACCACCTTCACCTCGCGCTTGGAGGCACTCGAGGTGGGAAGTTCAACCATCAGAGCTGAGGCAGAGTCTTCATTTGTGCACGCAATCCAAGCCTACTTAAGCTGACTTGGGGGGGGGGGGGAACCCAGCTACTAAGTCAATGTCTAAGAGTCATGCTTAGTCAGAGCTAGAGAAGACCTGAGTTCCTAGAAAGAGTTAGGTTGATGAGGCAAACTGCTTTGGATGTATCTATTACTTTAATAAAAAGAGAAAACGGCACAGCCGAGTGAATCCTTCGACTTTGGGCAGGACAGTTTGACTCAGCCACAACCTTCTCCAACCGACATCCCCATAACAAAAGGAATGGAAGCAAGTGGCGGAGCAGGGGAGGACATACAGAAAGCTGTTGAAACCTTGATAACAGAAGTTCAGAGCCTCCGAACTGAGACCCAGTCTCTAAGAATCAAGAACCAGACCTTGCATCTCCAAATGACTCAACTTGTGACTCACGTGATCCCCACGCAGTAAGGACAGGGGCCCTTCCCACCAGTAGCCCAAGTCAAGACGCCAGTGGGAATGCCCACCAGCTACGGTGGGAAAGTAGAACAATTCACCACGTTCATAGCCCAGTGCGAGCTTTACATAAGAGTGCGGCAGTCGGAATTCCCTAATGACAACTTGAAGGTGGTGTTCATTATCAGTCTCTTAGAAGGACAGGCAGCCCCGTGGGCCAGCCTGCTGTTGCTCCGAAATGACCAAGTGTTGACCCAGTACCGCCTTTGATGACGCCATGGCCGAGATCTTTCGAGACTCCTGGTGGAGATAAACCATATCCCGCCAACTAGGAAACCTGCAACAGGGGAAAAACTGTTGGGACTTATACTAACACCCTTCGTATCCTTGCCCAGGAAATGGACTTTAACTATTTTGGTTTAATGTATTTGTACCACAATGGGCTCAGCATGGAGGTCCTAGACGAGTTGGTGCGTGCCCCACAGCCAAGTACTTTCCCAGACCTGGTCCAGTTGTGCCTGCAGATAGACAGCCAGCTTGAAAGTCGACACCAGGAGCGCAAAGCTGAGACGGCTCGATCCCTGCCACCCTTACTACACCCTTGTACCCGCATCTCCCCTGGAATGGGAACCTCAATGCCACCGGGGTTGGAGCCCATGCAGATAGGGGGGCACGGCCGCACCTGAGGGAGGCAGAGAAAGAAGCATCGGAGAGAGGGACTATGTCTACACTGCGGGAAGGCAAGACATACCCCTCCAAGTCACAAAAAGCCCTGGCGCAGGAAAACTTCAAATCCCAGCTCTTGTAGAGGTCCACAAGTTGGGATCGACCGTGAGTCAGCAACCTCAAGTTAAGCCTCTCCCACCGAAGTCTGCCCTACACTTGCCAGTCCGCCTAGGCTAACCCACCAGGCAAGACGTTCAGGTGTTTGCTATGGTAGATGCAGGCGCATCCAGCAACTTTATGGACTTGAGCTTTGCCTAGAGGCACAGCATGCCAATCATCAAGCTTGAGACACCGCTGTCCATGGAAACCATTGATGGGCGGCCCCTGACATCAGGGCAGTAACTCAGGGCACAGTTGAGAGTGGAAATACCAGGACACATGGAAAGGATGTCGTTCTATCTAGCTGATTTGCCTGGGTTCCTGGTGGTACTGGGAATGACCTGGCTGGCCCAGTACAATTCTGTCATCTCTTGGGGAAAGGCTATAATGACCTTCCAATTGGATTACTGTGAGCGGCATTGCCACCCTCCAGAGGTGGCCGTTCCAGCAACGCTGGCTGCCACGTCCCCACTCAAGGAGACCCATCTGCCTAACAAATACAAAGATTTTCAGGACACTTTTGATAAAAAGGAAGCTGACCAGCTTCGTCCCCCCATCCTTATGACTGTGCTATAGACTTGGTCCAGGGGGCTAACATTCCCCCAGGGCACATTTATTCCCTGTCAGAGCTAGAATTGGTGGCGCTGAGGGAGTTCCTGGACTCCTTGCAGCGAGGGTTCATTCAACCCTCCAAGTCATCCGTAGAGGCCCTGCTGCTTTTTGTCAAGAAGAAAAGCTGGGAGCTGCATCCTTGTCATGACTACAGGGAGCTTAACAAGATCACCATCCCCAACAGCTACCCCTTGCCTCTTATCAACGAGCTGCTGGAGTGCCTGCATACAGCTAAAATCTATACTAAGCTAGACCTACGCGAAGCTTACAACCTTGTCAGAATCAGAGAGGTAGATGAGTGGAAAACTGCTTTCAAACTCGGTATGGCCACTTTGAGTGGCTATGCTGTTCGGACTACTGAATGCCCCAGCTGTATTCCAAAATCTCATGAATGTCATCTTCCTGGACTACCTAGACCATTTTATGGTAGTTTATTTAGATGACATCCTTATTTACTCTGACTCCTCATAGCAGCATAAGTCGCATGTGAGGGCAGTGCTGCAGAGACTAAGAGAGCATCACCTATACACCAAGCTGGAGAAGTGTGGTTTACACTTGACTACCCTAGACTTTCTGGGTTACCATATCACCCACAAAGGAGTCAAAATGGATCCAGGGAAGGTGTGCTGCGTGCTCTCCTGGCACACACACCCCAAAACCAAGAAAGACCTACAGCTGTTTCTGGGGTTTCCCAACTATTATCCATGTTTCATCACAGCCTTCTCCAACTTGACTGGCCTGCTTACTGATTGCCTAAAAGGATTGTGGCGAATGGTGACTCTGGACTTTATCGCAGACTGCCTGCTTCTTAGGGGAAAACATTGGTTTTGGTAGTCATGGACACCTTCAGTAAAATGGCTCATTTCATCCCGTCTCTGATTGCCCAGTTGTTTGTTCAACACATTTTCTGGCTGCACAGACTCCCCCATCAGTTTGGTCCCAGACTGGGGGTCCCAGTTCATGGCTGCTATTAGAGAGCGAGCTGAGGATGTCATCCGCACCCCACCCCCAGGCAGATGGGCAAACAGAGAAAGTGAATGCAACTTTGGAGCAGTACCTCAGCTGTTATGTGAACCACTAGCAAGATAACTGGGTATTCTTGTTGCCCCTAGCTGAATTCACTTACAACAATTCGGTACACGCCTCCACTCAGCAGACATTGTTCTTTGCCAATTTTGGCTACCATCCATGCACCTTCACCACCCCCAGCAATAATCTGGCCATCCCAGCGGCAGCAGAGTTTGTGCAATTGTTGCAAGCAATGCAGCAACTGCTACAAGAACAACTAGCCAGAGCTAAAGGCAACTACAAGAGAGTAGCAGATCAGCATTGCCAGCTGGGCCCTGAAATTCAAGTGGGCAACAAAGTGTGGCTCTCCACTCATAACTTGTCAACACGGCTTCCCTGCCACAAGTTAGAGGTGTGGAGGTTGGGTCCTTTCAAAGTAGAAGTACAAATCAACCCGGTCGCCTTACACTTACCCACCTCCTTAAAGATCCACCCAGTATTTTACCAATCCCTGCTCACCCCAGAGAAGCCGCCAGACGCCTACTGACCACCCGAGGCTCCACCCCCACCAGTCATGGTCAATGGTCAAGAGAAGTATGAAGTGGAGCAGATCCTCGATTCTCGCCGGCGTCGAGGAAAGCTGCAATATCTGACCCATTGGAAGGGTTCAGTCTGAAGGAAAGATCCTGGGAGGCAGCAACAGATGTTCACATGCCGGATTTAGTGAGAGTTCCATGAAGCTTATCCAGACAAGCACAAGCCCCTGGGGTGGGGGGAAATCAGCATGGAGGGGATGATGATGTGAGCCAGGGAGGGAGGGGGTGGATAGACGAGGGCAAAACAGATTATTATGACTTGGACTGGGACCCAAGGGAGGGGGCAGGGAGCTGAGTGGACTCACAGGGAGCCCCCGCCCATCTTTTACAGCTGAGACCCCTCAGCTCCTGATCCCCATGTGGAAGCTCCACCTGGCCCGTCTGACACTCTTCAATTGGACACACCCCTGCTGCCCACACCTCACACGTCTGCCATTTCCCAGACGAGCGCTGCCCAGCTTCCCATGCTGGAACTGACTGTTAACAGCCCCCCTCTGTTGGAGAGAGAAGTTGAGATCCAACCACCTTCATTTGCTCACGTGATCCAGCCTACTTAAGCTGACTCAGGGTGGTGGTGGAGCTGATTGCTGAGTTAACGTCTTGGAGCTGAAAAGTCATGCTTAGTCAGAGCTAGAGCAGAGCTGAGTTCCTAGAAGAGTAGTTAGGTTAATGAGGCACACTGCTTTGGATGTGCCTATTACTTTAATAGAAAGAGAAAAAGCCACAGCCGAGTCTGAGTCCCTCAACTTTGGGCAGGACACTCCCTCCCACTGAAATTGCACCAAATATCTATGCTTCAGGGCTTTTCAGAAGGCCCAGAAATGGCCTTTCAGGCATGATGTTTCTTAGTTGCGTGACTGACTGTCCGATTCTGTAATGTTTGTATCAAATGTTGATTTGTAGTGTTAAGGTTTAAATTTTTTAATTGTGTGTTGTTTTTGTCTTTTGTTTTGCTTCTAAACCGCTTTGAATGGGCATTTGCCCAGAAAGAGAGTCTTAATTTTAAAAAAAATAAAAACTTCATCTTGTTAGTTTTCAGTTAGTGTGTGTTACAGATTACATTATTCCCACTTTACAAGTGGATCACTAAGGATGACATGCAGCAAAGTTTGTCCGTATGCCAGTACCAGTAGGTAAGTTCTGAGGTAAGATCAAAACCTAGCGTATTCACTGGACCATGTTTGGCTTCTGCTGCAAAACAATAAGGTTTTCCCTGCCAAACCCATGCATATTTTCTCCAAAGAATGGGTTTTCTTTCTTCTTTTTTAAATAAAATTTAAGTCAATAAGTAATGCTTACACATTAACTACAACCCTAATCCAGAAAAAAAAGCAACCAATATAACACAACACACTTACCTGTCTGGATTTTTCACTCTGAATGTTGCATTAAGAGCTTTTAACCTAGAATCTGCCTGACAGAGGAAGAACACATATACTAATTTTATTAACTTAATTACATTTAAAAACAAAAGAAGCATCAAATGACGACCTTTTTCAAAGCATCTGTAGCCATCACACACATATATAATATGTCCTATACTATGAGAAAAAATCACAGAGAGAAACATTTTATGAAAGTGGTTCAGCACAAGTTCAATACAGCCCCTTGTAGGAGACACTTCATACAGGACAAAATTCCTACATTAAAGGCACTACCAAAATTATCAAGGGGCTGGAGCAACTCCCCTATGAGGAAGGGTTGTGACATTTTGGGCTTCTCAGTTTAGAAAAAAATGTAAGGAGAGGAACATAATATACATGTATAAGAGTATGCATAGTGTAGAGAAAGTGGCTAAACATGGGAAGGGCCATAGGTCAGTGGTACAGCATCTGCTTTGCATGCAGAAGGTCTCTTATTCAATTCCCAGCATTTCCAGGTAGGGCTAGAAAAGACTGCCTCCCTAAAACCCTAGAGAGCCACTGCCAGTCAGTGTAGACAATACTACTAGATGGGCCAGTGGTCTGACTTGGTATAAAGCAGCTTCATATGACAGTATGGTTCTTCTTTTTTATATAATTCTAGAACCCAGGGCCATCCATTGAAGCTGAATGTTGGAAGATTCAGGACAAAAAAAACTCCACACAGCACGGTTAAGCTATGGAATTTGCTCCCACAAGAAGCAGTAATGGCCACCAACTTGGATGGCTTCAAAAGAGAATTATGCATATCCATAGAAGATAAGGCTATCCGTGGCTTACTAACCATGATGGTGATGTTCTACCTCCAGTGTCAGAGGCCTCTGAAAACCAGGTGCTGGGAATCACAGGTGGGGAGAGTGCTATTGCACTCAGGTCCTGCTTGCAAGCTTCCCATTAGGCACCTGGGTGGCCCCTGTGAGAACAGGATGCTGGACTAGATGAACCTTTGGTCTGATCCAGGCAGGGCTCTCAATTTCTATGCCTTCTTACCATGAAGCCAATGTTGCATGGAAGCGAGTAGTAATTACGATCGTATGCAGGTGCTCTATGGCTGAGCTATGAGCTTTTACCTTTTTAAACATGAGCTATTAAGCCCACTTCAAATGTGGTTTCAAATCCTTGTGTGTGGCTTTTTTAAAAAAAGAACTCTGAATCTGAATCACAGTGTTGGTGCTGATGTAACCATTCAGCACACTGAAGGCCAGTGAGGGAAGGGTGGAAGAAATTCACAGTCCAAATTGATAAGTCTGAGAAGGAGCACACATTGCTTGAATATACTCTGTATGCATTAGCCAATAGAAGCACTGGGGAGGAGTCAGGGAGAAACATGTACCTTCTTAAGATGCTTTGTTGTACTTGGAACTACATGGATTAGTGCATTAAAATACCCTATGAGTGCAATTCACATGTCATTTACTTCATCCATTTACCTAGAAGCACACAAAAAATTGCCAGTGTTTTTTTAGGATAAACTACACATTAAGTTAATCATGTTTTTTAAAAACTATGCTTAATGCTACCACTCCTATTCTGAAGGAAAAACAGTTGCAGGGCTCCCAATCTGGATCAGGATCCTGCACTTGTTTCTTGCCAAAATCTCCCCCTCCCTTGGCAGATATTTGCCCAAAGGCAATATAAGCACAACTAGAGGTAGGAAGTTTTCAGTGGTAAAGGTGTGAAATCCTAATCCAGATCAGCAATGAGGTACTGGATCAGGGCACTATGGCTATTTTTCCTTCAAAAGTGCTTTATTTTTTGAATTGTGATTAACATGTAATTTAACCTTAGAAGAGCCTGAAATACCCTTTAATATTGCCCTGCTGAGAACATAATAATTCACTGGTTTCCACAAGAGTGATGTGCATTTGTGGTTGGGATTATGGCAAAGCACTCATAATGCAGAGCTGTTTGTTTTTAGCTTTGATGGAAATACTGTTCTACCAATGCTGTTCTACCAGTCAAGCAGAGGCAGTGAAGCCACACCCCACGAGACAAAGAAGAGAAGACTAGTAGTAGTGGGAGACTCCCGACAGCATGGTGTTGAAACCCAACTATGCCAAGGAGAGCCATGGACTCGTTAGGTATGCTGTCTCCCTGGAGGCTGGGTTAGAGATATGACTGAAGGGTAGCCATCACTCAAAGTGTCCACTGACATGTATCCCTTCCTTCTCACCCACGTGGGAACAAGTGATACTGCTAAGCAGAGCTGCGAAGAAATCATGTCAGACTTTGAAGCTCTGGAAAGGAAACTCAAGGACTTTGGGGTCCAGATAGTTTTCTCATCCATCCTTCCAGTACTTAGAAAAGGTGTAGAAAGGGAAAGAAAAATACTGTGAGTGAATGACTGGCTACAAAGGTGGTGCTAACACAAGAGACTTGGATTCTGGGACCATGGGCTACACGACTGCTGGCAAGTGATGAGTTGCCCCTCACAAAGACTGGGAAGAATGTGTTTGGCCACAGCATGGAGAACTTAATCAGGAGGGCTTTAAACTAAATCCTAAGGAGAGGGAGACACAAACTTGGAGGTAACAATTGACAAAGGCTTATGCACAATAATAGGTACTGAACGAATAGCTCTAATGAGGCCCAATAACAGTCTTCATAAAAATGAAGGAAGGAAGTCAGGCCGTAAATCACATGGTCTTTAGTATAAAGACATCAGTGCCCAGAGTATGAGAAAAAATCAGTACGAACTTGAACACTTAATACAGGAGAGCAATTACAACTTGATAGATATAACTGAAACTTGGTGGGATGACTCCCATGACTGGAATACAGCAATTGAAGGATATAACTTGTTCAAAAAGAACAGAAGGAATAGAAAGGGAGGTGGAGTCACACTATATGCTAAAAATATATCTCCCTGCACAGAAATATGAGGAGGATGAGCTTGGTAGCTCCACCAAGAGCATCTGGATTAAACTAAATGGGGCAAGGAATAAAAGGAACATGGTGGTTGGAGTCTACTACCAACCACCCAATTAAGGAGAACACAAGGATGAAACTTTTGAAAAACAAACTGCCAATGTTTCGAGGAGGCATGATGTAGTAATAATGGGGACTTCAATTACCCCAATATTTTGGGAGTTAAATTCTACCAAACATGGCCCTACCAAGAAATTCCTGACTTGTGTTGGAGATCCCTTTCTCCTACAGAAAGTGGAGGAAAGAACTAGAGGAACAGCTATCCTTGACTTAATTCTAACCAATAGAGATGTCTTAGTGGATGAAGTGGCAGTTAGGGGAACTCTGGGGGGAAATGCCCATGTTATACTTTACTTGATATTAAAAGGAAACAAAAGCTGAGAGTAGCCATACGCATACCCTGGACGTCAGGAAAGCCGATTTTAAACTCAGAACAATGATAAGTAAGGTTCCATAGCAAGCAACCCTAATGAGAAAAGGAGTCTGAGATGGGTGGAAGTTTCTAAAAAAGGAAATTCTAAAGGCACATTGGCAAACAATTCCAACAAGGAAAAAAGGTGGAAGACAGCAGAAGAAGCCAATGTGGCTTCACAAAAAGCTTAGAGATGACCTGAAAACTGAAAAAGGACACAGGAAGTGGAAGGCAAGCCAGACCACAAAGGAATATAGACAGCTAGCATGGAATTGCAGGGATGGTGTCAGGAAGGCTAAAGCTGAGAATGAGGTTGAAGTTAGCAAGGGATGCCAAAAGCAACAAAAAAATATTTCTTCAGGTACATCCATAGTAAAAGACAGAGAAAAGAAATGGTGATACAACTACTTAATGAGGATGGCACAATGATGACAAAGAAAAGGCAGAAGTGCTCAATTCCTACTTTGGCTCAGTCTTCCTCCAAAAGAGAGTCTATGACTCTCCTGGCAAACATGAAGTTGAAGATGCAGGATTGCAGCTTAAGACTGATAGACAAATAGTCAAGAAATACCAAATCACTTTGAACGAATTCAAACCTCCAGGGCCTGATGATCTTGATAGGTTGGATCATTGGGCTGAAAACAACTGAATGAAATTTAACAGGGATAAGTGCAAAGTTCTATACCTGGGGGGGGGGGGAACCAGTTGGAATTGTTGATCACAAGCTGAGTATGAGCTAACAGTGTGATGTAGCTGCAAAAAAGGCAAACGCTGTTTTAGGCTGCACTAACAGAAGTATAGTTTCCAAATTGTGTGAAGTACTAGTTCCTCTCTATTCGGTACTGGTTAGGCCTTATCTTGAGTATTGCGTCCAGTTCTCAACACTGCACTTTAAGAATGATGCAGACAAACAGGAACAGGTTCAGAAGAGGGCAACAAGGATGATCAGGGGACTGGAAATAAAGCTCTACGAGAGGAGACTGAAAGAACATGAGAAGAGAAGACTGAGGGGAGAGATGACAACACTCTTTAGGTATTTTTAATGTTCACCGCCCAGAGAGCTGTTGCAAGTCGGGCGGTATATAAGCTTAATAAAATAAAATAAAATAAATAAATTTGAAAGGTTGTCACATAGAGGAGGGCCAGGATCTCTTCTTGATCATCCCAGAGTGCAGGACATGGAATAATGGACTCAAGTTACAGTAAGCCAGATTTCAGCTGAACATTAGGAAAAACTTCCTGTTATAGTAGTACAACAATGGAACCAATTACTTAGAGAAGTGGTGGGCTCTCCAACCATAGAGGAATTCAAGAGGCAGCTGGACAGCCACCTGTTGGGTATGCTTTAATTTGGATTCCTGCATTGAGCAGGGGGTTGGATCTGATGGCCTTATAGGCCCCTTCCAACTCTACTATTCTATGATTCTATAATAAACCATTTTTATCCATGCAGGTCTGTCTGGTGGAAACACAGGCATTCCAGAAGATGATCAGCAGAATAAAATATGCTATCAATCTGGTGGTTTAAAGAAATACTAGAAGCAGTTATTGCAACAGTATTTCAAGTTAAATACAGATGCGTACTGTAGCTACTACGTCACAAAACATTGTAAGTCTGTTTACAATATTATGCCATAACTTTGGTAACTTTCACTTAAATTATAGTTATGACTCTGCAAATTTGGCTTATCCTGTGACAGAATGACATAAATTACAGTAAAAAAGTATATAATTACCTTTAGCTGAAATCCTGTTTCACTCACCATCTCCTTCCATCCACCTTCCTAGAAATCAAATGTTCATTTCAATTTTAATTTTCAATGTATTATAAATGTGAGCACTACCTCTATCACAGCACTGGTTCAACACAAAGTTTACTGAGAAGACACTTTGCTAGCATTTTATTGTATCATGATTTTAAACTGCAGTAAGCTGTCCTACCTGGTGCATGGGCACTAGGAGGTTGGGATAGAAATATTCCTTTTAAAAATAAATATCTAACTGCATTTACATTACAGCCTTGCAAATGAATCCATAAACAGTTACTAGCCCACAGAACATTTCATTATCCCATCTGCTCACACTTATCAATGTAAAATAATTTGTTTTTAAAAAGAAAAAACAAAATCTGTTCCAATTTATAAGAATTTCCTTATCTGTCATCTGGAATCAATTTACTCCAGGCAAGCAGTTGTTTACCTCTGGTATATGTAAGGCTTTGTTTTACTCATTTCATTATTCTCATAAAACAGAGACCAGCTCTGCCTGTTCAGAATTCTGAAGGTTCCCCGACACCTTCCTTCCTACAGGCAAAATACCTGAAATCATATTCAGGGAGAGAGGAGCTATCGGCCAACTCTTGTTATTTTTATTTTCAAAGATTTGCAAACTGATCTCATTCTAAAATATCAGCACAGTGTACAGAAGACCATTGTTTTATCCAGCTACCTCTGTGGCAGCTAATCACCCCTTCTTAACTGCTAGAAAGGATCAACTACCAGAAAAGTAACAGAGCAGGCCAGTGGTCCTCTTCCCCCAACAATGACATCAAGACCCTTCCGTTTTCTTTGCCGATAGGGCACGAGCAATTAGGAAGCCTTCAAAGCTTTTAACAGGCAGAGCCAGACTGCTTTTTACACTGCTCTAATATGTTACAGAAGAAGATGGCAATGGGGGCTTCCAGTACCCAAATTCCACTATCAAAATAAAAATTATATGCTTTTCAAAAAAACCCAAGGGACTTTCAGAAACTGCTCTCCAGTTGCTCATGCCTATAAGGATTACATATCCACTTACTATTTCTAAAGAAGATATCTGCTTGATTGACACAATGGAAGAAGCCATTTCCAGCACAGCGCAAGACAGAGTAGGGAACAGATATCAAGAGCAGGTGTACAAGGTTTGACAGATTTCAGTAACTGAATCCAGGAATCAGTTTATGAGCTGGTACAATCACTACTACTAAAGTATAATATAATAAAGTTGATTTTTCAGTTAAATTGAAGAATCAAATCAAATCCAAGAAACTAGGGGGATAAAACACCCATCCCTTAAAAATGGACTGCAAAATAAACCAGTAAACAACTTGGACATCTGCCCTGCTAGAAGTAATATTATATTTTTAAAAACAAATCCAGACTTCTATTTGATGTCTATAGTGGTTGGCTCTTAGAATTAGAGCAATGTATAACGCTGCTTTGTACTGACTCAGACCATTGGTTTGTCTAACTCAGTACTGTCAACAGTGCAGGGCTGGGAAAAAGTCCTGTGTAAAGTCTTGAAGATCTGTTGCCCGTTAGTAGAGATTCTAACTGGCAACAGATTTCCAGAACTTCACACAGGAGTTTTCCAGGCCTACTCAGAGAATTGAACCTGGCACCTTTTGCAAGCAAAACATGCACTATGTCACTGAGGTTCTGCCCACGATTATATACTCAGATGTATATATATCATGAATTAGCATTAAGGTGAAGAGAGGAAAAAAATCCAACTGACAGTATTAAGATACCTGGGTTAAAAATGCATTAAAAATATTTTCCTGGCAAAGAATGGGATGTGAAGCCACACGCACGAGAAAATTTTCCAAGCCAATTCTTCTTCTTTCTACAAAATCTGGATCCATGTTATCTGCTGATAACTTATGCCAAACAAACTCTGCCTGTGGAACAAGGAGATATGTTAATAGCAGGGTTATGTATACTTCACAGTAAGATAACATAAGAAAAGGTTTCCATCTCTGCAAATTATGTAAATTAAGTATAAAATAGTACAGTAGTGATTTGTTTTATGTAATTTATTATGGGGCAAAGGCTGCTGCTCCTTTAGATTTCACCAGGCCCTGCCCACACATGTGCAAGCTTATCTTCACAAACTTTCAGGGTTGCCAACCTTTTTGGAATTGTGGGCATATTTGGAATTTTGAATGTGTGCCATGGGAACGACCTCTTCTGGTTCCTTCTCTTCCCCCCCCCTCACTCAAGTCTCTTTCTGTCACACACACACCACAGACAGAGAGAAAGCATGCACACAACACTCTTTGTTTTTCCATGGGGCTTGGGTAAATGTTGAATCTAGCAGTACTAAAACAAATTCTTTTGAATTTGCATGATTTTACAAGGGGTCCCCAACCTTTCCCTCCTCCCTGCAAATTAAAGCTTACATTGGTAGACTGCCATCCTCACCACCACATGATGAAGGGGCAAGTGGGGGAAGAGGCACAGAGGCTTTGCAAGCAACAGGGAAAGTCTTCAAGGGTGCCGTTGTGCACACTGGCAACCCCAGAAGGTTGTTTACAAATAAAATATTAATTTAAATAAAATAATTTTAATAAAACATTAAAAGTGGAACACCAAATTCTGTGGTGCGAGTTGTGATGACATCATAGCCTTGGATAAATGTAAGTGTGGGTATTATGTCAATGAAAACACAGAATGAGGTAAAGTTACAAAATTTTCTTACCCTTTTTTCTGGCAAAGGTGGTACAATAATATGTGGGTAGTTAACTAGCAAATAATTCCTCAACAATTCAAATTCACTGTATCGCCTCCAGAGAGAATCTGGGGGAGAACACTGCCCTTCAGCCTGAGACTCCACAGCCCTGAAAGACAGCAGATCATACTTTTGGAGATAATACTAGGATCAGATTAAGGTAAGTCTTCAAGCTATACACAATTTGCTAAGAAATTTTATGTTGTGGGTTTTGCAATGGTCTATGAAGTGATATACTAGCTTCTGAATTCTGGGAAACAAATAATGCTAAAAATTCTGACCATGAGTTTTCACTGATATTGCTAAATGAACTTTTTAAAAATGCAACTGTCATTCTTACCTTAAGTGTTTTTGACCATATTTTGCATATCCACTGTATTTTATGTATACTCCATTTAACATGGCTATATGTTTTAGTGCTAGATTAAGTAGCGAAACAATCTGGATTCCTTTACTTATACGTAAAGCATGAAGTATCATAAGCTGCAACAGAAACAACTATAATGTTAGATACCATGTTAAATATCCATCCAAAACATTAGTGATGTTCCATGCCAATAAGATGACATATAAATATAGCAGGATATGCACAGCCTTGGCTGCTATTGGGCAGCTGCCATCAAGCCAGAGGGGAGGAGGAACCAGGCAATGACCAGCCAAAAATTGTAGGCACTTGTAAAATGGATGGTGCCCAACACTGTGCAAGCATGCTCACAAAAGGAGAATTCCGATTCCCTTTCCTCCTTACTGCTGTCCTCTGTGAGCCCATAACAGACTATCCTGTCATTGCAGTGAATATAATAGACAGTGGAATCTATGGCCAAGCTCTTTTCAATGACAGGATCACTGTGCTTTGTCTGGTACTTTTCCCAAAATAATAGCTTAAAAAGAGAGATTATAATGGAAAGCTGGGAGTCTTCACTACAATGGTGTCAGATAAAGTAAGCATAACATGAAGTATTTTTATTCTTGCAAAATATTTTTCCATCTGGCTACATCGGAAATGGAAATGGACTGCCTTCAAGCCGATTCCGACTTATGGCGATCCTATGAATAGGGTTTTCATGGTAAGCAGTATTCAGAGGTGGTTTGCCATTGCCTTCCTCTGAGGCTGAGAGGCAGCGACTGCCCCAAGGCCACCCAGTGAGCTTCATGACTGTGTGGGGATTCGAACCCTGGTCTCCCAGGTCATAGTCCAACACTCTAACCATAAAATACCACTAATGTGACAATTGCATACGAAACCTCTTGCATGCAAAGCATGTACTCTACTATTGACCTATGGTCACTCCTCAAATGGATTACGTTTAGTACATCTTTAGCAAACCTTTCTCGTTTAAAAAGTGTCAGCCTCTTGGAAATATTAAGCAAAAGAAGCATAACAGCTTTCAGTTATTTAAAAGGTTCAAAAAACAGAAAGATACACCAGTATCTGTTACAACAAACTAGAGGCTGTTGTCCCTCTAACAATACTTTTGTGGTTATGGGAGTTCCAGTGCAAACCTGGAATGCCCCACCCAAAAGAATATCTTCACTCATCCCCATAGTTGAGAGTGCTGTGTAGAATAAACTCCTTCACTCAAGTGAAGGAGAAAAGCCAAACAAACAGGAGCTCATTCCACGTACTGGAATATGAACTGAGTTCTGGTTCAAAAGCCTGAATGAACTGAATGTGTAAATTGATTAGAAAACTGAACGAGCAGCTTGCTATTGAAAACAGAAAAAACCATCACTGTCAATTGCTTCGGACTCAATGCCCCATATTGTATGCAACAGTAAGCCAAACCATGGCTTAGCACAAATGAGCAAATGTATAGGCTCCCAGAGTGAAGATGCCTGTCACTGCATTTCTCCCTGCATCCTGTTGCCACTGTGCTACCTGAAGCAAAGCATGGTTTGGCTGCACAACAAAAGTGGATTCTGCAAGCCCTTGTGGTCACTAAGAGACTTATACCTCAAAGGATAAACACCCACTGTATATTATGAAATGGTCTGAGGACCTCACCGCCTTTGCTTCATTTGAACATATTTTCTATAAACGCCAATCTCATGTGGACACCTATTTGGACATCTGGAGGGCTTACAATAATTTCTATGTTTAATTTTAGATTATTATTAGGAAGTTACTATATTCTTAACGCAAGCCGACAGTGTTTTTTGGTCATTGTGGTTTTTCTCTTGCCCTCTGTTTACAATCTTTGTTTTTCTTTTTCTTTCTCCTCCTTTCTTAAATTTGATTTTTTTAAAAAATAAATAAAAAACATGGTTTGACATACTATGTGCCTGCCAAGACTCGTTGTGTGTCCTGTTCCTGACAAACCATGAGCCATAACCAAGGTTTGTTCTGGGTTTACTACTCATGGTTTATCTGGGAAAGACAAACCAAGAGCACATGTTCAGACACAACACTAAACCAAACCATGGTTTCGTTCTGGGTAGCAGCAGGAGGGCTAGGGGAGGAGCAAAGTGGCTGTGATCTTATTTATTTATTTATTGAATTTTCATACCGCCCCACTAGCATAGCTCTCTGGGTGGTGTACAACCATTACAATAAATACAATAGAATCACACAGAACAATACAAAAAATATAAATGCAAATCCACAATCTAAAACCAATTAAAACATGTTTAAGAAAAGCTAAAATGCCTGATAAAATAGGAAGGTTTTGACTTGGCGCCGAAAGGATAACAATGTTGGCGCCAAGCGCACTTCTTCGGAAAGACTATTCCACACTTCGGGGGCCACCACTGAGAAGGCCCTAGTTCTTGTTACCATCCTCCGAGCCTCTCTATGAGTCGGAACTCGGAGGAGGGCCTTCGAAGTTGAGCGTAGTGTACGGGCAGGTTCATATCGGAAGAGGCGTTCCAAAAGGTATTGTGGTCCCGCATCGTATAAGGCTTTATAGGTTAAAACCAACACTTTGAATCTGGCCCAGAAGCATATAGGTAGCCAGTGCAAGCGGGCCAGAACAGGTGTTATATGTTCAGACCGCCTGGTCCTCGTTATTAGTCTGGCCGCCGCATTTTGCACCAGCTGTAGCTTCCGAACCGTCTTCAAAGGCAGCCCTATGTAGAGCGCATTGCAGTAGTCCAATCGAGAGGTTACCAGAGCATGAACAACTGAGGTGAGATCTTCTCTGTCCAGATAGGGACATAGCTGGGCCACCAACCGAAGTTGGTAGAACGCATTCCGTGCCACTGAGGCTACTTGAGCCTCGAGTGACAGAGAAGGATCTAAGAGTATTCCCAGACTACGAACCTGCTCTTTCAGGGGGAGTGTAACCCCATCGAGAACAGGATGAGTTCCACCATCTGATCAGAGAGACCACCCACCATCAGCATCTCAGTCTTGTCTGGATTGAGTCTCAGTTTATTAGCTCTCATCCAGTCCATTATCACAGCCAGGCAACGGTTCAGCACATTGACAGCCTCACCTGAAGAAGATGAAAAGGAGAAGTAGAGCTGCGTGTCATCAGCATACTGGTGACAACGCACTCCAAAACTCCTGATGACCGCACCAAGCAGCTTCATGTAGATGTTAAAAAGCATGGGGGACAGAACTGACCCCTGTGGGACTCCATATTGGAGGACCCACGGCGTCGAGCAATGTTCCCCAAGCACTACCTTCTGGAGACGACCAGTCAAGTAGGAGCGGAACCACTGCAAAGCAGTACCTCCAACACCCAACTCCACAAGCCTCTCCAGAAGGATACCATGGTCGATGGTATCAAAAGCCGCAGAGAGATCAAGGAGAATCAACAGAGTTACACTCCCTCTGTCTCTCTCCTGACATAGGTCATCATACAGGGCGACCAAGGCTGTCTCAGTGCCGAAACCGGGCCTGAAACCCAATTGAAATGGATCTAGATAATCGGTTTCATCCAATAGTGCCTGGAGCTGGCTAGCAACCACTCGTTCCAAGATCTTGCCCAGGAATGGAACATTCGCTAATGGTCTGTAACTATCAAGATTTTCTGGGTCCAAGGAAGGTTTTTTCAGGAGTGGTCTCACTACTGCCTCTTTCAGACAGCCAGAGACCACTCCCTCTCGTAAAGAGGCATTTATCACTTCCCTGGCCCAGGTAGCTGTTCCATCCCTGCTAGTTTTTATAAGCCAAGAGGGGCAAGGATCTAGTGCAGAAGTGGTTGCACGTACCTGTCCAAGCACCTTGTCCACGTCCTCGAGCTGAACCAACTGAAATTCATCCAACAAAACATGACAAGACTGTGCTCCGGACACCTCCTTAGGATCAACTGCTGTAAACTGGGAGTCTAAGTCCCGGCGAATGCATAAGATCTTGCTCTGGAAGTGCCCAGCAAACTCATTACAGCGGGCTACCAATGGTACTATTGTGTCCTTCGGGCCAGAGTGAAGTAGCCCTCGGACAACTCTTTGGGATCTTCACTTTGGGAACCTGCACATTTGTGCTAAGCCATGGTTTACATGAATGCGAATTGTGCCATTGTTAGTGTTTAAGTAAACAAATCTGATATGGAAGTGATCCTTTCACCAATCCTGTTGATTCTCAGCTCATAGGTTCCTTTGCAAATAGGCTAATATGGATTGTCTTTCAGGTACATGTTTCTATATAATCATCCAAACCAACTCATAGAATATTAAACAGAAACTGGCTCTTAAACTACTGGGTTAGAGCCAATCAGATAATTAACCTTGGCTGAATTTCTTTTACCCACCTTGTTTCCACGAGGTAAGCAGTGTAAGTTTCCTGCATGTTCATGGCATTCCGCCCAGTCCGTTTCTCTGCTTCTGCAACACTAATTTCTATTTTCTTCAATAAGCAATCTTCTATCATCTTTTTACAAAGAGAGAGAGAGAAAAGTGGTATTAATAACTATTATATCAGTTGCAAAATAGAAAACTATTAAGTCCTTTTCTGACCTCTGGCTCTTAAAACAGCAGAGCTTATTTTAATTTCATGTTGTTTACTGGGGCCAATGATGCAAATAAGCTCACCCCACGATACATACACTAGAATCTAACCCTAACAGTATAGTCCTACTCTTCTGCTTTAGCCATATGAGAAAAACTGTTATACTGCTCTATTCACCTTTCAACAACACCAACAGTGAAGCAAAGATAAGCAGATATATTGAAGTTTACAGCACTACAAGCATCTGTCCCATTCTGTATCACATGCTATTCTTATGTGAAAGAAAGGCAAGAATAGAAAAAGTGGGGGAAGGGAGCATCAAGCATTCTCTTTTCCCTTCTGCTTGCTTGGGCCTTCATACTTCGAATTAGCCTCTCACACTAAATGTTGCCAGTGACAAGCTGCTTTAATTATACATTAAAGACTCATACTCCACATGTACACATGTGGACAGGAGTCATGATGGCCATGCCTCCTCAACATATATGTAACATTTGCATGCAACAACACAAAGGTAGGCACTTCACACATGACAAAAAGTACACATAGCATATGCTCAATCTGTAATGGGTGAAGTAGCCATAATCCTCTCTTTTTTCCACCTCAGACTGTTTGCTCCCAAATCTTTACCCCCTCCTCAAGTGCTGGTATTATGTGCACATACATGATCATTTAGTTCAAATGTTGCCACCATTTCACATAGACAAACCAACTGGTATAAGTCTAGGCTTTTTCTCTTTTGTTTAGCACAATTTCTATCCCATATTTTTATCCCTGGGTATCCAAGCCAAATAAGTTCAAGTAGGGAGATAGATCTAATAGCATGGATCTTAGATAGATGTAAGTAACAGGGGGGTAGACGGCAGTTGATCATTTGGATAAACTTCTTAATGGTGAAAGCAGTTCAACAATGGAAACAATTACCTAGTGGGCTCTCCCTCACAGATGTCTACAAGCAGAGGCTAAGAAGCCATCTGTTGGGGATGCTCTGGCTATGAATTTCCGGTGGGAGGAGGATATGTGTGTGCACTTGCGTACACAAGATGATGGATAACCCCCTTGTTTTACAATTATATTATTTGTGTTCACCTGTATTTTAGCTATCATCCTTAACACTTCATCACCTTAAGTTTCCTAGCACACCAGAAGGCAGACCAGACTCTAATCCAGTGTTTCTTAGCCCATTTTAACTAACATAAAAATCCTCCCAACACCCTTCAAACCTGGCTCCCATAATAATGCCAAACTACAGTAATACCTCAGTTAACAAAGTAGATGTGTTAAGGACATTACTTCTTTAACAGAAACTTTGGTACCAGAGGCAGGAATAACATGGAAAGAATAGGGATAGCTTCAACAGGGGCTTTAAAGGGTGCCTACGTGGCACCCCCTCCCTCCCCTTTCTCCTCCTCTGAATCATATTGGATCTTTCCATTCCCAGCCCTGGGAGAAAGCAAGAAATCTTTTTAATGCAAACAAATAGGCTTATCAGTTTCACCCTAGCAAAGCAAAAGCACTAAGTTATTAGTTTATTGACAGCAAAGCAAAAAGACAGTCTTGTCAGTTTCACCTTAAAGCAAAGTCACAAGCTTGAACATTTATCCATAGCAAAGCAAAACTAGTCTATGATTCTATGGTCAGTTTCACCATTTAAAAAGCCTTCCTTAGAAGGAGCTTGTTTCTGGAGGATTTGTTAACTGAGGTGTTGTTGGACTGCACATCCATGATGATGTGCAGACCACAAAATAGGCTGTGCATAATCTTTTGCCCTCATTTCATACTTTTAAGTATTTCATACTTTTATATGTAAATATGGTTATTTTTTTACTTATATTGTATATATTTTTTGGAAACCCTCAACTCTCCCCACAGATATTCATAAGCCTCCCTGGGGGGCACCCCACCACTACTAGTTAATAAACCCTACTCTAATCAGTAGGGAAGTTTTCTGGAAGGAATCATTTAATTCATTTCCCTATTCCAAAGATCAACTAGGGTTTCAACATGACCACAAGCCAAGTGTACCATGCCATCCCAAACTGTCATCAGGACCCACCAACTTTGGGAAATAAACCAATTTAGCTGGTCACCTCTGAACACAGGTTTCACCAGCTAGTGATCTGTCTGGGAAAAGTAAATTGTTGGCATTTCCCTCATCTACAGATTTTCAACATCTCACTCCGTAAAACACACCAAATTATATAGGGAGTTAAAAACTCACTGCAACAGCCTATGGTTTTCACAGCAGCCATGAAGTCCTGAATGATTTCCAACAAAAGGACTTCAGCATGGATGCTGAAATACCCCAGTTATCTAAAGCCTGGAGACCCTCAACAATAGGCCTGAGAGTACCTCTACTTGTTTAACAGGGAGTACATTAAACAGGACAGGCATTACACCAGAGACAGTTAATCTGTGAGCCTCCATGTTACTGAGCCACAACTCCCATCATTCCTGACTGCCGGCCATGCTGGCTGGGGCTGATGGGAGTTGGACTCCAACAACATCTAGAAGGGAAACAGGTTAGCTGCCCCTGCATTGCACCAACAAAATCCCTATCCTATCCCTAGTACCCAACACCAGATAACACACTCAAAATTAGGGCTTCGCCATTTGGAGAACTCAAGAGGCAGATGGAACAACTCTGATAGACCATGAAGATCCTGCCTCCCTGATAGTACAGTCTCTATTCATGCTGAAACAAGAACCCATAAGGACATAAGCTGCAGTTAATACCGTGTGCCTCATTAAACAGGTCACAGCAATACAAATCATGATGACAACTGCTTTCCATCCCCTAACCTGGCATTCAGCATCAGTATCAGAAAATGAATACTGACATGATAAACAGGACAGTCTTGGGTAAAAAGGGGACTGGAAGATGAAGCATCCCTTATGTCTAACCACCACATTACCAGTCCTGTTCACATCCCATCACTAATTATGCTGTTATCTGGGGCACTAACATCCTTCACTCAATCCTTTGCTATGCAGCAGAAAACAAACATGTAACAGCTGAAATTTTGCTAAATGGGATAGCCAGCAATTAAACAGCCTCTTTCCACCAGTCCTCACAAATGGGTTAAAGGACCTCTGAAGAAAGCATCACCTTGAGATAAACCCTATCCAACTCTCCCCTGAACATCAATTCCCAGCCCCCTCCACTCACTAGAGGGTTTTCAGATTCCCAAACCAAGAGATAAGAAGGCAATGCTCTTACCCTTCCCTTGAAATGACACCCCAAAGAAGACACCCTTTGATGGTGACATGCTGCCAATGGCAAACACCTACAAAAGTGTGCTACTGCAGGTCCAGCACCAACAGAACTGATTGGTCCAAGGAGACAGATCTTTTTCACCTGGCTGCAGACACAAGCAGCTTCTAGCACTCTGCAGTCTCAGTGGCATCAAAGGGAGGTTCTTGGAGGGGACGTATTTGGTGTTGTTAAAGGTCCTTATGTCAACACTTTTGCTGCTCTTTCTACAAATGCGTGAGCAGATTAGATTAGGAGTAGTAGTTTTGTAAGGAATAGACTAGGCAAGAGACATTAAATTTATTTGTGCAGAAGAGTGTGATAGTCTTATATTTGCCTTCATGTTCTTTACCTCATTTAATCTTCCCCCAGTTTTTTGGCTTACTCTCTTCATACATATTGTACAATTTTTTTTAAAAAAAAATAATACAATAATATCTATGTTGTTTAAAGAATATGTACTTAAAATATTTTTTTTACTTAAATACACATTTAACCAGTTGTAGTACTCATTGCAAAGGTGGATGAAGAGAAACCCAAATATATGTTTTTCCATATTTCCTACTACTTTACTGGGGATTCTAACCCATGCTGTGAGAATAGAGGATGACAGTTATTCCCAATGAATTTACCTAGTATAAAAGACATGATCATGTATGTGGCAGAACACAAATATACAATTTTTAACCTATTCTGGCCACCTACCAAGCTTGCCATTTCCACAGTTTTAGATACGGGGAGCCCCTTCTCCTCTTACCGATACAGACATCACTCCCTCACTTCAAACTTACATAGCAGGTGGCTAACCACTCAGTCTACACCAAAGTAAGTCTTATCGAGCTCAATGGAGCTTCCTGACAAGTAACTGTGCATAGGATTGCCACCTCAGAGAGACTAAGGTTACAGTCGTGTGCTCACTTTCCTGGTAGTAAGTGCTACTGAACCTAATGAGGCTTACTTGTACTTCAGAGCAGTCTTGATAAGGTTGAGCCATAAATTACAAATGTGGAAGCCCCTAGTTCAAGTCTTGCCTCTGCTCTAAACACACTAAGGTAGCAACTTTCAACCTATTTAAATACAGGGCCTACCATTAACCCAGGCATGCATTTGGGAGCCCACTTCTTAAACGTTTTTTTTAGCATATATTGGTATGGCTGTAGTGCAGCTATTGCAACCCACCTTGGGACAAGCTGTGACCCAGAAGAGGGCCCTGACCCACCAGCCGAAGACCAGTGCAGTAGACAGGTCACTCTCATCCTCAGCCACTCATCTGCAACTTGGAGACAACAACACTGACCTGCCTTAAGACATGCAGGCAAAACGCTGTGATGGTAAGTATTACCATCGTTACTGTCAAATCTTAAATGCCTATGAGGGTAATCCCATGCAAAAAGAGAAAGATAGCTCTAAGGGCGTTAAGGGAATTTCATTAACAATTACAGAGAAGAGCTTCAGCTGGTGAGGCTTTCCTCGCCCTTGCACGCCCAACTGCCTGCCAGAATTCCCCGTTGCGTGCAACTGTTAAGAGCGACAAGAAATGGAAATAGACTGCCTTCCAGTCGATCCCGACTTATGGCTACCTTATGAATAGGGTTTTCATGGTAAGTGGTATTCAGAAGGGGTTTACCATTGCGACAAGAGCCTTCCTCATTTTATTTTAGAGGAAGTCTGCCAGTGCCCCCCTCACCCTCCCACATTTTACACCCTAGTTCTTACTGTTTTGCCCATCCCCATAAGTCCCCTTAGCAACTTAACCCCAACCACCTACCACCACCACCACCCTGTTCTTACTGCCTCTCCTTTCACACTGCTAACTACCCATTTCTTTTCTCAGGCCCTTCACCCACCACCACCACAGTTACTGCAGCCGACTTTGCCTCTTAGTTCTCAGCCGCCTCTGTCAGGCAAGCTCGGGGCCCAGGGAAGCAAAATGGGCCCGCCCGAGGACCGCGGCCTAACTCCCCTTCTGACCCCCGGTAGTGGAGGAGCTTTCCTCACCGCGCAAGTTGCCGGTCCGGCCACTGCTGTCGTGGCTGTGGCTACTGTCTCCTCCTCTCCCTCAGGCCCAGGAACACCGGGAGACTCGGGCTCGTCGCCTTCCTGGGTGCTACTGCTGCTGTCTCCGCTACTGCTCCCGCCGCCAGGGCTCTCAGCACCGGGATGCTCCATGGAAGGCAGAGGAAAAGGAGTCGGTATCTTGCCTCCGCGCAGGCGCGCCACTCGGCGCTTGGAGGCCGGAGGACGGGAAGGGGGCCTCAACCAAGGCGGAAGAGTGAGCGCGGGTGGGGTGCGTGAGAGAGAAAAAGGAGTGTGAGGAGGGAGAGAGCGTCCCTTCCCTGTTACTATACCTCTTTCCCCTCGCACCCCCTTCATGCAGCTTTTTGTTGTTGTTATGTGCCTTCAAGTCACTTACGACTTGTGGCAACCCTATGAATCTGTGACCTCCAATAGCATCTGTCATGAACCACCCTGTTCAGATCTTGTAAATTCAGGTCTGTGGCTTCCTTTATGGAATCAAGGACATCATCTCTTGTTTGGCCTTCCTCTTTTGCTACTCCCTTCTGTTTTCCCAGCATTATTGTATTTTCTAGTGAATCATGCCTTCTCATTATGGTCAAAGTATGACAACCTCAGTTTCATCATTTTAGCTGCAAGTGGTAATTCTTGTTTAATTTGTTCTAACACCCAATTATTTGTCTTTTTAGTCCTCCTAAAATATGGAGCCTGATCCTCTGTTTATTCAGAAGTAAGTCAGTCCATGTGTTCTTATTTCCATGGGTCTTACTTCCATGTCAGTGATCACTGATTTTAGAGGTACTGGCTCTTTAAGAGTGCGTACATAGGATGATAGAGGCTGTGGATGTTTGCTTGGAAGCAAGCCTCAGTGAGTTCAGTGGGGCTCATGTTTGTTGTTTACTCCTGTCGCAATTCCAAGCCAGTCTCATGGGCTACAAGGAGATGTACTCCTTGGGTAAATGTGCAGTGAACTTCACCTTTCCAGTGCCATCTGTTCATGTTTAATTCTACAGTATTTGGTGGGACTTACTCTCCTCAGAAGAGGTGGAAGCATCTGTCAATTTTGATTCTCTGTTTCTCATTTCCCCCCCAATCTTAAATCCAATTCTCCACATTTCTGCAGCAATTTGCATTTTTTTTTTACATATCCTCATGAAAATCCTTTGGCATTTTAGTGCAAATTTCTCCTAATAAATACATTTGTGTATGCAGCTTTAGCTAATTGCATATTTTTGCAAGCAATTTCTCCTAATATAATGCATTTTTGTATATTATTTTCACTAATATATTGATTTTAATTTAGTGCACACTTTGCCTTAATATATGCATTTTTGTAAACGCTGCTTGGTTGACAAACTGCATCGCAAAATTTGGCTAAGTGCAAATTTCTAAGGATGGTTATGTTTCAGTTCTCACATAGATTCAGAAAGTTCAAATTTAATAAATCCGGCTTAAGTGTGAAACTAAGTCAAATTTCTCCCTCATCCTTATTCCCCAGTAAGTATGTTTAGGACTGCAGTCAATGTTTTCTCAGGGTATAACATGATATGAAGTTAAGCACTGGGTCTAATCAGAGAAGCAATACCAAAGAGAGAGTGTGTACCCAAGTATGTGCAGTCTTAATAGTTCTTCCTTCAGTTTGCCCTCCCCTTTCAAAATTCCATTTGGCATAACTTCCTCCTCCCCCACTCTAGTTATTTCTCTTAATTTAGATTTATCAGAGACAAGTTTCTGAACCTGACAAAAACTTAAGCAAACCCTATATTCGGCATATAGACAAGGCAAAGTTTCCAGCTAGTGGGATTTCCATGCACCCTGATTTCTGAAGCATGATAAGCACGTACTTAGCTGTTTAACACAAGCTAATTTGATGCTTATTTAACTCCAGCAAACAGCTGTGTAAGCTTCTGTTAAGAAGGCAGGATGGAACTAGGCAATATTCCTGACTGTGCTCAGTATTATTCAGCTCGGAGATAACCAGGTAAAAAGAGAAGAGAGCTACCAGAGCAACATGGGCCCTAGTATGCTAACGTGTGTAAGAAAGTCAAAAGGTCTGCTTGAGACTCATTCAACCTTTCTTATAATATAAGAGAAGATACAATCCCCAGTTTCCCATCATTTTCATCTTCAGAATCCAGCCATAACAATAATGCTTGATGAGATGCATATATCATACAACTATTTCAATTATATCTCTGGGGTGGATTCAGAAAATTCCAATATGCACATCCTTTAAAATGCAAATATAACTGACACAAGAGAAGTATCTTAATGTATATCTAGAGTAAACACCCCAAAGACCACATCATAATGGGAAACAGATTTTGGACGACAGTATGCAATCATACATAAAATCACTTTAGGTTTATAAAACAAATCTTAAATCCATCATACTCAAAGGGCACATACTTAAAAGGAGCTTTTGTTCCAAGAAAATCTTCATTAAAAAAAAGTTTGGGAAACTCTATCTTACTAGCAATGAATGGGCAAATGTAACAATTAAAATAAGCTTGGAAGAAATTTCTACAAACACTGGAGACAACAGAACAGAAACCAGAGACACTGAAGGTACTCAAAGGGTCTTTAAAATCATATTGGAGTTTATTTTAACTGGAGTTGTGAAGGGAAGATAGGTTAGAGAGGGCAAGTGTATGCAAGTTTAGTATAGGATGAATGTTTTGCTTTTTTGTTATGTGCCTTCAAGTCGACTACAACTTATTTATTTATTATTTTATTAATTAAATTTCTATACCGCCCCATAGCCGAAGCTCTCTGGGCGGTTCACAACAAATAAACATCTGAAATACAAGTAAAAAGCCACATATAACACAAGTTAAAAATGAATTAATTAAAACAAAAAATATAAACAATTAAACACATAACTAACTGCAAAACTCAATACTAAAATATTAAGATGTTAAGATGTAAAATTAGTAAGAATGTTAAAGTGTTAAGATAATTAAAATGTCAACATATTAAATAATTTAGATGTTTAAATGTTTAAAATGTTTAACATGTTTAAAATGTTTAAAATGCCTGGGAGAAGAGGAAGGTTTTTTACCTGACGCTGAAAAGATAGTAATGTTGGCGCCAGGCGAACCTCATCAGGAAGGGCATTCCATAGTTCGGGGGCCACCACTGAAAAGGCCCTCTTTCTCATTGTCACCCTCCGGGCTTCTCTCTGAGTAGGCACCCGGAGGAGGGCCTTTGATGTTGAGCGGAGCGTACGGGTAGGTTCATATCGGGAGAGGCGTTCCATCAGGTATTGTGGTCCCAAGCCATGTAAGGCTTTATAAGTTAAAACCAGCACCTTGAATCGGACCCGGAAACATATCGGCAGCCAGTGCAAGTGGGCCAGAATCGGTGTTATATGTTCAGACCGCCTGGTCCCTGTTAACAGTCTGGCCGCCACATTTTGCACAAGCTGTAGTTTCCGAACCGTCTTCAAAGGCAGCCCCACGTAGAGTGCATTGCAGTAGTCCAGTTTAGAGGTTACCAGTGCATGGACAACTGAAGCAAGGTTTTCCCTGTCCAGATAAGGGGGTAGTTGGGCCACCAGCCTAAGTTGGTAAAAAGCACTCCGTGCCACCGAGGCTACCTGTGCCTCTAGTGACAGGGATGGTTCTAAAAGAACTCCCAAGCTACAAACCTGTTCCTTCAGGGGGAGTGCAACCCCATCCAGGACAGGTTGAACATCCACCATCTGATCAGGAGAACCACCTACTAACAGCATCTCAGTCTTGTCTGGATTGAGCCTCAATTTATTCGCTCTCATCCAGTCCATTATCGCAGCCAGGCATCGGTTCAGCACCTTGACAGCCTCACCTGAAAAAGATGAACAGGAGAAGTAGAGCTGCGTGTCATCAGCATACTGATGGCATCGCACTCCAAAACTCCTGATGACGGCACCCAGCGGCTTCATGTAGATGTTAAAAAGCATGGGGGATAGCACTGACCCCTGCGGAACTCCATATTGGAGAGCCCAGGGTGTCGAGCAAAACTCCCCAAGCACTACCTTCTGGAGACGACCCGCCAAGTAGGAGCAGAACCACTGCCAAGCAGTACCTCCAACTCCCAGATCAGCGAGTCTCCCCAGAAGGATACCATGGTCGATGGTATCAAAAGCCGCTGAGAGATCAAGGAGAATCAACAGAGTTACACTCCCCCTGTCTTTCTCCCGACAAAGGTCATCATACAGGGCGACCAAGGCCGTCTCCGTGCCAAAACCGGGCCTGAAACCCGATTGAAATGGATCTAGATAATCGGTTTCATCCAATAGTGCCTGGAGCTGGCTAGCAACCACTTGTTCCAAGATCTTGCCCAGGAATGGGATATTTGCTACCAGCCTGTAATTGTTAAAATTTTCTGGGTCCAGGGAAGATTTCTTCAGAAGTGGTCTCACCACCGCCGCTTTCAGGCAGCCAGGAACCACTCCCTCTCATAGTGAGGCATTAATCACTTCCCTGGCCCAGCCGGCAGTTCCAACCCTGCTAGCTTTTATTAGCCAGGAGGGGCAAGGGTCCAACACAGAAGTGGTGGCACGCACCTGTCCAAACACCTTATGGCGACCCTATGAATCAGCGACCTCCAACAGCATCTGTCATGAACCACCCTGTTCAGATCTTGTAAGTTCAGGTCTGTGGCTTCCTTTATGGAATCAATCCATCTCTTGTTTGGCCTTCCTCTTTTGCTTCTAAGAACTATAAAAGCCAAATTTTTCAAATGAAGAAATGTATTCAAAGTCAACTGTTGATAAATCAGATTTAAGGGTATAATAGCCCATGCGAAGAAACCAAAAGTGACTGATTGCAGGAATATCAGAAGAGGGAGTTTCATCCTTGAACACTTCTGTAGTCTGATTAATTGAGCAGGAAAAACATTTCATGGAAAACAGAACTGTCACATCAACATTTGCCTCATTTCAAAGCAGACGCAGCAGGTCTGATGCATATTGATGAGTGGTAAGCACATGCTTGTGCAAACAAGGTTTTGAGACTTATTTTGCATCTAAGTAAACTCCTTTCTTTTGAGTGTATGGCCTTGTCCTAGTATTGAGCCCAATGTGAAGAAAACAAGAATTTGACCATCTTCTCTACTCCCTAATTGGAAATAATCTCATCCATTTGTTGTCGTGTAAGCAGATTACTTTTGGTTCATGTGGATATATTGATTGGTGGCTGGCTGTGCTTTTTTCATGTTTTTCTCATGTTTTTATGCCCACCTCCAGTCCCTTTACAATACATTTCTGAGAGAACAATCATTGCCCACTAATCTTGCTC
Source organism: Rhineura floridana (assembly GCF_030035675.1). Taxonomy (NCBI): domain Eukaryota; kingdom Metazoa; phylum Chordata; class Lepidosauria; order Squamata; family Rhineuridae; genus Rhineura; species Rhineura floridana. Next base: position 78,692,460 of record NC_084481.1, on the reverse strand, counting down.
CTCTCTGTTCAGCCCCATCTGCACTATACATTTAAAGCAGTATTCTACTACTTTAAACAGTCATGGTTTCCCCCAAAGAATCTTGGGAACTGTAGTTTTTGAATGGCACTGAGTAGTTAGGCGACCCCTATTCCCCTCACAGAGTTACAATTCCCAGAGTTCCCTGGGAAGAGGTATTGATTGTTAAACCACTCAGAGAATTGTAGCTCTGTGATGGGAATAGGGGTCTCCTTACAACTTTCAGCACCCTTAAACTACACTTCCCAGGATTCTTTGAAGCCATGATGGTTTAAAGTGGTAGAATACTGCTTTAAATGTATAGTGCAGATGGAGCTCTAATTTCTCTTAGTAGGGAACTTTGTGGGGAAGAGCCTGTACTATGAAAATCAATGCAAAAGAACAAATTCCACGTGGCAAGAATTGGCACTGCAGTCTGACACTCCAATCCTAAGCATTTGTACTGGCATATATGCCTGACACCCACTGTAGCAACCCTGCAAGGCTGGCACACTTCGATATTGCATTGGTATAGATTTGAAGACTACCTAAACCAGGTTCTACTCTACATTGAATGCCTTCTTGTATTACAGTTTGAATTCCATGGAATTCAGATAGTAAATGTTCTTCACAGACATGCTGTGGATTAACTGCATGAAGTTTGCAGACTACTGGTGGTCCATGGACCACAGTTTGAGAATCCCTGATTTAAATAATTGATGCTGTTGTGTTTGTTTCCAAAGGGGATGTATATCTAGGTAGAGATGCAGGGTAGAGACAGTTTTTTGAAATTCAGTTTCAGGGAGGTTTTGCAACTGATTGGTAGAATGACCCTTTTGTAGGTATGGAAGCAATGGAAATGCTTTGTTGTAGGCTCAGGCAGAGACAATGATTGGCCCAACGCTTTGCTGTGGGTGGTCCTGAAAGGTCTGAAGGCAGCAGTGGGGAAGGGAGGTGTGGCCAGCAGAGGGCACAGTTGCTTTAAAATGCAGCCAGAAAACCATTCTGATTGCTTTTGAAGCGACTACTGTGCCCAAAGCCTATATTTAATGGAATAAATATAGATCCTGTACTTTATCAGATGTGTGCGTGTGTGTTATGTGCTTTCAAATCAACTACGACTTATGGCGACCCTGTGAATCAATGACCTCCAATAGCATCTGTTGTAAACCACCCTGTTTAGATCTTGTAAGTTCAGGTCTGTGGGTTCCTTTATGGAATCAATCCATCTCTTGTTTGGTCTTCCTCTTTTTCTATTCCTTTCTGTTTTTCCCAGCATTATAGTCTTTTCTAGTGAATCATATCTTATCATGATGTGTCCAAAGTATGATAACCTCAGTTTCATCATTTTAGCTTCTAATTATTGCTCTGGTTTAATTTGTTCAACACCCAATTATTTGTCTTTTTTGCAGTCCATGGTATCTGCAAAACTCTTCTCCAACACCACATTTCAAATGAGTTGATTCTTCTCTTATCCACTTTTTTCACTGTCCAACTTTCACATCCATACATAGAGATTGGGAATACCATGGTCTGAATGATCCTGACTTTAGTGTTCAGCAATACATCTTTGCATTTGAGGACCTTTTCTGATTCTCTCATAGCTGCTCTCGCCAGTCCTAGCCTTCTTCTAATTTCTTGACTGTTATATCCCTTTTGGTTAATGACTGTGCCAAGGTATTGATAGTCCTTGACTAGTTCAATGTGCTTTACCAGATAGGCAGATTATTCATTCAGCATTTGATTTGCTAGCCAGCATGTCTGATGAATGGGATATGAAGCCCTCCTGTTTGTATGTTCACACACTAGAAACATGATCTTTGAAGAGATCATTTGAGCAAAAGGTCTTAAATTCTAGTATGCTATGGACTAGGATGCATTTTAATTTTGCATTTGCCATAATAAAGGCAAATACGTTTGCTTGTGATGTAAAGGATATATGAGATGAAAAATTCTAGTGGCCAGTAATTAAAAGTTAGCTGATCATTGGTGGCCCTTTTCAGCCACAAAAAGATTTCCAAAAAGGACCCAACACCTGAAGGAACCAAGAGGTCTGAACAGAAAACAGAAAACTTCATATATTGCTCTAGCATCCTCAAATATGTTTCTACATATGAACAGAAAAACTGTAAAGAGGCCACAAAGACAGCAGAAGGCCTGAGGGGAGGGAGCTAATATTCAGCCAAGTGCACAGACCAGGAGAAACAGAGCTCATACAAAATAATTAGACAGTATCTGGAAAGTTTTCAGAAAAAAGGGAGGACCCCAATCTATACTGCAGCTGGATGAAAGTTTACTACTTTCTTTAATGAGAAGGGGACTTGGCCCTTAAATACTAATGTGGAAAAACTAAGAGGTTTCTGAAAAAAGCCAGATATCCACAAGATAGTATTAATAGTTTTGCATAAACATGCAAAACCTCAAGGAAATAGGCAACACAAATCCATCCTTTAATGGCAGGGATGGAGACCACTTTTGGTATCAGAGGTATGCCAGTTAACAATAAAAGGAACGGCTTTCCCAAAAGCGGCATCCTCATTCTAGCATGCTCTTCCCAGAGCTTGGAAGATTACTTTTTAAAAGTAATAAATTACAATTACATGGCCCAAAAAAGTAGTAATTACTGTTACAATTGCAATTGCTCTGAAAGTAACTGATTACTTTTTCTCAAAAGTAATCACTACAATTACATTTCAGTTACTTTTTCTAAAAAACGCCTACAAGGTGCTGGCCTTGGCTGCTACACATTTAAGTAGCCTAAAACAACATTAAAAATAAACACACACATACAGAGGTAGTAGAATAATTCTTTTTATCCATAAGATAGCAATGGTGGTCTCTCCGCTGGTAAGGGAGGTGGGGAGGAAGGCTGAGGCCACTACTCAGATGTTTGCATGTCAAACCAAATACAACCCCCCCCTCAGCCAGCAAGCATAATCTCTCTCACTTAACCACCTCCCGGACTCTGCTCTGCCACCAACTAAGGGACACTCACCCAAGCAAACATTTTCCCCTGAGATGCAAAAAAGTTAAAACATTGCAAATGCAGCACAGTAGCCAGAGAAGGTGGTGGAGGCCACTTTGTGTGCCAAGTGTAAACAGTATTCTCTCTCTCTCTCTCTCTCTCTCTCTCTCTCACACACACACACACACACACACACACACACAGAGAGAGAGAGAGAGAGAGAGAGAGAGAGAGAGAGAGTCATCTTTCACCTCCACAGTTCCATTCTGCTGCTGCCTCCTTCTCCTTTATCCATGTTCTTGCCCTCTGGCTCCTTTTCCCCTCCCCTCCATTCTTCACCACCACCATCCATTTTTTTAAACAATTGTTTTCTCTACTCCAGCCCGTCTCACTCTCCACCTCCTCCTTCATCGCCTCCTACCCACCCACAGAGCATGAGGGAAGAGCAACACTGCACAGAAGCCCAATTTGAGGCACATTATTTTCATCCACAAATCAGAGGAGCAAAAGACTCCCCCAGCTCCTCCCCCAAGTAATGCCCAAAAGTAATGCTGGAAACATTACAATTACTCCACAAAAGTAATAAAATTACTCCTAGTTCTATTACAATCGAAATGTAAAGGAATTACCCACTCGTTCCTCAAAAAAGTAATGAATTGCAAGCTCTGGCTCTTCCTAAATAGTACAGTGCCTACCCTGCAATCTTTTCAGTACCGAGCAAAAACATGCTTACGCACCCAGATATTTTAAATTATTGTGAACTATAGTTTTGTTGTTAGGATTTTATCTGATTTATTTATTTGTTTTGTTTGTTGTTACTACTACTATTATAATCCAAAATAATTGCTGTACATCACTCAGCAATCCTGATATGATGCAGGATAGTTTTAAATAAACAAGCAGATTAAAAATGTTCCTGTAAGAGATGTTCATTTGAATTTCAAAAAAGTTGTGTCAGAAGCATAAAGTTACTTTTCAATTCATACTTCCTAGGACTGACAGCAATGTGATTTGCCTTTATCACCTTGATGCAAATGGGTTTCTAGAATACATGGTGTCAATTATGAATCAAGGAAATGCTTTACCATTACATGCCCTGGATGCATCTCAGCCAACAGAAAATAGGAACATAGGAAGCTTATACTGAGACCATTGGTCCATCTAGAACACTACTGTCTATAGCAACTGGCAATGGTTTTCCAGGACTTTCTATAGGATTCCCTCCTAACCCTACCTGGAGATGCCATGGATTGAACTTGGGACCTGCATACAAGGCAGATGCTCTACCACTGAGCTATGACACTTCCCTGGATGTATCTCAGCCGGCAGAAGTCATAGCATGAGACAGAGGATGGAACTTTGCTCAAACCTCCTTGCATGTTCTGTGAACGCATGAAGGCAACACACTGCCTACCTTCCTCCAGCAGCTGCATGTTTGGCAGCCATGTGAATGCACCATATGCGCAAAGAGAGAGGGATGCATGTAGAGCTGCACCACATAAAAGGGAATCCTGTACCAATCAGAATTTTCCCTTGAGAAGAAGAGTCTTACCCATATGCATCCACTGAATGTGTAGCTGGCAGGGACCATGACCAGCATGCTTCGGTAGCTTACAGACAGCATGACAGTGTGACCCCTCCCCCCCCCATGACGCCATCACATGTTGGCAGAATTCACAAGGAAGTTCAAGTTAACCACCCAGAGAGTGTCTGTGTTCCTGGTCCCCAATCTGAAGTACTTTTCCTCTAGGATAAAAAGAGCAAAGGTTTTCCATCAGTAACTGTACGATAAATAGTGGTCTGTTTTCACTAGAAATATTTTTAAGTAACAGAAGAACATAAGGTACCTGAAGGGGTTTAATTGTTATTTGAGAAGCTGCAACAGAGCCGTAAACCGTGAGTGCAAAGAAACTCAGGAGAATATGAACACTGGGTGAAGTGAAATGAATCCTTATTGCTCAAAGCCATAGGCTACCACAATTCATCACATGTAAGAGAGGGGAAAATAATATTAAAATACAAGTCATATTTCAACAGTATACAGTAAAGGGACAACAGCACTAAATTTCAAATAAAATTTCCTCTCCCGAGCGAAAGATACACTGACCTACCCCATAACTAGTGGATAAGTATTACAGCCATAATGGCACTGGGGCACAACCCACTTGCCCCACAAGGTTTTTTTGGTAACTAGCTCTTAGTTTCCCCGCAGCTAGAGCAAATTTTGCCACCTGGGTAGTTATAAATGTATTGTTGCCTGCTAGCAGAATACATATCTGCTCCAGGAAAGAACACAGGGTGAAAACTGAGTATATAAATGCAGTGAGACACACCTGGGCAACATAAAATAAAAGTTTTATACAAGGATGTCTATGGCAAGAAAATTGGAGAAAAAATGATAAGGCTTTGCATTAAGCACATTGAGAAAACCAAAAATGAATCTCATTTAGAACTACCCTGTGTTTTCCTAACACTTTTGTTAAGAGTATCAAAGCAGCAAGAAATGAATACTTGCCCCGCTAGACAAATCTGGTCTCTCTTGCGGTGGGATGAGGAGCTGTTTACCACAGCAGTGAATAGAGAAGATTAAAGGTGGACAAAGTGCAGCAGCACAGGGAAAGGATCGTGCTCAGAGACCAGAAGCTTTTCTCCATCACAGAGCTTGATCCCTGCTTTTTCTCTGAATGCAAAACATTCTGGGTACAGTAGGGATGGGTGAGGATTTCAGTTCAGTTTGCATTTCAAGCAGAATTTATTAAATTCACAATTTATGAAACAGTGAGAACCGAAACACAGCCATACTTCAAAATTTACATTTATTAGGATTTTGGGATGTAGTTCGCCAACTAAACAACATTTACAAAAATGCATATTTTAGGGGCAAGTGTGCATAAAAATGAATACATGAATGAAAATAACATGCGAAAAGGCATGAAATGATGAGAAATGGCTTGCAAAAATGTGTACTTTTGTCAAAACTGCCTACAAAAATGTGCTTATTTGGAGAAATTTGCACTAAAATGGTGGAGAATGTTCATGAGGATTTTTTAAAAAAAATTAGTTGATCACTGCAAAAAGGTAGAGAACTGAATTTAACACTGGAAACTGAGAGAACCAAACCTGACAGATCTTTCCACCCCTAGGGTACAGTCACTGGTACCCCAGACCCTGTTTTTAGTGGTCCTGTTAGTAAGCTTATAAAACTTACTAGCCTGCAAAAACAAAAAACAAAAACACCTCACCTGCTTTTCCCTCCTAAGAAGAGCTCCTCTTGTGAGTTCAAAACAAGCTAGTAAATCTTATAGGCTAGGCTTGAAAATGCAGCAGACTGGTGGAGGAGGCAAGGAGGGCTGCCTGCAGCTTCCAACAGCCCACTTGATTTCTCTGTGTGTCTGGCACAGAAGTGCAGCAGACTTACAGAGGAGGCACAGATGGCTCCATTCCTCTATGGCCAGTCCATTGTATTTCCACTTCCTGTGGCTCGGACAGAAGCTCTTTGTCAACCCACAAGCTTGTCTTGAGGGAATTCCATATTCCCTGCATGGAATGCTTGTTCACCAATGTCAGCCATGTGAATAGTGCCTATCCATCTGGAACTAGGGGCACGAAATGTGGCCAGAGCCCTGACAGCTTCTTTTTTTTAGAAATAAACTTTTTTTAAATTTCCCATGTTTATTTCCCACCATTCCTCCAAGGAGGCCAGTTTAGTTGTCATGGGCATACCTGATTATATCCTCACAACAACCCTATGAGGTATGTTTGGATGAGAGTTGGTGCCTTGCACAAAAGCTGGCTATAAAAGGATTTGAACCTAGGTCTCTCCAATCAAAGTCCAACATTCTGCACACAGATTTTGGAAATAAGCACATTTCCCAACCATACCCTGTGTTATTGCTTTAATATCTATATAACTGGAGTGGCTTTTGTGTTAGCAAGAATGCAGAAATAAAGCACTGATCCCCATAGACCAGCCTTTCCCAACCTTTGGGTCCCTAGATGTTGCTGGATTACAACTCCCATTAGTCCAAGCCAGCATGGCCAATGGTCAGGAATTATGGGAACTGTAGTCTAGCTACATCTGAGGACCCAAAGGTTGGGAAAGGCTGCCATAGACAGTGCATTGCAGGGATATTCCTCCAGATGTTGCTGAACTACAACTCCCATCATCTCTGACCACTAAATGTGCTGGCTGGGTCTGATGGGAATTGAAGTCCAGCCAAATCTGGAAGGCACCACATTGGCTACCCCTGGTGTATTTGCACATGGTTGAATCAGCACCACCACCTGTGTTGTATTATATGGTGTAGCTGCTTCTCAGAACTGTGAACATGTATCCCTTCAATTTTGTTGACCTATATACAATCATCTTCCTGCCCCCCAGCCTCAGATTAGCACCATAGAATGAAATTGAAGATGGCCTTTAGGAAACGTTTTTGGTGGCTTGAGTTTGCCCCTAAGACAAGTGCTAGAACATAGTCTTACACTAAAATTATGAACATATCAGCACATATAAGCCCAATACCATTTGTCTCTGTTGCCTTCCAAATGTCTTGGTGCAAAGCTCATTGTGATTTGTCACTGCAACAGTGATGTAAACTCCACCGTATCAACGAAAGCTGAGCTATCCAGCCTTTGCTATTTTCTGTTTCCAGCTGTCTTTGTTTCTTTGGCCTTCTCCAGGATGGAGCTGGAGGCTCCCTATAATTCGGCTCAGTCAGGTTTTGTTGCATGCAAAAAGTTCATTTGAATCACTACCAGATTGTGTTTACCTCAGGATTTGTCCTTTTTTCCTTTCCTTTTTTTAAGTTTGACAAAACGCTGTTTCTGGCAAATTGACATGTTTCTATGCTTTGGCACAGTATTTTAAAGACAGGTAGCATATGATCCCATCTTGCTGCCACACATAACGACCTGATAATGGGCTTCTGCACCAGCTGTAGCTTCCAGGCCAGTTTCAAGGGCAGCCTCACATAGAGCTCATTGCAATGGCACAATTGGGAGCTTGCTGATTTATTTATAAAAATATTTATATACCACTACCAACTCATATACAATCTCAAGGTGATGTACAACAATATTTACAATAAAACACCATAAAACAATACAAACTAATCCTTAAAAACGAATGTCTTATCAAGAGAATTTAAACTACTGCATAGGCCTGTCAGCATAAAAGGATATTTAAGAGATATGTGAAAGTCAATAACAAGGATGCCTGTTGAATCTTTCCTGGAATAATATTTCACAGCATGGAACGTAAATGCCCGACTTCTAGTTGAATGTAAGAGGGAACAACTAGTAGCGCTCCTCTGGACGATCTCTGCAATCAAGCTGGGATATAAGGGCTCAGGTGGTCCTTGCGGTATCCTGGACTCACGTTCTTCAGGGCCTTGTATATTAACACAAGAGCCTTGAATCTGACCTGTTAGCATATGGGTAGCAAGTACAGATGATTTAGCCAAAGCGTTATGTGCTGTTGGCCATCTGGCTGCCCTGGGCTCCTTCTGGGAGGAAGGGCGGGATTTAAACTAATTAATTAAATAAATAAATATTCTCCCATGAGCAGTCTAGCCCCTGCATTCTGCACCAGCTGGAGCTTCCAGACCAGGCCCAAGGGCAGCCCCACATAGAGCACATTACAGTAATGCATTTTCCAATTACCAATGCATAGACAAAAGTGGCCAGATTATCCCTCTTCAGATATGGCCATAGCTAGCATACCACATGAAGCTGGTAAAAAGCACTCCTAACCACAGAGCTTCAAATTATATAGATGCATCCAGGAGTACCCCCAAGCTACAAACCTGCTTCTTTAGAGAGAGTGCAACCCCATTCAGAACAAGCAACTGGCCATGTTGCAGATACAGGAGCCATCTACCCACAGAGCCTCCGTCTTGCCAGTTTAGTGGCCCTCATCCAGTCCACCACTGCATTCAGGCGCTGGTTCAGGGCTTGCACAGCCACTCCTGATTCAGATGTTATGGAGAAATAAATGACACTGTACTTCAAAAATAAAATTAAAAAATCACTGCAATCAGGTTATCCAGATCCAGAAATGGCATAGCTGACAAACCAGTCAGAGCTTGGTACAAGTACTCCTCACCACTGAGGCCACCTGGGCCTGAAGTGATAAGCGTAGAATAAAGGAGCACCCCAAAACTGCACACCTGTTTCCTAATGGGGTGTGCTATCCCATCCAGAACAGGTTGTCTTCCTAGTTGCTGAACATGGGAACCACCTAATCACAGCATCTCCATCTTATTGGGATTCAGCCTTAGTTTACTGATCCTCTCATGCAGCCCATCACTGCTTGCAGACACTAGTCCAGCACTTGCACAGCTTCTCTCAATTCAGAGGGAATGGAGAGACAGAACTGGGTGTCCTCAGCATATTGGTAACACTGCAGTCCTTGCAGGACCCCACACCACAACTGCCCTGGAGCAGAGCAGAAGTCCTTCAATGGTAGTAGAAGCCCTGCAGGTAGGAGCAGAGCCACTACAAACACGGTACCTCCCACTCTCAACCCACAGAGCGGCTACAGGAGGAGACCATGTCCAGGGGAGCAAAAGATCCCCAGGAGCTCAAAGGAAAATCAACAAAGCAACACTCCCTGCATCTCAACCAGGGTGACCAAGGTTGTTTCAGCACCGTACCCAGGCCTGAAGCCAGAATGAAATGTTAAACATTGTGTGCTTTTATTTTATTTTTTAATCTTTTGACTATTTTTTTAATCCTTTCAAAAATATGATGAAGGTAATGACAACAGGCTTAAAGCAAAGAATGCACAGATGTTTTCCTGAATGTCAGATTTTGGTATTTGTCAAAGCTTAACATCAATTTATAGTACTTTCTAAAGAAAAGTGATAAGATGGGGAAATAGTCGCTACTGGACTCCTTCATTCTCTTTCCAAAAAAAGGATTTGTACATCTAATCTTAGCAGACCTGTTAACATTAGAGACAGAAATTAGGTGCTCTTCAAACAGTTATAGCCAGTACAGGGTTTTTCCTCTCTTTCTCTGTATTTCTTTTTAAGCGGCTTAGCTTTGCCATCATTCTATCATGTTGTGCTCTCAGTGCCAACTTTTCCCTCTCCATCCTCCCCCTCCCATATTTGTGTGTTGAGAGAGTCAAACTTAGCCTGCTCATAAACTGCAGTTCCTGGGCGGACCCCACACACACACAGCTGGATTTGAAACAGCTGGATCTGCCTCCCCTTCAATTTTAGACAGGAGCCCCACAAGCTCGGGACTGGCTGGCGGAGGATGAACCGATCAACACTCTGAAGTTGGGATTCAGTTGCTGGCAAGATCCAGAAAATGGGTTACTGGAGAAGACTCACTCTGATTCTGCTACTGCTGTTGTTGCTCTGTGAGTAAAGACAAAGTCTTCTGCTTCGGCTGTGCAAAGCAAGAGGCTGTTTATTTTCCTTCTCTCAGCTCCATTCTCCTATGCTTGTGACTAGAAAGATAAGAAATGTCTGATAATTTGGTATAAACGTTAGCTGCAATGCTTGCTTGAAAATCCAATCTGTGTTTCTTTCTAACAAACGGTAAATGTTTGCCCTCTGTAGCCAGTCTTCTTGAAGCTGCAAACAAACATTACAGTATTTGCTGTAACCAAATGTGGGTCAGTGTTAGATGAGGATGCATTAGTAGTTTTCACATTATATTGAAGCTTATTAAAATCATCTGGTAGTCATGGTTGAATAGTGTGATTGCAGCATGTTTAGGGGTACTGAGGTGGTTGCAGCAATACTCTTGTCACTCTTGCATAGACCCATGCACACAGATTTAAGTGCAGAACTAATTAAACATAAACTAATTAAGTATGGTGGGGAGGGAAAGAAGGATTTCTGCAACTTCATCTAGCTACTTGGCAAGGCAGTCCAACTATCACATAACCAAAGAATTCTTTGTTGCACACACTCTGTTTATGTTTCTAGTACGGTCTGTTAATATTGAAGATACAGCTTCCATGCTTGGGTTTGATAGTATGCCCCACCATGCTGTGAAGGCTCTTGTTTAAATCTTCATCCCCATTTTTTTAACAGGAAGATACATCTATATAGATGCTATATATATACACAATCAAAGATGCTATATATACACAAGTCAAAAGAAGTATATACACTTCTCTTATAGATGTGGTGCATACAGCGTGTCACATCTGCAAACATGTCTTTATATGGAATTTGTTTATTGTACAGCTACACAACATTTGCAGTAAAACTGCATTCTGTGTAATTGTACAAAGCCATAAGAATACCTCCCGACAGAGGATTTCTCAACTGTCCGTTACGGCAATTCAGTGTGCCTGAATCCTGGAGGATAAAGCTGTGTTCTACTTTTCCTGTCGGAGGCTGTGTGCCTCTGGATAGCAGTTGCTGGGGATCACAAGGTGGGGGAGAGTGCTGTTGCACTCAGGTCCTGCTTGTGGGCTTCCCACAGGCAGCTAGGAAGGCATTTGGTCCGGTCCAGCTGGGCTCTTTTTATGCTCTTGTGTTCACCTGCAAGCTATGCACGTAGAACTCTGCCAATCGCAGGCTTCTTTTAACATGCATTGGGGCCAGAGTAGTCGGGAGTCTGGCATTGAGGTAATTCTGGGTAGGGGACGTTACAGTGGTGGGAGGTTGATTAGCCATCACAAGGGAAGGGATATAACACATCTTCGTGCTTGCTTCCCTTCTGACCCCCCTCCCAACCCACGGGATACTGGCAGGCATCCAGGGAACTGCCTGGATTTTACTGTTCTGCTGATGAATGCAAGGTCAGTGGCTAATAAAACCACTTTAATCCAGGATTTAATCCTGGATGAGTGCACTAACATTGTGTGTATTATTGAAACCTAGCTAAATGACCAGGGCAGAGTGGGACTTTCCCAGCTCTGCCCCCAGGTTTTGTGGCATTCCAGCAGCCCAGATCCAGGGGACAAGGAGGTGGGGTTGCAATTGTCTGTAGGGAATCTATCTCCCCTGTCAGGTATCCTGTCCCTAACTCCTCTGGCTTTGAGTGTGTGTGCCTGGTGTTGGCTCAGGGTGACAGAGTTGGGACTCTGTTGGTGTACCATCCACGCTGCTGCCCAGCAGTCTCCCTCCCTGAGCTGGTGGAGCTGGTCTCGGCGTTGGTGTTGCAGTTTCCCAGGCTGATAGTCCTGGGTGATTTCAACATACATGCTGAGGTTAATCTCATAGGTCCAGCTCAGGACCTCTTGGCTGCCATGACAACCATGGGGCTGTCCTTAATATCTTCTGGATCAACTCATGTGGCAGGACACACGCTTGACCTTGTGTTCTGTTTGGGACAGGGAGCCGGTGATCTGAGGGTGGAGGGGTTCTTGGTGACTCCGTTGTCATGGTCAGATCATCGCCTGATTAGGTTTAGACTTTGTGCCCCTGATAACCCCCGCAGGAGTGATGGGCCGATTAAGATGGTCCACCCCCAGAGACTTATGGATCCTCATGGTTTCCTGAGCACTCTAGGGGATGTTCCCAGCATGGCTGGCTCTACTGCTGAAGCCCTGGTCAGCGAAGGCCAATAATACACCTTGGTTTACTCAAACCTTGGGCCAGATGAAATGGCAGGGACGACGGCTAGAACAATGATGGAGAAAAACTCAATCTGTCTTTGACCGAACACTGGTTAGAGCTCATTTTTGAGCCTACCATGTGGTGGTGATGGTGGCGAAAAAAGCTTACTTCTCTGCCACCGTTGTGTCTGCTCAGTGCTGTCCGGCGATGCTTTTTTGGGTGGTCTGGATCTTTTGGGACCTGGCCCAACAGCAGACTCTGAACCATCAGTTGCTCGCTGTGAAATGTTTGTGAGGCACTTTGCAGATAAAATTGCTCGCATTCGGATTGACCTGGACTCGTTAATTACAGTTGTGCCAGATGTCCCTGTTGCTCCCTCTGGTCATTTTTCCATGGATACTTTTCAGCTTGTAAAGCCTGAGGATGTGGACAGGATTCTTGGAGAATCGAGGGCCACTACTTGTTCCCTTCACCCTTGCCCATCCTGGTTAATCAAATCTGCCAGAGGGGGAGTGGCTGACTGGTTGGCATATTTAATTAACACCTCCCTAAGGGAAGGCTCTATGCCAACATTGTTGAAGGAGGCTGCAATTAGACTTTGGTTAAAAAAGCCTTCATTAGATCCTGCGGATCTTAATAACGTCCGGCCAGTCTCTAATCTCCCCTTTCTTGGCAAGGTGATCGAAAGGGTGGTGGTGGCTCAACTCCAAATTTTCCTGGATTAATCAGATTATCTAGACCCTTTTCAATCAGGCTTCAGGCCTGGTCATGGGACAGAGACTGCCCTGGTCACCCTGCTTGATGACCTATGTCGGGCATCGGACAGGGGAAGTGCATCCCTGTTGGTGCTGGTGGACCTCTCGGTGGCCTTTGATCATGGTATCCTTCTGAGCCATCTTGCTGGGATGGGTCTAGGAGGCACTGTTCTATAGTGACTCCTTTCCTACCTAATGGACAGGACCCAGAAAGTGGTGCTGGGAGACTACTGCTTGACCCCCTGGCCGTTGGCCTACGGGGTACTTCAGGGTTCCATTCTGTCTCCCATGCTCTTTAACATTTATATGAAACCACTGGGAGAAGTCATACGGAGATTTGGAGTGCAATGTTATCAATATGCTGATGACACTCAACTCTGTCTCTCCCTTCCATCTGATGGCAAGATGGGACTGCTCGTCCTAAACCGGTGCCTGGAGACTGTGAAGGGCTGGATGTGGGCGAACAAACTGAAACTTAATCCAAACAAGACGGAAGTGTTGCTGGCCAAGGGGAAAACTGCCTCAGGGATAGGGTTGCAACCTGTTCTGGATGGGGTTGCACTCCCCTTGAAAGAGCAGGTCCACAGTCTGGGAGTTCTTCTGGATCCTTCCCTGCTGCTAGAATATCAGGTGGCTGTGGTAGCCAGGGGTGCTTTTGGCCATCTCAAAATGGTCTACCAGCTGCGTTCGTTCCTGGAAGCAGCTGACTTGGCCACAGTGACACATGCATTGGTGACATCGAGGCTTGATTACTGTAACACACTCTATGTGGGGCTGCCTTTGAAAATGGTTCGGAAATTGCAGTTGGTTCAAAATGCAGCAGCCAGAATGTTAACTGGAGCACGGCGCAGGGAGCATATCACCCCTGTGCTTTATTGACTCCACTGGCTCCCAATTCAAAGTGCTGGTTTTGACCTTTAAAGCCCTAAATGGCCTTGGACCAGTGTACTTAAGGGACCACTTACATCCATATGTACCTAGCTGGATTTAAGATCATCTACCTCTGGTCTCCTCTGTGTGCCTGGAATGAAAGAAGTTAGACTGACAGGCATGCAGGAGAGAGCCTTTTCAATTGTGGCTCCCAGACTTTGGAATTCCCTGCCCCAAGAAGCCCACTTTGCTCCCTCCCTGATGGTCTTCTGGAAACTTGTAAAAACTATTTTGTTCCGGAGAGCCTTTGGTTGGGACTGATGGGTCAACCTGACACTGTTTTAAGTGTTTTATCTTTTATTTTTCTTTTAAGTTATTTTATTCTCACTTTCTTATATGTGTATGCACATATATTCATGTATGTATGTTTGTATGTGTATGCATAATGCATTTTATGCATTTTAATTTACTGTAATGTTTTGTGTTTTTATTGTGTATTTTATTATATATGTGTGCGATTGCCCTGAGTGCCCTATTGTAGGGTAGAAGGGTGGGATAGAAATATTTTTAATAAATAAATATGCTGCAGTTTCCCACTTGTATGAAGCTGTTAGATACAGAATCAGACCACCAATCCATCTGGTGCAATTGCAACCTTCACCAACCTGGCACCCTCCAGATGTCTTGTACGACAACTTTGGACCACAATGGTTGGCTGGGGCTGATGGAAGTTGTAGTACAAAACATATGGAGGGCTACAACTGACAGTGGCTCCACAAATTTATAAACAGAGGTCTTTCCCAGACTTATTAGGTGTGGTAACATTATCGCAGGACCCCAAAGTGGTCTAGGGCCCCACTCAGCAGAACAGTTGCCAAATGCAGCGGGGCTGGATGACTACATTAAGAAGTAATCTTTATATTCTTTAGATCACTGTTCTTCAACCTTGGGTCCCCAGATGTTGCTGGACTACAACTCCTTGGCCGTTAGCTAAGCTCGCTGGGGTTGATGGGAGTTGTAGTTCAACAACAACTGGGGACCCAAGGTTGAAGAATAGTGCTATGGATAATATGCATTATTATCTAAAGAAGGGACCCATATGGCCATTGCATCCAAAATCTTCCATTACCTAACTCAACGCTTCTTACTTTGAGACTGAATTTTCTGCATAACTGAACTACAGCTCTTCCCGGTTTGGGGGGGTGTGGTTCCTGCTTGCCCCAGCCAAATAGCATGCTAAAGGATAAGAACTGGAAGCAGCAAGAGTTTCCTTCATTCCTAATTCCTTTAAGGGAATGTCTGAACCAAAACATCCGCTGTTGCCAGTTTGGTACTAAACCAGAAGTGCAGGAAGTACTACGCAAAGCAAAGCAAAATACAATAGGAAAGATAACTATATTTCATGTTGTGTTGCGCAATACTCTGCCTGTGTGAACAACACCAACCTCTGAAAATTCCTCAGTTCCTCCAGTGTATTGTATGGAATAACTGCACAGATCCCATATAGTTAGTGAGGATTAGAGGCTGCAAATCAGGACATTTGAGCTCAGATTAACAGATTGGGCATGAACTAGCCAAAGCGAAGAACTTTGAAGTCTCATTAATTTCAGTAGAAGGCCCTCCTTAACATCCGGAATCAATGAATGTCTACACAGAAGTAAATTCAACTGAATTGAGTGGGTATATTATACATGAATACACATACACTCTAAATATACCTTGTATCAGTGGCTTAAAAAAACAATTAGTAATTTTTACAGCACTTCTAAAGTGTTTTATAATCATCTTACTCACACCCACAACAACCTGCCTAATAAGACACTGTGCTTTCCATTTCTGAGATGCGAGAACTAAAGCAGAGAACTAATCTGTTCATAGAGATTAGAATGCACATCTTTAAGATTTCAGTCCAGAATGCTAGCTACAGGCTAACAAGGTATAGATATGTCTGAAATTCCTTGGATTTAGGTAAACTGCTTGATTTCAGAAAGAAAGAAAATGTATCCATTAAGTGGGTAATAAGTTTGGCTTTCTTCAGGCTGGACATATGGAACAAGCAATCACAGTTAGATCAATGAAACTTTCAGAACTTTTAATTTCTGTCTTTAATTTGCAAATAGGCATCTTTCCAGGGTTGCTGGAAAATTCTGTAGAATATTCTGACCAGATGTACAGGAAGATCATTTTGGGGTTGCTTTCCATCCTCCAGCACACATTCAATTATTAGTAGTATTATTTCTCTTTCTTTCAAGATACTGTTTTCAAAGTGAGTGATCTAGTCCTTCCTAAAGAAATGGCAGGATTAGTTAGGGCTGAGTAAGATTAAAGGCATTTTCAGAGCAAGGGGTCTGAGTGGGCCAGGGACAGGCAAGAATGAAGCTCCATCACTTATGTCACAGCAGAGACTAGGATGTCATCTTCTGGGGTGCTATTTGCCAATATATTCCAAATAAGTAAGATTTTCTCAGAGAGAAACCCACCAAATAAACCAAGGTATATTTGTATGTATGGCTAAGAGCTAAACTACCATTTTGGTTGTTGAAAAATTCCAAGGTTCCTTTATTATGATAAATGAAAACGTAAGAAAATAGTGAACAAGGTTTTGAGTCCTTCAGATCTTTTCATCAGGCTGTATGTTAAAACAGAGGGGAAAGGGGCTTGAGAAAAAAGTTGGCTTGGTACTGAAGCCATAATGTCAGCATTTGTCAAAATTTAATTTTTTTTTAGTAGTCTTACAAGGGGCAAGCCTATGGAAGTTACAAGGTGTGCCTGCACTTCAGAACTTACCATTACACCACTGGGTTTGAGAGTGTTAGACATACTGGATCCAGTTTATTTAAGAACATAAGAAGAGCCCTGCTAGGTCAGGCCAGTGGCCCATCTGATTCAGCATCCTGTTCTCACAGTGGCCAACCCAATGCCTGTGGGAAACCCACAGGCAGAATCTGAGTCCAACAGCAATCTGCACACCTGTGATTCCCAGCAACTGGTATTCAGAAATATACTGCCTCTGACAGCAGAGGTATAACATAGTCATTGAGACTAGTGGCCATTGATACCTTTATCCTCCATGAATTTGCCTAACCCCTTTTAAAGGCATCCAAGTTGGTGTCCATCCTTGCTTCTTGTGGGAGTGAATTCCACAGTTGAACTATGCGCTGTGTGAAGAAGTACTTCTTTTTCCTCCTCTGAATCTTCCAACATTCAGCTTCATTGGATGGCCCTGAGTTTTAGCATTAGGAGAGAGGGAGAAAACTTTTCTCTATCCATTTTCTCCACACCATATATAATCTTATACACCTCTATCGTGTCCCCCCTTCCTGACCTTTTCTCTAAACTAAAATGCCTCAAATTTGACATGTGCAATCTGCATGGGGACTGTGCCAATCCCTGTACAGATTGCTACTGGTCAA
The DNA here is from genome assembly GCF_030035675.1 of Rhineura floridana. Classification (NCBI taxonomy): domain Eukaryota; kingdom Metazoa; phylum Chordata; class Lepidosauria; order Squamata; family Rhineuridae; genus Rhineura; species Rhineura floridana. Next base: position 78,674,933 of record NC_084481.1, on the reverse strand, counting down.
AATGGACTTACAGGGTAAGGGTCAGGGAAAAAACCTCATAAACTGCTACAATTAAGGTCTCCACCAAATCTACTTCCATACCCTGTGCTAGTTGATATTTCTTGCCTGAGATACTTCCTAGTCCCACATCCTGTCTGCTGCTGCTGTTTGTCACTGGGGGAAGAAGCCAACAGCAAGTATCTGCATGTTTCCTGAGGCAAACGATGGCTGTTATTCCATTGGGAATCTACTGTACTGCTTTCCTTGATGATGAACCTAAAGTATCTCAGCGCCCTGGACATGGCCACACATCTTTGCCGCCCTGGGCTCCTACGGGGAGAAAGGGCGGGATATAAATCTAATAAATAAATAAATAAATAAATAAATAATAAAATTAATCCTCACTCTCTCCACTTGAGTTTTAAGTTCCTTTTTCTATCTTTCCTTTTCCCACTTACCATTATGTGTTTCAGTCTCTGGTTGCACAACAAATGTAAGTTGCTTCTGTTCACCATCCCACTTTTAGAGAAAGAAAAACTGTTGTGTTTCTTTTCAAGACTAGATAACAGTTTTGGTTGTTGTTGCTCCCACCATTTTAACAAGAGACACATGATAGATATGAGATCTTTGAACCATGCTTCTTGCAAAAAAAAAAAAGTAAGGCAACATTTGCTGACTGATAAGCAATTATATGTCTTAAGAATACACCACGTTAAAATCACATTTAGTGCTTTTCATACTTGCTTTCAAACCTCCCAGACGTTTATTACTATAGTTTACATACATCTTGCTTGTATTATGTTGGCAAATTATATAAGGAATGTCTAGCTGAATCAAAGCTCCAATCATTTTCCATAACACTACAATAGGAACCACCAAATGTGTGCCTACAATCATTTAACTTTAATGCATTGAAACTGGATGTAGTGTTTTCTGCCAGCGTTGCAGCATCTATCAAGTTTGGCTAAGTCAAATGCCCCAGTTGAGAATAAAAGAATTTCTTGACTTTTGCTAGTTGGATAAATATCCTATGAATATTTACTAAGGTTATGTAAACTTTAATTAATTGTTGCAATTAATAAATGAAAGCTTTATTTGTAGATTAATATTTGCATATCCTTCCTCCCAATTAATGGATAATTTTAACAACAAGCAAAAAAAGTTCAGGATTGTTGAAAGGTCCACAAATGGGCAAACATGACAGTCCCTTCCTTCCTGCAGAGTTTGATGAAAAAGAAAGTTAATGATGGCTTTTAATTCCAGTTTGTATTCAAAGTCAGTACATAGTTTGCCTTTCAGAGTGAGACTAGTATGACTTCCATCTAAGAGTAAGAACTGCCCTCAAGTCAATTTAACAATGATAAGCTGAAATAAATATCAATGTTTTTCAAACTTGGAATTGTTTTACAATATTACTGATGAGCTTGGAAGCTGCTATTTTTGGAGCCACTTTTGCTCTGGAGTATTACTCTAATGTTTCATATTCTTCATATCAAAAAGAAGACTATAGAGCTGTATCCCAGTGCCAGCAAAACAACAACATAACAAAAGAGCTGCTGATAACCAACATAACAAAGGGCTGGATAGTTTTAATATATATTTGTATTCCAGATGCCTTTTGAGGCTATATGAACTCTTGAACAAGCAGATTTTGTATTAACAATTCAGTGTGCGTCATGCCAATGTAATTCTGTAAGCCTCTGAATTTATAAAAATTCAGGTTGACGATTCCATTTGGAATTACAAAGATAATACAAAATTTGTTGGCTTATGACTCAAAATACATTGGATCTATAAATAAATATTGAGAATAACATCTATTTGACTTGGTTACCTACAGTTGCTGTTTCTTGTTTAGCTGACACCCATATTTTGACATTAGGATAACAATGTTTTAAACACAGTCTTTCCTTTTAGCAATGCTTAGAACATTTATTACTTATTAAATTCTAAGTTATCTTACTCTTAAGATAAGCTTCTCTTTTGCTCATGATTTTTTGGCTTGTATACAAAGTACCACTAAATCAGGGTCTCATCAGTGCAAGGATTTCCACTTGCACAAAGGGACTTCCCACCCATGTGCCCCCTATATTGTTGTTGTTGTTATCATCATCATTGTCATTTATTAGATTTGTTAGTTACTTGTTACCCGAAGGTCTCCAAGCAACTTACAACATTGTTAAAAACAACAATAAATATATCATGCCAATAAATATATCAACAATAAAACAACAACCACCTCCATGTATTTGTTCTAGGGGTTCCCCCAACCTTCTGGAGCAGATTTGGGGAGGGGTTGGGGCACGCAAAGGGGTAGGAGAGGGGGAAAATCCCATTGTGCAAGCAGAAATCCTTCCACTGACAGGATGCATTAGCAGGACACCACGCAAAGAGAGTAACGTCATTGACAATATGTTAATTACACAACATGTAATTAACTCATTAGCTACAAGTTAAACTCTTCAGGTTAATGATAAAACCCACAAACTTTAATTTAAAATTTTTTTTCGTTTAACTTGTTGCTGATTTTATTGTAATTTTATTGTAATATTGTATTTTAATCTTGTTTTGTTCACCGCCCAGAGAGCTATTCACTATGGGCGGTTTAAAAATGAAATAAATAAATAAATAAATAAATAAATAAAATTGACCTGGAAAATAAAATATACTGGTTTTGATTGGTTGATTCTGTCACATGAAGAAGATGTGGTGCACATTCCTATCAAACAAACCAAGGCAAATAAATGTTTCTGAGGTCAGTAATAACAGCTGAAAGATTGAAAATGTGGTTATTATTTTTTAAATGCCCATTTCCTTCTAGTTTAAATACTGCAAACTGTCACAGTTTAATTGCACTTTGCAGTGCCCTATTTCTTTGATTTAAAGATCTCCACATGGTTTCAACATAGTAAGATTTGTTATGCTATAACCTTTTGCATCCAAGTATGTTTTCTGACATAGCTCCTATAGGCACATAGATATGGAAACATTTTCATGTGGCTGTTTTACATACAATTATGTGTAGTCTGGGATAGCTGCATATTGCAGAATCCCTCTTTAAGCAAGTCACGTGGATGAGTCATCCAGACACTGCATTTTCTTGCCTGAACTGTGGTTGCTTGGTAGGCCACGTGAGTGCTGTCAGGTGTTTGGGTTCATTTTACATGTTAAATTAATCTTTTTGTTCCATAACTTTTTTGTTGTTTGCTGTTGGCAATACTCACTTGTTTTTTAGAAAGAAGACAATTAGAAGATTTTTGATAGCACGCGACTCTTTCTCTTGGGCTACAATTCTAAGGGGGAGGGAAAGGGAGGACTGAAGGCAGACAAACCACCACATCAAAATGCCCTGCTGGCCCCACACTGACAGGGCAGAAGTGAGGGCAGAAGAACACTTTGGCACTCTCCCATCCTTCTTGCACTAAAAACTATTTCCATCCCATCAGGAACAGCTCCTAGGCTGGCATAATTCTCTCCAGGTTGTAGGGTCATGTCAGGGGACTGAAAAGGATTAGATCCGATCCAAGCCTTCCACTGGCATAAGCCAACTCTGCACTAGCACACTCCCTTTCTGGAGCTACTGACATAGCAACATGGGAAGCTGCTTTACCCCAAGCCAGACCATTGGTCCATCTAGCTCAGTATTGTCTACGTGGGCTGGCAGTGGCTCTCTGGGGTTTCAAGACGGGTCTCTCCCAGCCCTACCTACCTACAACGTAATGCTATATCCCAAAGGTTTAAGGAGGTTTAGTTATGGCATAGTAGTGGTAGAAAGCACATGAAGACCAATGGAAAGAGACTATGGTTCAGCAGCAGAGCCCATGCAAAGCTTTGCATACAGAAGGTCCCAATTTCAGTTTCTGGCATCTCCAGCTACAAGGGATCAGGATTTTTGTTGGAAACTCAGGAAAGCCACTGCCAGTCAGAGTACACAGTGCCAGGCTAGATGTTCAAACAATCTGACTGGTTTAAGGCAGCTTCCTATGTTCTATGGTTCTACTTTGAAATTAGAAATTCACAGCCAAAAAATGAGTGATTGGTTTTAATTAATTAAGCAGTTTTGCCCTCAACTCCCACAGCTGACTGCTTCTTTGCCCTTGATGCCCCCTTAGGTTTGCAGCAAGTCATAGTGCAGCAATCCTGTCAGTTTTGATACTCTAGACCAGCTTTTCCCAACCTGGTTCCCTCAGGATGTTGGACTACAACTCCCATCATTCCTGACCACTAGCAATGCTGGCTGGGGGTGATGGCAGGTGGGAGATCAATAACCAGGCACCTGGTTGGCCACTGTGAGAACAGGATGCTGGACTAGATGGGCCACTGGCCTGATCCAGCAGGCTCTTCTTATGTTCTTAACATCTGCAGACTCAAGGTTAGGAAAAGCTGCTCTAGGCCTATTTATTCCCTCTCATCCCCCTGTCTCACTAATTCCTTCTTGCCTCATTTCTCTGAATCCTCTGCCCATTTCATTAAGACGCCCATACCTCTATCTACCAATCCCTTAGGATTTGTGTGGGTTTTAATCCCAGCCCACCTTTTAATATCCTTGCAAACCTGGACTCCAAGCATCCTAACTGCTCCCTTTCAGCAGTTAGAATTTTTATAAGCATTCTATGCTATGACACCGGTTCAACAAATTAATATCAATGTCTTTGCTGCCTACAAGCATAATACAATACAGATTCAATATAGATTGAAATCCTCACAAAGTCTGTGGGATTGGTCATCCGATTAGAGTTTTAAAGAAAATGATGAAAACTCTTTGTGCTGTTCACATTACAACTGTAAGTCATGGAAAAGGAGGGATATTAGCTAAGAGTTTGCAAACCCAACCACTGTAACATGTAAGGAGGGGCAAACAGAGGGCCAAGAAATATGAGCCCATTAATTAATTATAAAGCAACTTTGAAAAAATACAGTTCAGTTTTCCGAGAGATTAAAACAGTATCCGTTGGCAACTTTATCAGATGCAAGGAGATGTTTGCTGGTACTACTTGATTAAGAAAAAGGGGGACCTCAAGCTTTAAACCCCTGTTCTTGCTCCTCGTTATTTATAGCCCTTTGAAAGCCGCAGATTCATCAACACAATAAAATAACAAAAAATGCTGAAAAATGCTTAGCTTAGTGAACCACAGAAGTTTGTCACTGAGCTGTAGCAGTTTCTTCCCTCTGACATCTCTTTGTTGGCTCATCAAAGTCCTTCTGCCAGATGGTAAATAGAATGCCTGCCAGAAAATTTTCAAAAGCTCCCCAGGAAGTTCATCTAAATCACCAGTAAACCATTTGCACTTAAAACAGAGCACAAACCCCAGTTGCTCAAATGTGACACAGATAACATTTCTGCCATGTATATGGTTCCAAGGATAACACTAGATTTCTTTACAGTGCCCTTTCTAATTCCTTCCCATCCACTTAGATGGATCTACAACTCCTACAGGGAAAAGAAACCATAGACAACATGAGACTCAAGAACAACTGTACATGCCCTGGTCTCATCTCGCCTAGACTACTATAATGCACTCTACGTGGGGTTAACGGTCCGGAAGCTGCAACTGGTACAGAATGCGGCGGCTTGCCTGATTAAGGGTAGCTGCCAGCAAGACCACATCACTCCAGTGCTGAAGGAGTTGCACTGGTTACCAGTTGCTTTCCGGGCCCAATTCAAGGTGTTGGTTTTGACCTTTAAAACCCTGCACAGTTTTGGCCCAGTCTATCTGGAAGAGCACCCCCAGCATCATCAATGTTGCCGCCCAACAAGATCAGCCTCAAAAGACCTTCTCTCTGTCCCACCAGTTAAAACAGCTAGACTGGTGAGAACTAGGGAGAGGGCTTTTTCAATCATGGCACCCACTCTGTGGAATTCCCTCCCAAATGACATCCGCCATGCCCCCTCCATGATGAGCTTCCGCCAGATCTTGAAAACCTGGCTCTTCAGGCAGGCTTTTGGGGCGGGTTAGGTTTTAGTGTTATTGCTGGAATTTTAAGGTTTTAATGTGAATTATATGTTTTATGTTGTACGTCGCCCAGAGTGGCTGGTAAACCAGCCAGATGGGCGACTAACAAATTTAATAAATAAATAAACTGTCACATGAGATTCTTACAGTGCAATCCTATTGGTGTCTACTCGGAATTAGTCCCATTGAGTACACTTAGGACTGCAGACTTAGGATGCTAAATTTTGGGCCCAGTGTTAAATTATTTGCTTTTGATGCATTTGTGTGGAATTGCTGAATACAGAATCTTGACTGTAATCTGCCCTAACCCCTTTCCTGTCAAATAGGAGCTTTTTTGAGCCATAGTTCTACTTAGGAATATGATTCAAGTCAACAGGGAAAGTTGCACATTTCCCTCTGGATTAGTTATGCTACAGCAAGGATGAGGAACTGGTTGAACTACAACTCCATTCCAGACTTTTGGCCAAGCTGGCTGGGACTGGTGGGAGTTGGAGTCCAAGAACATCTGGAGAGCCACAGGTTCTCCATCCCTGTGCTACAAGGCTCACAATGTCCTAAATAAGCAGCAAACTCTTGAAGAGGGCTCCTACTTCAGACAACTTTAATCTCGTTCCATCTCTAAGAGGTGATAAGATGCAATAAGGAATATATATAGCTGGATGGTTGTGACTGCACAAGGAATAACAGAATTCAGATTGCTAAGATGCTTCTTTAAAAATCCAGAGAGTCTTAACTTTCATTTATTTATAGTCTTCATTGAAGAGAACCAAAAAAACCCCATGTTAATAATTATATTAAAGGGTCACATAACAACTATTAAATATATTAATAAATGACTCAAGTTGAATGATGACAAGACGTAGTCATCACCAGTCTCAAGAATCACAACCAAACATGGCTTTCACTCTAGTATTTCTTCTCCTGTGTCACTTTGATATCCTCCCATCAGAACAGTGGTGGGGAACTCATATTTTTCTAAATAGTCTACAATAGCACCTACATTCCAAAGACGGTCCTTTTCCATTACATGTTTACCATCTATGTAGCATTAGACCCAGTGGAGGCTGTCCATTGGGGCAATTGGGGCAGTGCTCCACCAACCTCAGTCTGTCCTCACCCAAACACCACCTGTCTGCATTCTTACTCACAACCAGTCTAGGGGGTGGCAGTGCCTATCAACCTCCTGCTCTTGAGTCTCAGTTTTGCCCTTGTAGAACTCAGCAACCTTGCTTTTAACCAAGCAAAATGAACAACATTACATTATTGTGCACAGCCACCATAAACAAGCTTTAAACCTTTAGATTGCAGTCCTGAGCGCATTTACTAGGAACAAAGCCTCATTGAATGCAGTGGGACTTCTGAGTAAGCATGCATAGGATTGCACTACCAACTGCTTTATCAGCTATCAAATTGTTTCAAGGAGAAATAAGGGCATGTATTCTTTCCTTCATGAAACCACTGTGGAAAGAGATTGTTACTATAAGGAAAATTAGTTTCAAAATTTACACATCAGTTCTGTCAGAGCCCAAAGCACTCTGGTACTCCAGCAAAGTCGGAGCTCTGATTTATATGCATTCAGTCTGATGCTGAATCCAGTTCTGATCTTCAAGACTTGTCTTGATCTTGAGTACTTTGCTCATGGATTAAACTTTGGGAAACTCACACCCAATAAAAACCTGCATATCCTTCTTGGACTATAGCACACATGCAGAAGAAACATCATCCAGATCTATAGAACCCAAATAATTCACCCTTTTTCTGATCATATACAGATTTTTCCTGAGACATCATTTTACACGATATCCTCCACCTGCAGTCTGAAATGGCACGGTCCATTGTACCAGCTCTATTGTATGACAGTCTCATTATGTTTCAGGTACAGATCCAGCTTGGGAAGTATAAACAGGTGACATGATCAGTGAAGGGAACTGGGTATGTAAGGACCAGGGATTTTAAGAGCCCAGCTGGCTTATTCTAATGAACCAGAGCCAAGGCTATTAACTGAT